>NC_140963.1:76125119-76130119 GCF_056783735.1 Eptatretus burgeri | reverse complement strand
ACCGCAACAATATATATATATATACACTAGTAGTAATGCCCGGCGTTGCTCGGGCAAGCAATAAAGCCTGGCGTTGCCCGGGCTTTCTTGCAAATTTCCTGAATAGCTGTTAGGGGTTAGCGGTTAGGGTTAGGGTTAGTGTTAGGGTAGCTAACCCTAACCCTAACCCAAACCCTAACAGCTTGGCGTAGCGGAGGTAAACAGCGCCCAGGGCAAAGTGGAAATTTGCGTCCCCTCTTTCACCTCTGACCCCCACTAGCTCCGCCCCTCTCGCTCTCCTGACCGAATTCCGAGGCGAGGTTTGGGGTGAGCGGACGTGGTAGAGATCATCGACGCTGAAGGGAGAGTGGACGTGGTAGAAATCACCGCCGCTAGCAACAAGGAAACCACCGTGTTTGTTTGCAGCGACCTTGCTGTGGCCGGCGCAAAGATGGCGGCGCCCACGGAGTTGAAGGTGAAGCGATGTTGTTTGTTGTTGGGTATTGGGGGAGATGCGGTTTAGGAGATGGTGGTGGGCGGTTGTGGAGGAGGTGGTTGTGTGAAGGCGGTTGTGAGAGCGATGTTGGTAGTGAAGGTGGTTGTTGTGAAGCGGTTGATGAGAGCGATGTTGGTGGTGGAGGTGATTGTTGTGAAGCGGTTGATGAGAGCGATGTTGGTGGTGGAGGTGATTGTTGTGAAGCGGTTGATGAGAGCGATGTTGGTGGTGGAGGTGGTTGTTGTGAAGCGGTTGGTCCAAAATAACGATAGCAAAAGAAAAACGGCTAACTCAAAGATCACAGCCCGGTACACGAATAATTGCCCGTTAAACATCGGTGGGGAAATCTATCTGAACACAGACTTATCGGCATAACTGATCGAAGGACCTATATGGTGCTCTGCGAATTTCCACAGCCGTAATAATATATATATATATATATATATATATATATATATATATATATATATATATATATATATATATATATATATATATATATACATACACACACACACACACACACACACACACACACGTATACACGAGCCAAACCCGCGCTCTGCGCGAAGTTTCGAAAGTGATGGTTCGTTAGGACGTCATTGGCTTGAAGCATGGTATTGTGCACACTGCGGTCCTAAATGAGGAGAAAGCTTAGAAATTGAACCCAGTTTTAATAAGATAAACAATATTAATGTTATATAATGCCCAAGTGTCTGTGCTTTCAGAAAATGTGTACTTTGCTATGGGTCCTATGGATATAGTTCCTTACAAAGCATGTTTTTTTTTATCCAAACACAGGCTATTTTTTCCATTTTTCGAGCTCATTTTTTTAGAAATGGGTTTCATGTATGATTTTATATGTTGTTTTTTGTTTGATTTATATCATTATACATAAGAATAGAACAATTCCTCGAAACAGTACATTTCTTATGACCTTCTGCATATCTTGGCACCTTAAAATGTGTAAAATCTCGGATTTTACAAAATTTCCCCCAGTCATAGTGAAGCTTACAAAATCTTATTCCAGAAATTTGAAATGCATCTGATAGAACATCTTAAATATCAATTTACTTGTGCATAAAGTGATGATTTAAAATGGCAAGTTTCAACATGGATCATTACAACATACCAGTTTTCAGGTTCACTTCCATGATTGGGTCAAAAATGTTAGGAAGTATGTAACAATTTGCATTTACCAAGCTGCTACAAAATTACAGGTAGCTATAAGCTTGATTTTATAACCATAGAATAAGTTTACCAAGAAGCCTGGTGTGTTGGCGCAGTGGTTAGGGCAGCGGCTTGGGATTCAAAAGGTCCTGAGTTCAAGCCCCGTTGGGCCACTGAATTAATACACCAGGGGGTTGACTCAGCCTGTCATCCTTCCGAGGTCAGCAAAATGAGTACCAGTGTACTGGGCTCGTGTATACCCCGGTTAAAATAGGTGTACTATATCCGTGTCATAAGAGGCGACCAGGGTTGCGTCAGGAAGGGCATCCGGCGTAAAACATGTGCCAAATCACTATGCGGATCATACGGATGATCCGCTGTGGCGACCCCTAACGGGAGCAGCCGAAAGAAGAAGAAGAAGAAGTTTACCAAGATGGCCCTATGATATAAAAAATCAATACCAAAGGCCTGTTTGTGTTCAGTATACAGAACATCAAAAGTCGTGAGGAGGTACGTAACGTTTTTAGGAAATCTGCACTTTTAATCCTAAGATGTTAGTGTGGTTCATCACAGCATGTATTTCTATGGTTAAGTTTATGTGCATATATATTTATGACCTGAATGAACACTGATCAATCAGTCCGGCAGTTTCGGACGAGAAACGTCAAATCACGCGCAGACGTTAACATAAATAATACAGAGGATATATATGAAAACCTCAATCTGACCACTGATTGACTCACTGACTGATGTTAGAGATTGGTACTTTCCGGGTGACGTAGAAAGTTGAAATTTTGTGTGCCGATGGACATCAAAGCCGATATAACAGGAAAAATCACAGAACAGTTGGAGAGCATCCGTAAATAAAAATAAATGAATAAAAAATCCAATGCATTTGAGCGACCCGAGACGATGCGGAAGCACTGTTTGTATGCTGACACATAAAGTGTAAGCACACCCCTCTCAAATATATCTATATATATATATATATATATATATATATATATATATATATATATATATATATATATATATATATATATATATATATATATATATATATATATATATATATATATATATATACATACACATATACAGTAATCCCCCGCTATATCGCGGTTCACCTATCGCGCCCCTGCTTCATCGCGGGGTTTCCCTTGGAACCAAACTCATTTTTTCTGCCGATTCCCCTGGTATATCGCGGTAATAATATATAAAATATAAATTATTTAAGCAATAAATTGTAACGCGTGGCGCTCGACCAGTCACACAACACACGAGACAAAGTTTCGCTTGTGAACTTCGAATATTTTCTCCATTTTTTCTCCAAGCCATACGATGCCGCCCAAATGCCCTGCACCTTCTAAGGCTTCTGGCAAGGAACCGAAGCGCCAGAGGAAGGTCCTGACCAGGCCCGTCGCTAGGGGGGTGGGGCATTTGGGTGCATTGCCCCCCATGGCGCATCTGGTGCCCCCCCCACTTGTACGCCACCCATTTATGCCCTGTTGCACCCTGTGAACAACTTGGTGTTTAAGGACGAGCGCCCACTGTGACCTTGCTGTTTAAGGGTTCACCTGTGTGAACTAAAACCCTTATTCCAGATGTTCAATGTGGTGAATAATGAGGCCTTCTTGGATAAACTGTTCCTTAATAATATCCTTCTTTGAATAACAGTCAAGAGATAAGTGTGCGCTTCCCAGTGCATCTCCAAAAGCAATTGGCAAGACGATACAGTCCAAGACCACAAGATAAAAGATAATAATGCAAGCACCAACGCCAGCAGCCAAGATCTCGTGTCGAATGTCGATGTTGTGGGTGGATATATATATATATATATATATATATATATATATATATATATATATATATATATATATATATATATATATATATATATATATATATATATATATATATATATATATATATATATATATATATATCGTGGATCATTGAGTTTTAAGGAATAGCCAATCAGCGTATTCGATATGGAGACCCTATTGAGCAGGTTACCTGATTGGTTGTAAGTTGGGTATAAATGTAAGATAGTCATAATATGATAAAGGAAAAGACATAAATTTACATTATTAAAGATGAAGTGCACGTACACCACGTGACCTTCACAACCCGTCAACCCTCCATCTTACAAAAGTAATTTTATAATAAAAATGAAAAATATGTGTGTTTGCAATCGTGCTAACATTTGAAATTATGCAGATAAACCTGTTTTTGTTGCATGGATCATTTAATAAATAAAATCGTCAACCGTCAAATCTCGCGAGTCGCGAGATTAGTGATGCGAGTCACGAGGGACGAATCACAGAGCACGAGCTTGCAGCAGGAGAAAAAGACATGGATGATGGATATTCGAAAATGGCTCAGAAAAGGAAAAAATGCAAGCGACGAAAATGAAGAAGATGATGAAAGACATGTTGTGGGAGGAGTTGGAGGAGGAGGAGGAAAAGACAATCATGTCGATGAAATACCGACAGAAGCTGACCAACCTGGCCAAGCCAGCAACGTCAGCCCTGCGGCTGTAGCCCCAGTGCAGGCAGCCGAGTTGCCACGCTCGGCGGCGGCCTCGGGATCGGGTGTGACTGTCAAGCCGCTTCCCGATGATCTTGGAAGTGAGAGACCGAATCAAGTTGTTCTACAGCGGTACCCTGGCCATCTGTTGCAGAACAAGAGTCGCTCGTTTGTGTCCTCGTCGTACCAGACTAATGAATGGCTGGGATACAGTGTGCAGACAGATGCAGCATTCTGCTATCCATGTAGGAAGTTTAACACCGCACGTGGCCCAGTGGACTCTACTTTCACAGAGTGAGGCTACCGGAATTGGAAACATGCCGTTGAGAAAGACAGGGGTTTCACAAACACGCAACTTCAAAGGAACATTTAACTTGTGTTTTGAGGTGGAAGGAGAATGAGAGGCGCATCGATTGTGGTTAGGAGATTTCCACACTCCTCAATGCTGACCAGCTAAATAGAAACCGGTACTATGTGTCTGCTCTTACAGATGTTGTGGGATTTCTCGCCGAAAATCAGATACCTTTTGGAGGGAGCCTTGATCATTTTGAGGATATGCCAGGCAGGCACAGTGGGCTCTTCCTCTCGTTTTTAAACTACACACTCAAAAAAGACACCGAGCTCGCCGAAATAATAAAGCATATCCCACGAAACGCAAACTATACTTGTCCGGAAATGCAGAATGAACTGATCTGCACATTGAGTAATGTTGTGACGGATGCCATCGTGGAAGAAGTAGGCACATCGTGGTTTACTATCAAGGTGGATGGGACAATGGACCCCACTGAATGTGAGAACATATCAATCATCATTCGCTTTGTATCGG
>NC_140963.1:76072619-76120119 GCF_056783735.1 Eptatretus burgeri | reverse complement strand
GCTAGGTCCGAGCCCGCCTTCAGAGCGGCCGGCACCACCGCACTCCCTCCGGACCTGATGGAACCACACCAGAGGCTGGCCAGCTTCACCTGCCAGCCTGTTGTGCTGCAGCCACCTGTGCTGCAGCCACCTGTGCTGCATGGGCTTGCCTTGCCATGCCTTGTTTGCCTGCCTCTGCCATGATGCCATGCCTGCTCGCCCTTGTTTGCGTTTGCCCCTGTGTCCATCCATCACGATGTGCGCCAGGAACATCCAGTTTTGCAAGGACTGCCCTGCAAGCAGCCCGTGCATCCATCATCCTCATTTGTGTTTTGCGACCATCTCCATCCATTCCCCTGCATCAATGAACTTCAAAATGACATTTACCTTCTCCCCTTTCACAGATCATAAGTCCTGGGCCATGTTTAAGTAATGGATAAATTGAGTGAAAATTGTAAATACGTGGAACCCCACCTGCATCTTTGTTTTAGCGCCGGCAATTTTAGTTAAGTTGTCCAAATGAGTCTGAGAGTTTGTTTAGTTAGTTACGTAGTGCATTAGGTTATTTATTTTTGGGACAAGTATAAAGAAATGTCGCACTCAGGGATCCGAAGGTAAAACGTACTTGGGGAAAACTTACACATGCTGGTCACACGGAAATTTGACGACTCGGGACGAGTCTGTAAAAAGGGGAGGGGGTAGTGTTACGAATTTGGGAATTCGATTGCACACAGCATACAGGTTCCTTTAGTCAGCTATGTCGATAAGTGCTTGTTCCCTAGATAGCTCACCTTTCATTGTTTAAATGTTGAGAAATCGATTAGATGCGCTGCGGATCGATTTAATATTTAGGGATTGAACAATGGAGACATCCCTCCCCCTCTTCTGCGAAGAGGAAGAAGAATCCTGCCGTCCAGTGACTTATGACTCAACAACTCCCTCCCACCCATGGTTGAGCGGAGGGGGTCGGGGGGGGGGGATGAAGCACGAGGGCATGAGTCACGCCGGGATCTGTGGAAGGGCGGAGAAGGATAAGAGGAGATCTTTTTCTTTTGTTCAGGGCAGAGTTGGAGAGGGTAGAGTTGGAGAAGGGAGATGAGAGTAGCCGTTTAGCAGATTGTCGGGTCTTGCTTGGCTTGCATTGGGGTTGAGGCCTTTGGAAGCTTTTTGCTTCGGCTGGCTCAGTGAGCTTCGGCTGAGGCCTGACTCAGGAAGAGGGTTTTTGGAGGCTCTTTGCTTTGATGGTTCCGTGAGCTTTGGCCTCTGCTTGGCTTGGGAGAGCTTTTTGCTTCAAGCTGCCCTGTTTGGAAGGAAGTTAAGCCGGTCGCTCAGCTCGAGCTGCGAGTGGTGGCTTCTTCTTCTTGGTTCGTGGAGCTCTTTGTTCTCAATTTTGGTTCCCGGCTTGGTGCGACTCATCGACCTCTTTGTGGAGGTGGTTCCTCGGGGAAGCGACGCATCGACGGGAAGGATCAGCGCCTCGTCTCACCAGCACGTGTTGAGAAGCGCGGGAGGTGGTTCCTCGGGGAAGCGACGCATCGATGGAAAGGATCGGCGCCTCGTCTGACCAGCACGTGTTGAGAAGCGCGGGAGGTGGTTCCTCGGGGAAGCGACGCATCGATGGAAAGGATCGGCGCCTCGTCTCACCAGCACGTGTTGAGAAGCGTGGGAGGATTCACGGGAGCTCGGGAAGGATCGCGGCTCGGCGATTGGATCCAGCTCGCTCTCGCTGGAGCCCAGGTCCGAACAACTTGAAGACCACACGAGGTGGAGAGGTTTGAGATAGGTTCTGGGTTTCAGCTCACCTGTCCTCCGAGCTGGAGCTGGTTATTTAAGGCCTCTGCCACCATTTATTATGTGTGTGTGTGCGTATGTGTGTCCGTGGGCCCGTCTAATAAGTAGGATCTGCTGTTAAGTGCAAGTGACTGTACATAATAAGTAGACGGTTGTAGTTCTTTTGTCATGCTATTGTTGCTTGTATAATTGCATACGTGTTTTGCCTTGTTTAATTGCATACGTGGTTTATTATAATAAATGTCCTTGTGTGAATGTAAACCTGTTCGTTGCGTCCATTCCCTTATTGAACTGCCCCATCTTGCACTCGGAATATAGTTGGCTTTTAAATAGCCGATAAATAGAATCAGGTCCGGCGAGGTCTCGCGATAATACCCGCTCGGTTATCCCAGAACGGAACGGACCGCTTAAGCGGTTCGTGTCCAAGCAGGCCTTCGCCGAGGTATGGTCCCTCGGTAGGTTACCCACGCGGGATACTTAGGTATACTGTAATCCCCCATTTCTCGCGGGGGTTATGTTCCAAACCTCCCCGCGCTAAGTGAAAATCCGGGATGAATGGGCGCCTCCCCAAAAAATCGACTCGTCTGGTCTGGTCGGTTTGACAGTGATTGGGTTTGATGTGCCGGAGATCGACTCATCTGGTCTGGTAGGTTTTGAGGTGCTGGGTAAAAGCAATGCTCGTCCAACGGCGGCAAACCTTTTTCTTTCCCGAAGCATATATCGAGCACCTTAACCTTCTTGTGGAGCGTCCCAAGACCTTCCTCTGGCGCTTTGGTTCCTTGCCAGAAGCCTTAGAGGTGCAGGGCGTTTGGGCGGCATCGTGGGGCTTGGAGAAAAAACGAAGAAAATATTCGATGTTCACAAGCGAAACTTTGTCTCATGTGTTGTGTGACTGGTCGAGCACCACGCGTTATAATTTATTGCTTAAATAATTTATATTTTATATATTATTAGCGCGATGTTCCGGGGGAATCCGCAGAAGAAATTAGTTAGGTTCCAAGGGAAAACCCGCGATGAACCGGGGGCGCGATAGGTGAACCGCGATGAAGCAGGGGTCGACTGTATCGATATTCGGCGATTGACCCTATTTCGCGTGGGTAGAATATGGACTGGACCGTGGTGGGATTAAAAACCCACCCGTGACTGGTTTCTGGTGTTGTTCCAGAAAGTCATGGATTGTCCGTTCGGCGGGCGAAGCGACCGCTATTGGTTAGACGTGGTCGTTCGCACGCCGACGGGCGGGAATTCTACAACAATATATATATATATATATATATATATATATATATATATATATATATATATATATATATATATGTATATATATGTATATATATATATGTATATATATGTATATATATATATATATATATATGTGTATATATATATATATATATATATATGTGTATATATATATATATATATATATATATATATATATATATATATATATATATATATATATATATATATATATACACATACATACACACACAGAGTCTATGCTCGTGGAAGAGCTGGAACACCGAATGGTCAGAGAACGCAACAAGAAAAGGAACAGCAGAAGGAGGGGGGAAACACTAACAGTAGGGTTGAGGGACAAACTCAAGGGAGACTTGGACAAATATGGGATGTGGAGAGGAAAGAAGGGCAGGAGAGGATGCACACACAGGTTGGTCACTTGCATATTCACCTGTTTACTCTGTCTATCTGATTGACATGAAATGTAAACACCATTACAGTTGGGTTCTGGTGCAACAAACTTGCTCCAATGTACAGCAATGATAATCAGTGATATCATAATGACCAGTTAATACTGTTACCACAAAAAAAAAAGAAGGGCCAATCGAACCAGTACGTCAAAGCAATATTTTTCCCAAACTTCAAAGTTGGGTTCAGCTCATGGTATTCTCACTTCAGCTTGGAAGCAGGAATATTAAATAATTCTACCCTTTCAAACTGGCACGATAAAGTATCTATCGAGCAACCAGCGACAGACTGAGATAACTGCTTGATGTTGTCTAGAGGAAGCATAATAGCCAGAAGCCACAAGAAGATCTCACACAGACACACAATTTGTGAATTTTGGCTGGCATTTGTTGTTCGATAGATTTTTATTGGGGTGTTAAGGCAAAAACCATCTTGGTATTTTCTGAGAAAGCAAAGTACAGTGTGTATAATGTGTTTGTTTCTGAAGATGGGAGCAGATCTGATGGAAGAAACACTTTGTCTGTTTGAATAAGCAAAGGTAAAAATATGTGAATACACTGTGAACGTGTTTTACTTCATACTGTGAATGAACAGCCTTCATACCTTCGGGGCAATGCCCACGTTGCGATGCTGTTGACGCGTTGCATACACACACACACACACATAGGTGGATACTTTCGGACCTGGTCATTCTCCGTTTCATCTCCTAAAAATCCACCCACATGTGTAGATAGCAGCCAACAACAGCTACACATGCACATACACATACACCTTGATACGTCAGACAAACACAGCTGTTTACCTTGCAGGAACACTTGGTACCACCAACAGCGCCATCTCATGGTGGCGTTTTTTCTCTCTGCTATCATGGGGACATTTTTCGGGAGAAATATTCCTGCCTTGTGGATGTCAACTAATGGAGTTTGTCCATTCTCTATCCTCGAAATGCTGAGTGTCGAGCAAGGAGGCAAAATGTACCATTTTTAGCTCACCTGGACTTTAGTCCGGTGAGCTTATGTGATCGAGCAGTGTCCATAGTTGAGTGAATGAGTGACACACTCACTCACTCACTCAGTGAGGTAGTAAACACTTCAGTCATTATCACTTGAACCAAACACAATTTGAATGAAACTTGGCCACAAGCTTCATATCTGATGCCAAACAAAGGGGTATTGACTGCATCAAAATCTGCGCTCATTAAGGGGTTCTACTGGAGGAGGGGGAGGGTTTGACCCCCCCTCAGAGTAGGTATTTGCTCTCTTCTTCGAAACTGCACACACAATTTTGATGAAACTTGACCACAACCTTCATCACCCATGATGCACTAAAGCGTATCGACACCATAAAAATTTCCACTCATTAAAGGGGTCCACACAGGGGGTTTTGAACCCCCCCACCCCCCACAGAGTAGGTATTGCCTGTCTTCTCCAAAACTACACACACAATTTCGATGAAACTTGACCACAATCTTCATCACCCATGTTGTACCACAGTTTGTTCATGGCGTTAAAAAATTATTTTTTTTAAATCAGGGTCTGAGGGTGGAGTGACTGTTGCTCCAAGGGAGCTTCAGGACGTGCAGTCATATGTTTATAGTCGTTGGTATGACTGCCTGGGAACCACTGACCTCATAGTCTCTAAGCGAATGATCTTCACTATTTTTTGAGAAGGGGGCCAATTTTGATGATAATCCATCAGTGTGAGAGCCACCACACTGCCTACAGGACTCCAAAATGGCTGCGATGAGGCCACGCCTCCACATACTCTTGTTTATTTATATATTTTTATCTTTTGTTGTTGCTGGACCGCAAGCATAATTGTTTGTATACTACCTTCTCCTGATGTCGTGATGTGACTTTAACGCTTCACATTGGAACACTCATTTGAAACCATTGGGTCAATTTCATAGCATTTATGGTGGATTATGATGGGGTCTTTTCACATTTGTGTATTATTGGCCGCACGTCAGGGGCTGCCAGTGGCTCGTGGGCTGCGTCATGAAGAACAGGGCTCTAAGCAGATGGTCTTATTATGATACCACTGCAAAATTACCTTGTATCAGCTTTACCTATCTTCCTACATATCCCTTGTGTACATATTCACCTCTGCTCCCTTGCTCGGACTGTTCGTCCTTATTAGTGGTACCTGCAGCTATGTTCATTTCTTGTAGTCAAGTGTGTTATATGCTTGTTGTTACTGTTCCATCATCGATGTGGCCTCACTCCCGACCCCTCCCACCCGACCCCCATCACCCCTATACGTTATCAAGCTCTTTGGTCCAACCTCAATCTCTTTTTTAAAAAGAAAAGTGTCATATTGAATTGCCATGCAGAGTACAGTGTAGCGCTGTATTTTTGGCATCTTCAGACTTCATTTGTTATCTGTGCTGCAATGAAATTGTTATTCATATTATTGTGTTGAGTATGGGGATAAATAAAGTGCACTCCTTTTATTGTTGTACTTGTATTGCTCATGCAACAGGCTCGGGTTCAATGTGCTGCTTTATGGTTTGGGGTCCAAGAGATGTTTGCTGGATGACTTCCGCTTGACAGCTCTTCATGATGAGTCACATGTGGTCCTTGATGGCTCCTTCCCAAATGTCACTCTGAACTCGGTAAGTGCTACTTACTCAGTAAGAACTCAGTAAGGGGGGGGGGGAGGGTGGTGATAGACAGGCAGCGTTTACCTATTATATATATATATATATATGTATATATATATGTATGTATATATGTATATATATGTATGTATATATATATATATATATATGTATGTATATATATATATGTATATATATATATATATATATGTATATATATATGTATGTATATATATATATATATATATATATATATATATATATATATATATATATATATATATATATATATATATATATATATATATATATATTGTTGTGTCCAGTGGGTTTGCCCCTACCTGGACAGACAGCCACACAATTTTCCTTGGAGGCTTACAGCTGAGATTCTCGGAGATTATGGCGTGCGCAAGATGGGAGGGCAACAAATGCATGTAACGGACAGAAGCACAGCACAGGGGTTTATACTTGAACCCATGACAAATGGACCACACAAGCAACTTAAATAAATACAGGGCTTTAGTGAAAATAATTCAAATATTTACATTGGTAATAATTCAAAGTGTAATAATAAAAACGGAAAGTGAGGTTAACTAAATATAATTTTGAGGCACCTCCACACAGATTTTAATACAGACAGGGAACAGAATAATAAAATAAAAATCCCTCTTTTATCGCAGCACTGATGGTGAATAGCATTTATGGCGGATTCTGTGCTCAGAGGTGATTTTTCGGAAGCTTTAAGGTCACCAAACTGCTTCGTCACTTGTGTGGGAAAACTGCCCAAAATGGCACCCAGCCGCTCTCTGTCCGGGCAAACGTACATTCGGGCAGTGATACTCAACACCAGGGCTCAGAAACCGCTGTGCAACTTCTTTCGTCGATCGTACTTACCGACGCCGCTGCTCTGCAAAATGGCGCCGTCGCTTCCCCCAATGGCAAAACACAAGGCTTCGAGGCTGGTCTCACACGATCCAGCCAACAATCCATGGCCAGTGTCTGGCTCCATCACGCGAGCCAATTTCAGCTCTGCACAAACACAAGAATCATGCAGTCTTCACCGTGTCGAGTGGAAGCCAGTCGTAATGCCCTTTTCTTTCAATTACCATCTCTGCCTAACTTGCTTCTGTCCCACTCCGAACCTACGATCGCACAACACGAAACTCTCTGACCACGGTCCTCACTCTCCTCTTCTCTGACATCACGCCCATCAATCATCCACTCCGGGGCGTGGTTTGCTTGTTGTGCCCCTGGAGGCGGGTGTCTTGCCTGCTTGGATGTGCAGCTCGGTTGTTGTTTTAAGGACATGATCCCTTTTTAGTGCCAGTGTTTAAATTTGAAAACATAGGAAAAGGTCTCTGGGCAAACACATACTGGGAAAAATTATCATTAAACCCTACCGAATTTAACACAGCACCACTCCCCGTGTGGTGATACGTAACAGTTAAGCTCACAGTTTCCCGATTTAATTTACATCAATATGTCTCCTACACATCCACGGACCAAGAAACTCTATACAATCCCATCTTTCCGAAGAAACTCCTCTATCTACCCCACAAACGTAACAATATATTGTACTGTGAAATATTTTTTTTGAAATATTGTGAAACTCCAAAATCATCATATTTCTTAACAGCAAATATATTGCGGCATGTTTCTTAACTGCAAATAAAATTAAAAAATAAATAAATTGTGAGCACTCAAAGCAGCACTCTGTTGCTTTTAGACCACTCAGGTTCAATTTTCGGTCAGATTGAAAAAAATTATAATTTTCCCGTCAGTTTGGATGAATTTGAAGCAACTTTTGCTGAATCTTTTTTCTTTTTTTTTTCTCTCCGAGGATAGTTTCTGTGTTTCACTGTAGGATAGATAGATAGACAGACACAGATACAGACGACATTTGCCGAATATATATATATATATATATATATATATATATATATATATATATATATATATATATATATATATATATATATATATATATATATATATATATATATATGTATGTATGTATATATTGTTACGGTTGTGGGGGTAGATGGAGGAATTTAATAGGAAAGTTAGGAGTGAATGGAGTTGTTTGATCCATGGACGTGAAGGAGACATCTCGATGTAACTATGTAGGGAGACTGAGCTTAAGTGTTACGTGTCACCACACGGGAGGTGGTGCCTTGTTAATTACATAGGGATTACAAATACGTTCCCCCAGTATGTGATTGCCCCCCTTGTAACCTATTCCTACATTTTTGCATTTACAAGCGAGCCAAACATATCGAGCAGGCAGAATCCCTGCCTCCAAGCATGACGGTGGGCGAAGTCACACCCCCTGAGGCTGATGATTGATGAGCGTGACATCAGAAGCTTGCCAAACGTGCCGAGCGGGTGGAGGCCCCGCCTTCCCTGGTTTCGTGCGAGCAAGCCACACCCCGGAGGAAGAAACGGGGGTTCGGTGTGATGTCAGTCAGAGTTGAGATATCGGGAGAGCGCACGCACAAGCTCGGTATGAAGAGGGGTTGAGTGCAGAGTAAACGACGCACGCGGTCGAGAGCATAGCTTGGAGATGGTGTGAAATATCAGGGCATGACCAAATGGCTTTCCTTCGACGCATGAAGAAGACTGCACGATTCTCGTATTCGTCTCAATTCCAAATTCCACAAAGACCATCTCTGGACAAAGCTAAGTGCCAGAATAAAGGAGGGATTTGCTTTGCTTTTATTTTGTTTCCTCTTGTATGTATTTAAGTCTGTGTGTCGAGGCGCCTCGACTGAGACTTTAATTTACCTCACGCATTGTTATATCCTGATTATTGTCCTTTGTAAATATTTGTCGATTTTCTATATTTGTCTATATTTGTAAAATATTTGTCGATAACTGGGCCGGAGCATTTAAACCCCACTCGCTCTACTTGGCAAAAGCCTGCCTGCATGCATGCATACAGAGGTAGGGAGACGGAGAAGGAGACGGAGAGGGAGACTGAGAAGGAGACGGAGAGGGAGACGGAGAGGGAGACGGAGATATATATATATATATATATATATATATATATATATATATATATATATATATATATATATATATATATATATATATATATGGAGATGGGATGCCGGCAGATGTGACGTCCAGTTTAACGGCCATCAGAGAGAGGGCACATACATTGATGAATCGCCCTGCCTGTGAAACACCGAGATGACTTTATAGCTGGGTGTGGATTCAAACACAGGCTAGACAGCTTAGAGCAAGCGTGTGTACCTCTCGGTATCCTGCCACGATGTGTCAATCCATCACTTTGCATTAACTGAAAACATTTTTTATTCATTGCAGTCATATCATGTGTCTTGCCTTCCTCACTCCGGAGACGTGCTCACGGAGAACTGCACCACGGTATCTCCATCGAAGCTTGCAGAGCGCTTGTTAAGTGGCCTAACCACCCAAGCAAGCACTCCAATGACACGGTTGAAGAAACGTGATATTTTTTTATGTGTATCTATCCATGCTGAAGTGACAGGTCATAGAATAAAAGAAGATCATACAAAAAGGGGAAATGTGGTGTAAAATAAAATTGCACATTTTCAGTGAGCCAGCGACTGTCTGACGCACTGCATGATAACACGGGACCAAACACAGGCGAGTGGGCCCTTAACTTTGTTCAAGTCAATCAATATATTTAGTGACAGTGCGAATATTGTGGAGCACTCGCCATGTAGCTTAAGCACTCCAATGAAGCGGTTGATAAGGAACAGCTGTATTGGCAAGCGATTCGTGATCGCCAATCGGTTATGCATCCCCATGTATCGGGAATGTCAGGCAATGTCTGAATTGGACAAATGAACACTTCTATGGCAGTCGGAGCTCCTACTGAAGTCAATAAAGAAGTTTAAATTTTGAAATTTGGCTGAGAGCAGGGGATTCTCGAGGTTATGCCATGTGCGGAAAATCCCCAAAATGAAATAAAGCCACAACGCTGGCGTCTCCAGGCATTTGTAAGCATTGCAATGTATCCAGCGATTTCATAGTTATGATGATCAGACATTTGATGAAATGAGTGAGGCAAGTGAATGAGAAACTATTGCAGTCTGTTCCAAATCAAGTCATTGTTGAGCAGGTCAAAAAGGTTTTGCAAATTAAGACCCCAGCAAGGTAACCAAGGTTGAGCTTTGATAAAGGATCATTAAATAAGGCCGTTAATTATCTTCAAAAGGCGTGTTTTAATTAACTCAAACACCCATTTCTCACTCATGCACTACCTTGGAGTTCCCTTAGGCCTAAGTCACATTTGCTCTACGGTGAGGATACGGCGGCCCTACGCCCTCTGAATTGACAGAAACGTGCGGCGGCCGCAGAGTTTCTGCGGTGGCCTCAGGGTGGCCCTACGCCGTTTGGCTATATTTTACAGGTCGTAAGGTCACCGTGGAATTATAACGCGGAGTTATAACTTTTTTCATTTCTACGTTCGCAGTAGCAATTCGACAAGCCGAAAAAAAAAAAAAATGGTTAAAAAAAAAAAAAAAATTAACCCATTCGTTACCGTCCGTCTGGCCGCACGTTCACCTTAGGGCCCCCTGCGGTCGCCTTGCAGGCACCTTGAGGCTATCTTACGTCTGCCTTGAAAATTCTATGGCCGCTGCAGTCACCCTTAAGGTCACCGTGCCACATCAAATCAAAGACCGTACGGCAACCCCACGTTTTCGGTCTCCACACTTTATAAATACGCTGTGCAGCTCCCCGAAAAATAAAAACATATGTGACTGCTACATTGTGTGACAGTGGAAATGCTGCGGCCGCCGTATAATTGCTAGTGGCCGTAGATTTTGGAGACCCCACGGCCGCCGTGGCAAATGTGACTTAGGCCTAAATACGCCGTACGGCTCCCCGAAAAATAAAAACATATGTGACTGCTACATTGTGTGACCGTGGAAATACTGCGGCCGCCGTATAATTGCTAGTGGCCGTAGATTTTGTAGACCCTACGGCCGCCGTGGCAAATGTGACCTTGGCCTTAGTAAGCATACAAATTTTCAGGCTGCTTGGTTTCAGGGTTATGGAGGAGAATGACACACACACACACACACACACACACACACACACACACACACACACACACACACACCCACACACACACACACACCCACACACACCCACACACACACACACACACACACACACACACACACACACACACACACACACACACACACATACACACATACACACATACACACATACACACATACACACATACACACATACACACATACACACATACACACATACACACATACACACATACACACATACACACATACACACATACACACATACACACATACACACTTATTATATATATATATATATATATATATATATATATATATATATATATATATATATATATATACACACACATATATATTGTTACGAATTTGGAATTCAATTGCACACAACATACAGGTTCCCTTAGTCAGCTATGTCGATAAGTGCATGTTCCCGAGATAGCTCACTTTCCATTGTTTCAATGTCTTGAAATCGATTAGATGCGCTACGGATCGATTTAATCGTTAGGGAGCGAACAATGGAGATGTCCCTCCCTCTCTTCTGCGAAGAGGAAGAAGAACCCTGCCATCCCGTGACGTCAACAACTCCCTCCCACCCGTGGTTGAGCGGGGGTGGGGAGGGGTGGATCACGAGGGCATGAGTCACGTCGGGTGCGGGGGAGGGGGTGGGAAGGATAAAGGGGAGATCCTTTCTTTGTTTGTGTGGGAGTCCCGTGGTAGGGCTGAGTTCGTGGGAGTCCCATGGCAGAGTTCGTGAAGAGTCCCGTTCTGAGTCCCGTGTGCAGAGTTCGTGGGAGGAGTAAGCTTTTTTTGCTTCGGAGAGAGCATTCGTTCAGCAGGCCATCGGGTCCTGCTTGGCTTGAGGCCTTCGGAAGCTTTTTGCTTCGGCTGGCTCAGTGAGCTTCGGCTGCTGCTTTGTTTTGGAAGGAACTTGAGTCGGTTGTTCGGCTCGAGCTGTGAGTGGAGGCTTCTTCCTCTTCTTCTTGGTTCCTGGAGCTTTTTGTTCTCCATTTTATTTCCCGGCTTGGTGCGACGCATCGGCCTCTTCTTGGAGTTGGGTCCTCGGGGAAGCGACGATCGACAGGAAGGATCGGCGCCTCGTCTCACCAGCATGTGTTGAGAAGCGTGGGAGGATTCGCGGGAGCTCGGGAAGGATTGCGGCGATTGGATCCAGCTCGCTCTCGCTGGAGCCGGGGTTCGGACAAGTTGAAGACCACACGAGGTGGAAAGGTTCGAGTCAAGCTCTGAGTTTCAGCTCACTTGTCCTCAGAGCTGGAGCTCGTGATTAAAGGCCTCAGCCACCGTTGTGTGTGTGTGTGTGTGTGTGTGTGTGTGTGTGTGTGTGTGTGTGTGTGTGTGTGTGTGTGTGTGTGTGTCTGTGCGTACGTGTGTCCGTGGGCCCGTCTAATAAGTAGGAACTGCTGTTAAGTGTAAATGACTGTACATAATAAGTCGACGGTTGTAGTTCTTTTGTTTTGCTTTTGTTGTTTATATAATTGCATACGTGTTTTATTATAATAAATGTCCTTGTGTGAATGTAAACCTGCTCGTTGCGTCCATTCCCTCATTGACTGAACATTTCTTGTGTTGGAGTTAGAAAGCCGTTGGTTTGCCGTAATAGGGGGACATTTGGACCGACTTTGGTTCTCGGCGATTATGCCGCTCGGAATCGCGCACGGACAAGCTCGCCTCAGCGCTTTGTTCCGTACGAGTTCCGTCGAGGGTGGAATACCCCGATAGTTGGATCACGTGGGTATTTAGGTAAATTGAAGATTGGCAATCGACCCTACCCCACGTGATCTGCCGATTGGCGTATTTCGGTTCTTGTACAAGGACCCGTCGCTCGGAGTTATCCGGGCGGCGATCTATATTCCGGGCGATCGGTCGGACCGACTCGACTTGCGGCTCCGTTCAGAGTGGTCGGTTGGCGGCTGACTCCCGGTCCGTAACTATATATATATATATATATATATATATATATATATATATATATATATATATATATATATATATATATTGCTATGTTTTTGACAACCTCCTCCTTTATAACTTCCTCTTCCATGCTCTTACTCTCCCTTCTTTTGCTCCAGTTTACACCAAACATTATTTTTCTTTAAATCTGCAACCTTTTCACTGTCTACCGATAAAGAACTCTCACAATTGGCTGCCAGTTTTTGTCAAGCACACTTTGGTGAAACCATAGGTGATTTTGGATAATATTTCCTGGATATGTTGTGCCTTTGTGCTCTAATGATATGTTATAAACACACAGCAATTTCAAAAATCATGACTGTGCAGGTGCTGACCTTGATTCTGGAAGAGATTCTGGAACTTCCTGTTCCTCATACCAGTGTTGAGCAGCTGGAAGCAGTAAAGAGGAGTTTTGGGACAGGTATGAACACAGTATTTGCCTGTTTTTTGGTAGTTGTACTTTCAACCTGTGCTATCTATATATTACTAAAACTCTCATCTTGTATATACAGGGTGAGTCAGAAGTAGTGCCCGATTTCTGTCAGTTGATTGTTTGTTTGCCATTTGTATTGCAGTGTACAAGAAGGTAGAAATAAATGAATGATATGTTTCAAGAAAAAATTATTACAGAACTGTACCAAGCTGTTTTACTTGCAATTTTCAAAGTGCTCCCTCCCCCCCCCCCTCGTGATTGATGCACAATTGCAGCCGAGCAGGCACAGAGCGCCACACACGTCTGCAAAGTTCGATATCAATTTCCTCAAACTTTGCAGTGATTTGAGCCTTCAATTCCTGAATGGTATGAGGCTTTTCACAATAAACAAGGTCTTTCATGAGCCCCCAAATAAAGAAATCTCGAGGTGTAAGGTCTGGGGAGTGTGCCGGCCACTCAATCGGACCACGGCGGCCAATCCACTTTCTGGGAAAGTTTTCATCAAGCCACTGACTAACATAACGTCCATAATGAGGTGGAGCTCCATCATTCTGGAAATAACAGTCCTGATCTTGTACCCTGGGCCAAAAGAAGGTTTGCAGCATATCCAGGTTAATTTCTGTCGTGACATCCCTCAAAGAAAAAGGGTCCAATTATCCCTCATGGAGATATGGCTACCCAAACTGTCACTCCAGGTAAATTTACCTCCTTCTCAACTGTCACTCTTGGGTTATTCGCAGCCCAATAGACACAATTGGGTCTTATTTGTGCCATTAAGCTTAAGACATGCCTCATCTGACCACTGCAATGTTTCACGGCCGCAATGCGTTGATTCATTTAAAGGTAATTCATGGTTCAATTTGGTGCAAATTCAGTAGCTTTCCAAACTCGCAGCAATAACTTGCAAAACAAAATCAAAAATAAATAAATTACAAAAATTAATAATCTGCAAGACAATTATTAACAACATGACTTCCCAGAAAAAATCTGACAGCCGAAAAAACAGAATTTGTGCACTACTTTTGACTCGCACTGTGTATGTATGTATGTATGAATGTATGTATTTTCCAGAAATACAGCCAAAACGCTACACGATAGCGCAAAAACTTTCGGCCCACATTACTCACCATTCTCCTGCGGTGTGCAGTATCAAGTTTCGTTCAAATCGGGCGACGTAAAAATTATTAAAAAATCAATTCCCAATTCAGTCAAGTTCTCTTCGGGATTATTTGATTAATGCAAACAACCTCAGCGGTATAGTTTGCTGGAGCTATCTTTTTTTATTCTCTTGAAATGATTTATTTTAAAATCTCAAACATTTAGTATCGACAAAGAACGATTTATTTTTAAGCCTAAAATAAACATCGCCATTTTGATCTAATACTTCCGTGTTCATTAATAAATAAAATTGTGTTTCATAGATTACGCACAATAATTTATTCGACTTTGTTTTCTCCGTTTTTTTTTTCACATTGACGCGCAATATCGAGTTTCTTTCAAATCGGGCAATGAAAAAGATTATTAAAAATTGAATTCCCGATTCAGTCAAGTATTCTTCGGGATTATTTGATCAATGCAAACAACCTCAGTGGTATAGTTCGCTGGAGCTATCTTTTTTTTAATGATTTTTTTTATCAACCAAGCTGTCACAACGGGAACCCAATGGGTTCAAGGGTCGTCTCGTTAGTTATAAAGCTGCAGGTTATAAGTTACAAAATGATGATTAAATGTACTTCTCTCACCACACCTCCCACATATGCCCAATACATGAAAATTCCCCTTTTCCCTCCCCTCCTTATATTATTCCAATCTCCTCATAAATCTCTTCCATCCATCCATCCATTTGGACCATATTCTGTGCAGTGCGTCGGTGCTGCTGAAGTGGTCTCCTGGGCTATTGGGCACAATCCTGGATGAGTCACCACTCCGACACAGGATACTCGAATGGCTCAATCACCCCAGCAATCTGGTACTCATTTTGCCGACCTCGGAAGGATGACAGGCTTAGTCAAACCCACCTGGTATTGATTCAACAGCTGAGCAGGATCTGAACTCAGGACACTCAGGTCCCAAGTCTGTCCCCCTAACCATTAAGCCAACACCAGGCATAACCTCTTCCCCTTCTCTCCATAATCTTCTCCATCTGTCTTCTCCTCTTCTTGTTTTATGTATGCAATTTCTTGAGTAGACTTGAAACTGAGAATTTGGAAAAATAGAATGTTATAATATATTTCCTAACACTGTCTGTTTTTCCAAGATCTCTCTCTCTCTGTGGCATCGAAGATCACTCACATTCCTGTCTTGCCACCTTCCTCCTGTCAAGTTTTCAACATGCGGCTCTCAATGGCATCCTGTCATCTCCTTTTGCAGTTGAGGCTGGAGTTCTTGGGCACACTTTTGTCTCTCATGCACTTAAATTACATATCTGCTGCTATAGATAACCCTGTTTTCCTCTTTGCAGATGATTCAACTTTATACAGTTCTGTACTCCATCCCAACGACAGGATGGGAGCAACCCCACTCCCCTCTGCAGGCCTGGAAAGGATCAGATGCTGGTCTGGCAAGTAGAATATGTCATTCATTTCAAGCAAATCTCATATTCTTATCCTGTCTCTCTGGAAGGATAGTCTCATAAACTCGTGTATGTTTCCACAATCAACCATTGGAAGAGGTTTAATATCTTGAGCTTACTATCAGCCATCACGTCTACTAAGCAGACCTTGTAACCAAGCGAGCCTTCAAGGCCAGCCACAGACTTGGCATCCTCTGTCACGCCAAGTCCTCCTTTGTGAAGTATGATTTCTCCCAACTTCCAAGGCCTTTCTCTGTAGTTGAATGGAATGTGTATGCTCTCTTCCTTGAGCTGGAAGCCCCACTTTGGGCAAGTACCGCTACTTTGGACTGGCACTCTCACTTCCAGATGGTGCACCTACTTGTCACCTATATTTTCTGGATGCTGTGGAATCCAAAGCTCTCAACTTCAGTGGCATCTACCTCAAAGACGTATATGGTGCTTTGCTATAGCAGACAGGTTGGTGGCCTTTCTGTTTTTACCACCTCTTCCAGTTTTGCTCTCTCAGCTTTCAACCCTCTAACCCTCTCCAGTTCCTCTCGGACGAACACATTATTTCTACCACCCTTTCCTTGATAATCATCCCACTCTTCCATTGAGAGTTTTAAGCAGGTAGTACACTACCATCTCATGTCATTCTCCATTGCCAACCATGATCTATGGGTTTATATTGTTGTACTCGGGATGAAACACAAATGCATCCAAATAGACTTGCAAGCAGAATTGAGTTGTTACAAACTCATGTGTGTTTTATCGACTGCCTATTCATTTATATATATGCACTTTCAAGGGAAATGTTACCCGAACCAGAAATAGCGGTTAAATGACGTTAATGTAACATTTACCATACTGATAGTGACATTCAATGGAACCATTTTACTGGTAAAATATTGTTACGTCAGACCGTCTGCACCCAGAGTATAAGACCCCACGAAGGACCGAAACAGTGTTTACGAAACTGCAATCAATATTCCCACTACTCCCAAGAGAATACAGGGATAAGGGTAGACAAGATGGTAAAAACATGATGGAATGAAACAAGCTGGCGACAGGCACGAATATGGATGAGGGGACACGCAAACTTGTATACAAGGAGAACTAAATAAATACAGACTAATCCCCTAAAGGTGCCAAATACCAGATTCACAGGGTGTGTAAATTGAACAGGCAAGGGCTTGTGACTGGCATGAGCTGCTTGGGGCTCCACAATGGTGTGATCGTGCAGGTCAGCGCTGCACGGCCGAAGTGTGGCTCAGGAAGCAATGAAACGGAGAAAATGGCGATTAAGGAGGCGAGATGAGAGGGATGACTTCCTGGGAGGGCAAAGCAAAGAGATGAGAGATGTTACTCTCCTCAAAGTCCAGTACCAGCTGCCGTGCGCAGCCATGGCCCTCGCCAATTCTGGGACCGCCTCCATGGGCAACGGGTGCCGTGATTGGTCATCCGCCGCTTGTGGCCGTTGTCTTCTTGCAGGCCATCCCAACCCATGTGGTGGCCCCAAAAAACAGTCTTATGCCCCTCTCCAAGGCTACGCAGCCAACCTCGTCACTATATCCTGCGGTGCACCGGCCAAACAGTTCATGATTGTTTCCTTTAAAAGTGTTATGTGCTCTCTTTGTGCCTTTCGTCTTGTATGCCACAAGTTTTCACCCAGCCTTGCCTGACAGGAGGTTTGGCACAATGAATGCATTCGATACTGTCTTACAGTTAATACTCACTGCCTCCTTTGTGCACATTTTAAAATATGATTAACCTCTAGACAAATAGCTATTGCAAGAGGAATCTAACCGACGTGATCACATGGTCCATACTATTCTCAACATGATCTATCCCCCCCCCCCCACTTTCCACATAACAATATTGCCAATAGAAATGTGGCTGGCACCCAACAATTTTGTCATCAAATTGTGAAACTTTGTTTTGTCACTCAGTTAAATACAGTTAGAGAGTTGTTTCGACGTGATCAGAACATGTTTGCAGTTTTATTGTGATTTTGTTTTTGTATGTGCGTGTCCAGTGACGACAGGTTGACGTTGAGTTTGGTGTTTGTGTTTAGAGGGTGCTTGTGAACTTTTTCTTCTGGTACACAATGTGGATGGACCAACATTGCGTGCTTCTCGTACTCAAGAGTGGTTTGCGCAGCTGGCAACTCTACCTGGGATTCACATCATTGCAACAATTGACCACGTCAATGCACCACTTGGTGAAAACATCCCTTTTGATAGTTCATTGTAAACCTTGCACTCACACCCTTTTAATGAACAATAAATCGTTGCTTCAAGTACTCAGCTTTGACAACTTGAGTGTAGTTGGTTGAGAGCTGAACATTTCAGGTCATTTGTAATTTATTTGTGCCTTGCTTCTCCTTGTGCCCAGTTTGGGACCAGGGGCGTGCGGGGCAGTTCCGTTGGCTATGGTTCGACGTTCCAACATTTGAAGCATACACTGAGGAGACGGCCTATGAAAAGTCATTGCTAGTTCATTCCTCTGGAACCCTGGTGTTGAGTTCACTTAGACATGTTCTACACAGCCTGACACCAAATGCTCGGTATGCAACTGTTTCTTGTATGGCTATGTGGAGTCATATATTACCATTTTTGCTGGGTTATGCTGTTAAGTTTCCTGACCTGATTTTGTCATGTGGCCTTCAGAGGAATTTTTGCCCTCTTGGCACAATACCAGCTGAAACACAAGGACACCACATCTTACCTAGGTAAGTTTGATTTACCTGCTTCCACAAACACCAAAGATAACACCTTTTACTTCAAAAGTGAGAACACCACCAACTAGCGCAAGTACCTGACATGGCTAGTATAGCTCAAAGGTGGAGTGTAATTTTCGTCAAGCTGTCTCATCGAGGTTTGATTCCCAACTTGATGATAAACTGTCACCCTGCTTCTTTCCAGGTAGAGTACATTACATCAATGAGAGCTCCCCCTCTCCTGGATGGGTGCTATCTGGGACTTGTCTGCTAGAATTAGTCAGTGGACATTAAAGATCCCACAGTGTCTTTATACATTGGTGAGTTATCACCGGTACCCTTAACAAATGACAAATTCCTGCTTTGACTTCACTTTTGGTCAAACGTTGCAGCCGTATGAATCAGGTCCTCAGTGGACACGGCACATGACTGTGGCCGTAAATTTGCTACACTGACCGCAGAGAAAGAGAGATAAAGGCTGCCCAGGAAGGCAAGACTTTAGAGTTTCGACCATTGTCTTGACATGTTCCAGATGAAGACTACGTAGTGGTCAAAATGTCAATATTGGTTTTGGGTACTCCGCCTGTTGGAGTGCAGCAAGCGTGCTGTGCCGTGGGCGCATTAATTCATGGGTCTTCATACATGTTCACTGTTGTGTTTTTAGCTTGTCTACGACAGAGTCGAAATGAGCTGTTAAAGCCATAACGATGTCCAGTCAGTCAGTCCTTTTGTCCTTTCATCAGTCAGACAGTGGGTCCATTAGCGGCTCAACGGATCGTTTTGAAACTCAGCGTGATGATTCATGACGTCGATGTGCAAAAACTAATGGACCCCTTTTTAAGTTTCCATCCGAGTGGTGAGGTAATTCGCTGATTAACTGAAAATGTAATCAATGTTTGTATGTCCATAACATTTCGCGATATTCCGTCATCTCACGAGATTGTGAATTAATTTTATAAAGTGTTGTTTTTTTTAAAATATTCTATTTATTTAATTTTTATGCATTGTCCAGGCTCAAATGAGAGCTAACACATGACACACAACAAGGGGGACAGCAGACGAGGTGTGGGAGAGGGAAGGACAAAACAGTGGGGAACAGAGACATTAGGAGATCTGTGGAAGGGAGAGAGATTGGGGCAGGGAACACGTGGTATACAACATGGATATTAGGGTGTTTCATATTGCAACTTTTTTGCGCTAGTCAAGTTGGCTACTTGTGGTTGCTTTCCAATATGGATAAAAACCCCACTCTCCGATTTTTTTTTTTTTTTTTTTTTTTAATTTTTTAATTTTTTTTTTTTTTAGAATTTTCCTCCCAAAAATGGCCGCCGGCGGCTATTTTTTCCAAAATGGCGGCCTTTTTCGCGTTTTGACACAGAAATCGACTCCTATACCTGCTAAAATACGTTAATGTTACTTGATATGTGTAAGTTTGTAGATGATTATGATTGCTATGTCTGCTAGCAGTCGGGGACTAGACATTAGGCATCCAATATGGCGGAAAAATCCAAAATAGCGTCCAAGATGGCCGATTTTTGGCCACTGGAAAGTTGTTCCCTCCGATGTGGGTTCTAATATGTCTAGTTATTGGTTTTTGTGTGTGCTGAATTCGTTTTTATGCTCTAAAATGCAGTATATCTGTCACAGAGACGTCTGCGGTTGTCATGCTCTCGCGTTAAGAAGTAGTTCTTGCAAGTCCGAAGAAGAATTTTGAATATTCTCACCCTCATTGATGTCAGAAAATAACAATTAAATATTCGAAGGTCAAACATGTATTTATTTAACATGTACAGTATATACATGAATTACTAGCATACTAATGCCATAATGAATGTTCTAATATGAATTCATGTATGTGTGCCTATCAGCCTTGATAATCAATAATATTGGCCATGGCATGGCATACATGGCTGTAGCGACATTTCAAATTAAAATTTCCAGAGTTCAAAAACATCAATGTTCACACTTCGCTTCATATAGTTATCTACATTTTCTGAAGAGTGGATTTCGTGTATCCAGAATAATTCTGCATGTGTCACTCAACCACTTGAAGCAAAGCTTGCCTTTACTGTTCATCCCTCGTTTTGTCTATAAAATCTGAAATCAACTTAATTCCACGCTCTGCAAGGTCGTTAATTATGTGAACATTGTGCACATAGTTTGCGAATTTTTGGTAACCATCACTTTCTGGCCATGTGCTTGCAGGCTCACACATCCATTCTACATCTAGTACATCATATAGTTCAAGAAGATTGAATAACCGCCACGAGTCGTCATCTATGAAACTGCTGAGACACAGGTCACTACTCTCATTCTCATCCACGGCCGGAAATTTTGGCTTTCCTGAGCTGAGTTGATCATGAGGTAGTCTAGGTGTCTGATGCAACAGTTTTGCCATCGTTTCTCACTCATCTGTGGGCACGTTGGAATCGGTAAGAGCAAAAATTACCAATTGCGGTGTCAATTACCAATGGCATTAGTATACTAGTAATTCGTGTATATACTATACATGTTAAATAAATACATGTTTGACCTTCAAATATTTAATTGTTATTTTCTGATATCGATGAGGGCGAGAATATTCAAAATTCTTCTTCGGACTTGCAAGAACTACTTCTTAACGCGAGAGCATGACCCCTGCAGACGTCTCTGTGACAGATATACTGCATTTTAGAGCATAAAACGAATTCAGCACAACCAAAAACCTATAACTAGACATATTAGAACCCACATCGGAGAGAACAACTTTCCAGTGGCCAAAAATCGGCCATCTTGGACGCCATTTTGGATTTTCCGCCATATTGGATGCCTAATGTCTAGTCCCCGACTGCTAGCAGACATAGCAATCATAATCATCTACAAACATACACATATCAAGTAACATTAACGTATTTTAGCAGGTGTAGGAGTCGATTTCTGTGTCAAAACGCGAAAAAAAGGCCGCCATTCTGGAAAAAATAGCCGCCGGTGGCCATTTTTGGGAGGAAAATTCTAAAAATCGGCGAGTGTGGTTTTTATCCATATTGGAAAGCTACGACGGGTAGCCAACTTGACTAGCACAAAAAAGTTGCAATATGAAACACCCTAATGGATATTACAGGGACTTTCAGGAAGGAAAGCAGGGAATTTGAAGGAGATGGGTTTGGGGTGGATTAACGGGGGTAGAAAAGATTGAGGATTTGGATGGGGGGTGATAATAGAGGTGGTGGTGAACAGCTATTTTGAAGGCCTGGAGGGAGGAATGGGATTGAAGAGAGTGTGGGAGCTAATTCCAAAGGTGGTGAAAAAGAGGAAAGTGAACAGTGATTCGTGATTTTGGTAGTTTTACCTGTTTCATAGTTATTTCAATTTTAACCTCTTAATGACTCAATTTATTTGATCTTAATCATAATTTAATATCACCTCGATTAAATTTTGACCGCTTGATGTCATTAATGCCCTCTTTCCTTTAAGAACGTGAAAGAAAGGAGGTGAGGATAGAGAGTTGGTGTGTGGGGGGAGGGGGAAGGAGGAAAGGGGAGGGGTTGCAGAGAGGGGACAGTCCTCTTTGTCCTTTATTTAGTCCCTTTTTGTCCTTTTAAGACCCTTTTGACACTTTCGACCCTTTCGACCCCAACTACTAATGGAATGTACCCTTTGGACCTTTAGATCTTTTTAGACCACTTTATATCCTTTTACACTCCTTTAGGGTATAAATGGGTTTATGGGTCCTCTCACTGGATAAAAAGTATGAAACATTTTTTTCATCAATTCAGGACTCGCTCATACTACATAGTTTTCACTGCATGAATACAATCATGTTATCGGGCCTTTCAGCCTCCACAGGCCCATAATTTTTTCATCGAATCGAACTGAAAATCAACTTTATCACTGAATGCACCCCAACTAGGACCGCCCTCCATCGGGAGGTGAGCATCTGTTCCACTTGGGACTATTCATTAAATTTATCATGGAGAAAGGAGGAAACTTTATTGATACATTGAACTCTGGGTAGGATCAAACACCATCTTACCAGCATGAGGAGGACAATCATCAGATGGCATCGTGGGAACTTTGTTTTACGGTGAAAACCTTTGGCTTTTTGTCAATCCCGGTGCAGTTGACTCTTTTTGTTGTTGTTGTTGTTGTTGTTGTTGTTGTTGTTGTTCAATCACCTCACCTTTTTAGGTCATCTCTACCGAGATGACCTAATAAAGCCGGACCAAATGTCCGTCCGTCCGTACGTCCGTCAACAATTTTTCTTTGCGAGCTTGATGAAACTTAGGCCTAGGTCACATTTGCCACGGCGGCCGTGGGGTCTCCAAAATGTGCGGCCACCAGCAATTATATGGCGGCCTCAGTATTTCCACGGTCACACAATGCAGCAGTCACATATGTTTTTATTTTTTGGGTAGCCGCATGGCGTATTTAGAAATCGTGGAGACCGAAAACGTGCGGGTGCCGTACGGTCTTTGCTTTGATGTCGCACGGTGACCTTAGGGCGTCGCTGCGGTGGCCATAGAATTTTCAAGGCAGACGCAAGGTGCCCGCAAGGTGACAGCAGGGGGACCGCGGGGGGGGGGGGGGCTAAGGCGAACGTGCAGCCAGACGGACGGTAACGAGTGTGTATATATACCAGTTCTTTTTTTTACTGAAATAAAAATATAACAGTATATATAACTGAATATACTGTAACTATAATATACCGTGGTGCCCCCAGAATCCGAACGCCCCATTGTTTGAACAAATTGGAATCCGAACAATTTTTTTCGAGAAAATGTTGCCCTAAAAACCTAATACATTTTAAAAAACCGAACACAACGAAGCGTTCATGTTTGTTCACGTGTCTACCCCACCTGTTTGAGCCGCATCTTCGCGCTTTGTTCATTCAGTTCGTCGGTGGAAGTCCTCGTGAAAGCATCTCTCGTGTGTCGATCGATACCTTAGGCCTCAGTCACATTTGCTCAACGGCGAGGATACGGCGGCCTACACCCTCTGAATTGACAGAAACGTGCGGAGGCCACAGAGAAACTGAGGTGGCCTCAGGGTGGCCCTACGCCGTATGACTATATTTTACAGATCGTAAGGTCGCCGTGGAATTATAACGCGGAGTTATAACTTTTTTCATTTCTATGTTCGCCGTAGAAATTCAACAAGCCGAAACAAAAGAACTGGTAAAAATAAATAAATAAATAAATAATTAACCCATTTGTTACCGTCCGTCTGGCCGCACATTCGGCTTAGGGTCCCCCTGCGGTCGCCTTGTGGGCACCTTGCGTCTGCCTTGAAAATTCTATGGCCGCTGCAAGAATGCCTTAAGGTCACCGTGCGACATCAAATCAAAGACCGTACGGCACCCTCACGTTTTCGGTCTCCACAATTTATAAATACGCCCTGCATCCCCGAAAAATAAAAACATATGTGACTGCTACATCGTGTGACCGTGGAAATACTGCGGCCGCTTTATAATTACTAGTGCCCGTACATTTTGTAGACCCTCCGGCCCCTGTGCCAAATGTGACTTAGGCCTTACCTCGTGTTTTCACCTTCATTTGTGATGTGTGTTTTTTTAATCATCTTGTGTTGTAATTAATAACAAAAAAAGCAATCCGATCACGTGGTGTGACGGACTGTCGGGCAAGGATTGAATTTCACTGCAAAACCAGTTGTAATGTGGAATATCCATGATTACGTCAGCCCGATGCATTTGATGAAAGTGATTGTGGTTCTGCGGGCATCATGTTTGATGAGCTGCCCTGGGGGCAGCGGTCTCGCAGAGTGCGCGAGCGATCGGAACCCAGGACGGAGCTCGAGCCTGTGTGGACCTTTGGATGTGGTGATTGTACCAGTTTACATACAATACACCACCACCGAAGGTCATTTACTCATCTTATTTACCTTAAACATGGGGAATTTCAGTTTAAAGTGTCTTGAAAGTGGGTTTTCTTTGGGTCCACGAACAGATTAATTCACTCCATTATTTCTTATTGGGAAAATATTTTTGGAATCTGAACTTTTTGCAATCCGAACAGCCTCCTGGAACGAATTAAATTGGGATTCTGGGGGCACCACGGTATAGGCAAACACCAATACTCCGATCTCTAGCGGGAGCGCACGGTGGACGCACGGTCGACGCAGACTGCCACGGAGGCCGTACGTAGGTCCACAGCGGGCGTAGGGGAACCGTGCGTCGACCCTGCGTTGCCCGCAGGTAGTCACACAGACCGCAAGGCCACCGTACGGCGACCGTGGAAATAGTGCAGCCGCTGTAATTTTTTGGGGGTTGGGAAAATTCATTTTTCATTGAGATGAGCTTACGGCAGCCGCACGAATAACGCAAGCCCACCATACGCCCTACGTACGGTCGACGTAGAACACATCTACATCATAGCTTGGCTTGTCGAATTGCTACGGCGAGCGTAGAAATGAAAAAGTTATAACTCCGCGCTATAATTCCACGGCGCCCGTACGGCCTGTAAAATATAGCCAAACGGCGTAGGGCCTCCCTGAGGCCACCTCAGTTTCTCTGCGGCCGCCACACGTTTCTGTCAATTCAGAGGGCGTACGGCCACCGTATCCTCGCTGTAGAGCAAATGTGACCTAGGCCTCAGTATGTGGGTAGAGGTCGATGAGTGTTGCACAACGGTATAACTTTTGTCCGGGTTCAAGGTCAGGGACGAGGTCAGGTCACGTAAGTTATAAAAATCGCCATTTTCAAAACCTATCTAGTCTGCCATTCTACAAGATATTTGGCAACTGTTTATTGATTATGATAGTAAAAAATATTATCTTGTATCTAACTGGACAGATTTTTTAATTTCCTTCCCGTTTGATCGTCACGTGATCTGGAAGATGGCCAAAAACGCCGATGCGATTCGCAAAGAAGGAAGGAAGGAGAAATGAAATAAAATATAAAACACATTTTTAGCCTTTTATATTTATACATTTTCCGCCGAATGTGCAAATGTTTCAAAACCCGAAATGTAAACGTTGGCATTTATTTTCAAAATATAATTTCGTGCGCGTGCGCCAAAATGCCGAGTCATCTTTAACCAAACTGCGTAGTAGAACTGCGCAGTAGTTCGGTCATGGCGTCTGAGCAGTGGCCAGCGTGGTTCAGATTGACTGTGGTTTCTGGGGCGAAGGTGATTGTTAAGAAGTATGTCGGCGGTATAAATTCGAGTGACTGTATTGGTGATTTAATCATGCAACATCTTGACAACGAATATTCTGGCCGAACGATTGCATCAATTCAGTGCATCAGCAGGGATGATTCGCAGGCTCCTCTCGATCGTGCCGATATCTCACATAATCACCGGCGGACATAGGGCCGCAGGCTGTGGGGCGAGACCACGGATCCCGGATGAGGGGATAAGTGATAAATTATGCTACATGCTTCGGGCTTTCTGATTAATATATCAATGAGTACATTCCATAATTAATGAATGAATAATTAATGAATCTGGCTTACAAAATGTTTTTTCATACCTGATATGTTACTTTGTGCAGTGTCACGAAACATCTGTGGAATTAATAATTAATGAATGAATAATTAATGAATCTGGCAGACAAAATGTTTTTTCATGCCTGACATGTTACTTTGTGCAGTGTCACGAAACATCTGTGGAATTAATAATTAATGAATTTGCTAGCTCTAACGATTTTTCAAACCTCAATATCTCTATAAATACTTGACCAATTTTCATTCTGAAATTTGCATTATAATCAGTGAAGAATAATCTACAGGATTATCATAATCTCCGAGAGCTAAGCCTATTTTTTTTTGTTTTTTTCTACAACCGGAAGTGAAATGTCCCCAGAGAGTGGACGGACCGGAAAACCACGTATTGCACTTACTGTTGATTCTGATGTGTTAATCCGGGTACTAAATGAACAATACATATTTATTAATCATGTCATTAGTAGTATTATCCTAGTGTATCTCTGTGAACTATTTCAATCTAAACGGTTAGTTTGGACTGTTTCGCGGTTACCTGAACTGAACATTGAGAACTTGTGGTATTATAGAGATGACCGTCACCCCCACACGGGGGTAATTTTTTATTTCTGAATGTGAGCTTGTCCTCTTGAAGCATAAGGTTAATGCTGACCGTACCTCACAATTGGCAGGTCTGTCATTCCAAAGCTGCTACCAGCAGTGCCGTGAGGCTTTTCTGGTGAGCAGCGACATCGCCCTTCGTGCCCAGCTCACCGAATTTCTTGATCATCGACTTGTACGCACTAAGAAGGTAAGTCCAAGAAGAGTGGACGTTGGCTTCTTTTTGGGGTCTGAGGGAGGGCCAGTAAGGCTGAGTTGCTGTGAGTTGAATGACAAGTTTTCTCCATCAAAGGAGTCTCCCTACCTCGTCATCTTTCATACATTTTAAGTGCATGCTCTTTGTTTGCTGTTTGTGTCCAAGTTCCGAAATAGAAAAATGACACGAGCTCGTTTATTAACATCAATTTCTATTGTTTGACCTTCACCCTATAAATGAGGAGTTTTATTTTCGACCCAGATCCGTGTTTTGTGTGTGTGTGTGTGTGTATATCGTCGCGTGGTGCAGGGATCCGATGGTGTCGAATACCTCAGCATACCCATTGATACTTCAACCCTGAGAGATTTCCTGGATTCACAGAAAGAGACGTGATGGGAAGTCCTCTGGGAGACATGTAGGTTGTGTTGGTTTGCACTCAGTTCCTCTCACCGTCATACTTCGGGCAGAGCTGGTTGTGTTTTCTACAATAACTTTGTCAACGATGTTGAAAGGATCGATTGTTTGAATAAATTCTGATGCATTAAATGCGGTTCGAACAACTCTGATGCACAACGCAGATGTAGCTGTGGAGTTGACATCATGTTTATCTTCATGTGTAAGTAAAACCAAGTATGTGAGTAGTTGTACAAAATATGGAATGCGTAACTAACGGATGCTGATTACTCTAGGAAAATGGTGGAAGAGGTAACATGTTTTGGGAGGGGGGGAGGGGGAGGGGGAGGGGGGGGTGGAAATGGGGAGGTGTATAGAGTTTTAGAAGGAAAGATAATGGTTAAATGGGGCAATCTCAGAGATGCAGTGTAGTTGAAGAAAACAAGCAACATGAGTTTGATGCAAACAAACCTCATGAAGTTTGTTGTGAAGGATTTAAGAGACGAGTTTGATGCAAATGAATGTTTAACTCGTGGAAGCTCATGGTAAAAATTCCACAATCTAAAATAAATAAATAGAGGAGGCCATGTATTCTTGCACTTGTTAAGAGCTAAAAAGATTTAAAAAAACATGGGAGGTTCGATCAGGAATGTCTTGAGTTGGTTGTTGTATGCACTTGGCACTTAAAGAAAAGAAGTCTTCTTCTTCGTGTGCAGCTTGTGGCTGCTGGTTGAGGGTGAAACTACACTGCTGATGCAGTGCTCCTATTACCAGTACACTGGTGCTCGTTTCAACGACCTCAGAAGGATGGCAGGCTGAGTCAACCCCACCTGATATTAATTCAATGGTTGACAGGGGCTCAAACTCAAGACCCTTAGATCTCAAGCCAGCCACCCTAACAATTAAGCCAACACCAGGCAAAGGAAGACAGTATAATGAGGTTAACAACCTATTGATTTTTTTTTATTATTGATTGGGTAAACTTAATATTGATTATAGGAAGATCATTTTAGGCTGAGGACCGAAGTAAGGACGGTCCACAAAGTCTTGTTCCGGTTTAAAGTTTTATTCCAACCAAACCAAAAGAGGTACATTGATGCAGTTTTTTTTTTCATTCTGTCCCACAATTTATAAAGTTTATTCTGTTCTTCAGTGCACTTCGACATGTATCCACCTTTAGTGGCATGTTGCACATACAAGCGATAATCCACTTCAATCCACGTGTTGGCCAACGCATCCCTCGTCACACTGTTGCCCCACAAGAAGAAGTCTAAGGGCTTCACATCGGAAGGCAATGGAGGCCAGGGGACTGGCCCACCATGTCCAATCCATCTACTGGGGAAGTTCTCGGATCTTAAGGTTGCACTATCTGCACTTTATAATTATATGCATGAAGATGCAATCTCTTGTGTACAACTTTGTTTTTTCTGTCAGAATTTCCCTGTATTTTGAATTAATTTGAAGCAATATATATATATATATATATATATATATATATATATATATATATATATATATATATATATATATATATATATATATATATATATATATATATATATATATATATATATATATATTTGCCTTTTGTTTTTATAATTTTGCAAATGTAGTTTGAAGCTCATGGATGAACCTGAATTGAGAAAGCGTCACATATTGGCTCTGGCATCTGAATGTTGGGGGGTGCGGAGGTGAGGGAGTGGGGAGATTGAGTGTGATGGGGGACTTTGAGATGGAGTGTTTGAACATCAGAACAAATAACCAACTAATTGAGATGTCATCAAATAGCTGTGCAGGGATTGTTGAAATGAGATGATGGTATCCTCATTGTGAGGTTGCAAGGCAGAAGAGGGTTGGAAGGATGGATGTAGGAAGGTGATTCTACACATGAAAGGGATTAAGTAAATGGAGGGGGGAGGTGGTCCGGCTGTAATGATGAATGCTTGCCAAGGACTTATTTGATGTAAACATGTGATGGGGAAAGTGAGGGTTAGGGGGGGATGGAGAAAACACATAGATGGGGAATATATGGTTACGATTTCATGGAAGACAGAAGTCATAATCCCGTATATGGTGGGTGAGAGCAGGTCCTGAGCTGCAGTGTTATCCTGGTTCATTTTAATGAGACTGAGGACTTTTGAATCCAGGAGTTTGAGTTGAGATGTTGGTGTGCCGAAAACGAGTTGTTCAAACAAGTCACTTTTCTTCAACAACACCCACCAGCTCAACAAGCTCATACCATATAATATGGGACTTTGAAACTACGTATGAATGCAAACGAGACCTTTCACGCATGTGCTGTGCGTGCGTTTTTAGTGACTCACTTCTGCTAGTTGGGGCACTTTTAAACTGTTATTGATAGCATGAAATCTATCAGTCAAATAGTCGCTTTAACATTATTTTCACCATTCAAATGAAAGAGTGGCAATTTCAAAGTGGTTCACCATAATTATTGTGTTCCGAGATGTAAATATGAGATGTGTCAGTGGATGCAATGTGCCAAGTTCCGAGCATTTCTGATTGATAAAAGCGAGCAGTCACACACACACACACACACACACACACACACACACACACACACACACACACACACACACACACACACACACACACACACACACACACACACACACACACACACACACACACACACACACACACACACACACACTTCTTTTCTTGATTAAAAGTAAATATAATTTTTAAAGTTGATTTTAAATTACCCTGTATATGATATGACCTTCTCATCAGTGTTAAAAAAACACCCAAAACAGATATGGTGTCTGCTTGCTACATTTGGCCCCCACGTAAATATAGCTGACAAAAGCTTTGTGTATTTTCACATCATGAAGATGTCCTTTGTCGAAGAGTTGGTAGCCACCACTTTGTTTTTGTAATGACGCACAGAATCGTCTTTCCAAATGCAACCGCCCATTAAGTCCCAGCCAAGCCTGCCATGTTCACAAGAGCCACTCCCGCAAGGTTCAAAATCCACTCACTGGGAGCAACCGTCGAGGGTTTGGGTAGCACATACCCATCCACAGTTCTTCGGCTTTACACCGGTCCACATCATCGGGAGTCTGCAGTGCGGGCATCTGCAAGATCTCAGCTCTGTCTGCAAGCTGAGAAAGTTCTCCCTCTCTTTTGTTGTGCAGAGGCATACACCCTCTTTCTGTCATGCACTTTTCCAAGTTTTTATTTTTATTTTTATTTTTTAGCTTTCTGAGCCATTTCAGTTAACAATCCTTATTTTGCACACATTTCTACGTTAGCGTGCCCTGATTATCGCTGTTGCTTGGGGTCTTTGGACGGATTGCGTCATTTTGAAAGTGCCATATTGATTACGTCATAGTGCAGTGTCTTCCTCGGAACCACACAACCTTTAAGTTCTGTCTTGGAGGTATATCATCACTCCACCAAAAATGGATCTAAATCTGGGAACACCTTACTATACTATGTATTATCAAGAGTAACAGACACTGCATTGTTTTGAAAGCCCACCACCATCTTCGGACGACTTGGGAGTCTTCTCGTAAATGCTGCCTACAAGTAGTGCCATTGATCATCAAAGCAAGCATCAAGCACTAAATGCTGCCGATAAGTAATGCCACTCATACGTTGGTGAATAAATATGCTGTTTTCACAACATTCATCATAAGATCCCACATTATAAATCTTGGTTATGCATTTTAAGATATGGCCCGTACGGAATTTTTAGCGACTATTTGGACATTACATGTATTCATGATCTGCCTTCTTAATACATTGATTTAAATCGAGTTAGGTTCTTTGTTGCATCATCCTTGCTTTCTCCTTACAAAGTATTTGGCAAAACTTTCTAACTTTCTTCTTTTTCTTATTCCTTTATGGATGGTGTTTCTGTAGCTTCTTGGCCTTTCGATAAACCTCATCATGTCTTCGGCAGATGACATCCTCGTGTGTCATGTATGATCCTTGCGTGTCATGTATGATCCTTGCTATCTCAGTTCATTATCTCTCTCTCTCTCTCTCTCTCTCTCTCTCTCTCTCTCTCTCTCTCTCTCTCTCTCTCTCTCTCTCTCTCTCTCTCTGTGTCTGTGTCTGTGTCTGTGTCTGTGTCTGTGTCTGTGTCTGTGTCTGTGTCTGTGTCTGTGTCTGTGTCTGTGTCTGTGTCTGTGTCTGTGTCTGTGTCTGTGTCTGTGTCTGTGTCTGTGTCTGTGTCTGTGTCTGTGTCTGTGTCTGTGTCTGTGTCTGTCTCTCTCTCTCTCTCTCTCACTCTCTCACTCTCTCACTCTCTCACTCTCTCACTCTCTCACTCTCGCACTCTCTCACTCTCTCACTCTCTCACTCTCTCACTCTCTCACTCTCTCTCTCTCTCTCTCTCTCTCTCTCTCTCTCTCTCTCTCTCTCTCTCTCTCTCTCTCTCTCTCTCTCTCTCTCTCTCTCTCTCTCTCTCTCTCTCTCTCTCTCTCTCTCTCTCTCTCTCTCTCTCTCTCTCTCTCTCTCTCTCTCTCTCTCTCTCTCTCTCTCTCTCTCTCTCTCTCTCTCTCTCTCTCTCTCTCTCTCTCTCTCTCTCTCTCTCTCTCTCTCTCTCTCTCTCTCTCTCTCTCTCTCTCTCTCTCTCTCTCTCTCTCTCTCTCTCTCTCTCTCTCTCTCTCTCTCTCTCTCTCTCTCTCTCTCTCTCTCTCTCTCTCTCTCTCTCTCTCTCTCTCTCTCTCTCTCTTGTTGTGATTTTAACTCACCTCGATTTTAACTCTTGTTTAAGTTCTGTGCCTCAGAGGCATTTCCTGAATGGATTGTATTGCACAAGGCCTTATGTCAGGAAAACATTTACTGGGACATGTTCTTGTAGCGACGTTAAAAAAATCCCATTGTGTCTTTCGCGAAGAGTACGTGAGTTCACCACGGCCAAATTCCAAATTCCTTCCCTGGCTACCACTGGGAAAGCAAAGTAAAACCACCCAGTCAGTCTTCCAGACAGACAGGGATAGATCTGCTGGGGGAAGGATGTTGTGGGGGGGGGGGGGGGGGGAAGAGGGCTTGGTGGTGTCCAATGCACATTTGTTTTCCCAGTTATAAAATTTGCAAAGTTCCCTCCTCTGTTAGTGATGTAATACCAAAAATGTAGGATTTCACCCTTCCCCTAAAGGATTATTCGCTTTATTCATCCAAGGAGATATCTGGATTCAGGGTATCTTTGTCTTATACCACTTACTCATTTAGTGTGACATGCCTTTTCAGAGTGAAATCACTCATTCGTTACTCTTTTCACTCGTTTGCAAAATGGCTTTACCATCTTTGCCCAATCCAGCTCTTCCTTCTGTCCAACCTATTTAAGGTAGCTATGAGCAAATACTTAGAAGTGCCTGCCCATTTGGGATTTCTTCTACTTTACCCATACACCATGATGTGTAAAATCATGCCATTTCATCTGGAACACCCTGTGCAATTTCATTCATTGGCCCTCTGCCTACGCGTTCGTTTGCCTGTTTGTCACTGTGTGATTTTGTAATCATTTGGTGTTTGGCTCGGTGCCTTTACGAGTCCATTGAAAAGCACACCAAACTCCTTTTATGTTCATCAGTGAAGTATGCTTCAAGCTCGTCAATATCTACAGTGTAAAAGTGCTCTTTATTATGAGTAAGAAATGGTATTGTAAGAATTAGCCTTACGGTTATTTGCTTATCGTTCAATGCATCCAGTGAGTTGCATTGAGACTGATTGTTACAAGGCCGCGGTTTGGGAAACTTTTTGCTTTGGAGTCCTTGTTCATTCTGTCCTTGCTCAGTGGCAATTTTAATGTCGGACTCTCACGGTTGATTGACTTTATCCTCTGCGTTACATGTGACATTATTCTCTGCTGTTTGTTCAGCATACAGGCCTTTCACTGTGAAAGCAATTTGATTACTGGTGGAGGCTCACAAATCGCAGCTCGAATCTCGGGGGACAGCAGCCCCAGAAAGTACTAAAAAGGAAAAGTGGGTCACAATGAACCAGGTGCTCGTTCTGAAAAGCCAATTTTGCCGCTCATGCTCTTACAGTGGAGTATCGTTGATCTTTGTAGTTCACAAGTGAGTGCAACAAGGCTGGACAGCCTGCTAAATGTCCCTTGATAGTGTGTTGCACACAACAGTGGAAACTGCTCGCGCTGCGGTTTTCATCAGGAACCCGAGTCCTTGATAAAACAACGCAAGAGCGAGCACATTACCAATGGAGCTGTCCTGCTGGCCATCATTGAGCATGGTGTGTAATGTTATCTCTTTAAGCCTGACATTTCTGTGGCACTTTAGTCATCAATTGAACGAATATATATATATATATATATATATATATATATATATATATATATATATATATATATATATATATATATATATATATATATATATATATATGTGTATCGTCTGATACTTCTGAAAATTACCTAATCAGATAATTATCCTTGAAATGTGGCCGAAAATGTCCACACTAAAGATTGAATTAAACATGGATAGTTCAAAGTTGTAATACAAAGAAAAAAATTTTTATTTTCATATTGTAGGCAGAAGCAGTACCTGTCATGTTATGTTACAATACCCCACAGCCTCCAACCACCCCACTCACTCCTGCCCCCTCCGCCACCACCTTTCTTCCCCGACACCCTCTCATCTACATGCCCACCACATCTACATGCTCAAAGAACGCTTCCACCAGCAAGCCATCCTGTGACAAAGCAAGATCTACGATGTGGGTCCGTCTATTTATTACGTACTCATTAATGGCGTAATTTGAATGCTCTCCCCAATCATGCTCCATCCTTCCCATCCAACCCTTTACTCTAATCACCTCTCAACGTTTCTCTTCTCTCCTACACTTCCCTAATCGTTCCTCTCGTCCCTGCTTTTCTTCCATTTTTTTCAAATTGGAATTCGCTCAGTTATAAACGATGCACAGTACTTAATCAATTGACAACGCTATAAATACAAGTCAGACACAATGTTTACAAGCGGGTCCCTAAAAATTAAAACCTTATAACAAGTTGAGATGTTCAATAACCAGACTCGGTGACGTAATGGTCAGAGTATCCACTCCGAGTCTGGGAGCTTGGTGGTTCAAACCCCATCTGAGTCACACCAAAGACCTTAAAAACAATAAAAAATAAAGAAAGTGGAACAAGCTGCTTTCTTTGTGGTGCTCAGCATTTAAAAGGATAGATCATGGGCAAACATTGCTGGGAAGGCAATGACAAACCACTCAGAATAACCCTTGCCAAGAAATGGCTTCGGCAGCACCAACGCTCTGTAAATAGTATTGTGGTACATCAAAAATCGATTCAATCGCTGATATTCAATCATGAAATTATAAGCCTGGTGTTGGCTTAGTGGTTGGGGTGGCTGGCTTGGGGTATTAGGGTCCTGAGTTTGAGCCCCGTTGACCACTGAATTAACACCACGTGGGATTGACTCGTCCTTCCGAGATCGGCGAAATGAGTACCAGCGTACTGGAATGGCACAGCATCAGCAGCATAGTCGCGCCTTAACAAAATGATAGCTGACATACGCTTGAAGAAGAAGAACTATGATATTCTGCTTTTCTAATTTGAGTGGGTTGTTGAATTCTAGAAATAATGCCCCAAACAGGATGAAATATGAAACATCGAGCCCTATGAGTCCGTGGGAACTGTAGCTTGGCTCTGAGTAAGCTAGAAAACACTTTTCTTCCATTTTGATAACTCTGAAACCTCAGACAGTTCTCAAAATGACTGATGCGGAAATGGACAACTTTATAAAACTTATTATTGCAGATAAGTGAACATACACAGTTGGGTACAAAAATCTGAGTCCACCAAAACCAATGCTAAACTTTCTCATACCGTGACCATTAGAGGAAATTAACGTGTCTTCGAAGTAGAACTGTAACAGAAGGGCTCAGATGAATGTAGAATGGCATACTCTGATTTGCAAAATTACTGTTAAAAGGAGACTTGCTAGTGGAGACCTTTCTGGGAGGGTTGCTGTATTAAAATCATGACTGAGGAAGCCATAAAGCTAGACGTCAAGCCTGGGCAAAAAAGTACAAACATTTCACTGGTTGATTGTAAAGAAAAAAGAAAAATGAAGAGAGCACTTCACAGGTGAGTCAAAAGTCAACACTTTTGAAAATTGCCAAAAGATTGCTGAACAGTGTGTATAACCTTCAGTAAAGCATGGGTCATGTTTCAGCTGTACGGGAGTAGGAGATTTCCACTTAATCACTTGTGCACTGACAAAATGGAGTACCACACAAATCTTCAAAGGTATGCCATCCCTTCTGGATTTAAGCTGTGCGGTAAAGGTTTCAATTTTTTTTAATCAAGATAATGATCCAAAACATACTTCTAATCTTTGTCGAAATTACCTGAAGGGAAAGGTGGCAAATAGTGTCCTTAAGGTTATTAACCCCCCACACCCCACCCCATCCCAGTATCTTGAGCTAAAAACAATCGGACATTTATTGTATCACTTAAAGCGAGAGAGAGTTAAAAATTTATGTGTGCAGTCTGACTATGCTCTGGAGTGCATGACAACATTGTTGAGCAAAGATCGACTCAAACATAATCCATAAACTAATTAAATCAATCCCAAATGGAGTGGAGGCAGTTCCCAAGGCAAAAGGGGGTCACAATGATTATGAAATATACATGAAGACAGATTTGAAAGTGTTTTGTTGTTTCATATTGTTTTTGGTTTCATATTATATTGACTTATTTTGTTATTGCATCTAATTTCATAAATTGTTACTGGACCCAGACTTTTATACCTCACTATATGTATGTACAGATACAGTTATGTCTGATAAGATGGTTCAGAGGTAGCACACTTGCCTTTGTGCTGTCTAGTCTGGTTTCCATTCTCCACATGACTATTATAATCTGTACGATCAGTGTGACCACTCCTCATTTTCATAAATGCAAAGGTGAGCCAATTAAAAAGGCCAAGAATTCACAAGGTTTTGGAAAAGCGATGATAATAGAAAACCTATACGCCAACAAAACCGATAGAAAACCAAGACGCCAAGGTGAAAAAAGCCAAGGAGTGGTCACACTGTGTACGATTTGTGCTTCGCAGGCAAGGCGTTGCAGCACAGTGTGCCATCCCTCAGATAGACGTTGAGCTGGATGTCCCATATATTAGATGATGGGGTTAAATATAACTGCGTCTTTTGTGAAGAATACTTGTTATTGCTGGCATGATCCTGAAAAGTACCAAATTCCTGCCTGAATTGTGTACAGTTCAATGTTGAGTCCGGCCAGCGGGCTCGTGAAAGATGGGTCAAAACCCAACCAATCTTACAAGGTGGAAATAATTTGGGCTGTTAAAGAAGAATATTTTTGGATGAAATCAACTAGAGCCATCAGGGTCAAAGTTGGTTCCAGGTGGGCTTCTCCTTTCCCACGGCTATAGGATGACTGCTCTCAAAACATTGCACTGCATATATCGTGCTCCCAAAACGATTGTAAGGATGTTCACACCCACCACAAATAAGCATTGGAAACTAAGCATGTGACATGCTGGTTGACAAGTCTGAATCGGAATTGACAGAAGGACCTCGGGGTCTCTCATAGCGCACATTGTAACCTGCTTGCAACCGAGCCTGGCCTTGAACTTTGGCCTTAACAATAAAGCCACGGCAGCTGGCCAGATGTGCCTTAAATTGCTCCCCTACAAAAGCGTACAGGATTGGGATGACGCAGCAGTGCATGAAACCCAACCCTTCGGTGATTGCCACAGCGATAGTGAGTCTGTCTTCGAGCTCGCAACTGAACTTCACCACATTGAGACGTAGCAGCGTGTCGAGAAACGTGGCTAGGTTGTAAGGAAACCAGCATACGAAGAAGGCCACTACTATGGCCACCACCACCTTCAGGGCTTTTCGCTGCCTTTGTCCATGTGAGTGCGCAAGCGTGCGGATTATCAGTCCGTAACAGCACACAATAACCATGCTCGGCAGAATGAAAGCGAGCAAGTGGTGCTGAGTGCGTAGAACGGTCCGCCACACATCAGCCCACCCATTAGGGTAGACATGCTCACAGGCTACAGCATCTGAGAGTGGCAGGTTGAAGGCACGGCTGAATGCTAGGTCGGGAACGGCCAGCAGAAGTGAAATAAACCACACGGCACAACAGGAGGCACGGGTCGCTGCCGAGCGACGCAGTTTGTCTGTTTTGGTGGCCCGCACAATAGCAAGGTATCGATCCACACTAATGCATGCCAAGAGCAATATACTGCTGCTCATATTTACCGTGAATACTATGTGCACAACACGGCACAGCACCTCCCCAAACACCCATTGGCTATATGCGGACACAGCCCAAAAGGGCAGTGTGAACACGAACAGGAGGTCAGCAGCTGCCAGGTTCAGCAGGTACACGTCAGCTGTGCTTCGGCGTCTATGGCTGCATCCAAGCACGGCAAAGATGAAGCCATTGCCGATGATGCCAAGGATGCACACGATCCAGTAGACAGTGGGAAGGAATACATGGATGAATTGCTGTGCAGAAGCACTGTTTTCGCAGATCGTCAAGGCTTCGTGACCGTGGATATCCAGAGAGGGGTTGTTGAAGTCGATTAGGGAAATGTTGATCCAGGAATATTCCTGAGGAAATGGATATAAAGAAATTAACAATTTACGGGACTGCACGACAAACTATGTTACAGTTTATCAAATTATAATATAGGAACTTGTCACTTTCTCCTTCAAGGTCGGATTTTTGGCAAAACAGCCATACAGATCTCTCATGGGACCATTCTTCCATCACTCATATACCCACGGATCTGAATCCTCAGCACCCACTGATGATAATCATTGCATGGAGGTAGGGAGGGACCACCGACCCCCAGCCATCAAGGTACAAATGACCGTTCGTTTTATTTTTATTTTTTTTCTTGGATCCAACACGAAATTATATACTCAGATTGACTGAAGTGCCAAGGTTGGCCTAAGTTAAATTCCTTCACAGACTGAGGATAGAGTTTGATAGGATTGTGTAGAAGTTGTGCACTTACCTCTGAGCAGTCTAGTCTGTTTGATTCCCGACACGACTCTAAACTTGAATCGGGTCTTTGCAGGCCAGGTGTTTTTATCGCAAAATTCACCGTCCCTCGGATGGACTCTGCTAGCATTAGATGGTGGAGTTTAAAGCTCCCACGGTGTCCTCTCCCAAGAGTCTGTGAGGTATCGCCTGCACCCTGGTCAAATTCCAAACTCCTGATGTAATCTACAGAAGGCACTGCATCAGTGTCACAGCCACTGAGCCACGCCCCAACCAATGATGCCACCCTGCACCATTGTGATGCATAGGAAAAAATGGAAGGGCAGGAATTTTTACTTTGTTCAGGCGAACTCGCCAACTCTTCGTGAAGATCTTTAACATTCACCAACTGATTCTAACAAACACGGCACCCAGCTTAACGTCAATCTGAGCGATGCACAAAAATTGATGCGAAACACCACGATGGCAGTTTTTAGCTCGGCCGAGATTGAAACCCTTGTTGGACAACTCAGAGGCGCGTGTGTATACCTTTTAGGTCATCCTGCCAGCTCTGTTTATCTATACATTTCAGCCATCCTGCCAGCTTTGTTTATCTGTACCTTTAGGCCATCCTGCCAGCTCTGTTTATCTATACCTTTAGGCCATCCTGCCAGCTCTGTTTATCTATACCTTTAGGCCATCCTGCCAGCTTTGTTTATCTATACCTTTAGGCCATCCTGCCAGCTCTGTTTATCTATACCTTTAGGCCATCCTGCCAGCTGTTTATCTATACCTTTAGGCCATCCTGCCAGCTCTGTTTATCTATACATTTCGGCCATCCTGCCAGTTTTGTTTATCTATACCTTTTGGCCATCCTGCCAGCTTTGTTTATCTATACCTTTAGGCCATCCTGCCAGCTGTTTATTAATACCTTTAGGCCATCCTGCCAGCTCTGTTCATCTACACCTTTAGGCCATCCTGCCAGCTTTGTTTATCTGTACCTTTAGGCCATCCTGCCAGCTCTGTTTATCTATACCTTTAGGCCATCCTGCCAGCTCTGTTTATCTATACCTTTAGGCCATCCTGCCAGCTTTGTTTATCTATACCTTTAGGCCATCCTGCCAGCTCTGTTTATCTATACCTTTAGGCCATCCTGCCAGCTTTGTTCATCTACACCTTTAGGCCATCCTGCCAGCTTTGTTTATCTACACCTTTAGGCCATCCTGCCAGCTTTGTTTATCTATACCTTTAGGCCATCCTGCCAGCTCTGTTTATTTATACCTTTAGGCCATCCTGCCAGCTCTGTTTATCTATACATTTCGGCCATCCTGCCAGTTTTGTTTATCTATACCTTTTGGCCATCCTGCCAGCTTTGTTTATCTATACCTTTAGGCCATCCTGCCAGCTGTTTATTAATACCTTTAGGCCATCCTGCCAGCTCTGTTCATCTACACCTTTAGGCCATCCTGCCAGCTTTGTTTATCTATACATTTAGGCCATCCTGCCAGCTTTGTTTATCTATACCTTTAGGCCATCCTGCCAGCTCTATTTATCTATACCTTTAGGCCATCCTGTCAGCTCTGTTTATTTATACCTTTAGGCCATCCTGCCAGCTTTGTTCATCTACACCTTTAGGCCATCCTGCCAGCTTTGTTTATCTACACCTTTAGGCCATCCTGCCAGCTTTGTTTATCTATACCTTTAGGCCATCCTGCCAGCTCTGTTTATTTATACCTTTAGGCCATCCTGCCAGCTCTGTTCATCTACACCTTTAGGCCATCCTGCCAGCTCTGTTTATTTATACCTTTAGGCCATCCTGCCAGCTCTGTTTATCTATACCTTTAGGCCATCCTGCCAGCTTTTTTATCTATACATTTAGGCCATACTGCCAGCTTTGTTCATCTACACCTTTAGGTCATCCTGCCAGCTTTGTTCATCTACACCTTTAGGCCATCCTGCCAGCTTTGTTTATCTATACATTTAGGCCATCCTGCCAGTTTTGTTCATCTACACCTTTAGGCCATCCTGCCAGCTTTGTTCATCTACACCTTTAGGCCATCCTGCCAGCTTTGTTCATCTACACCTTTAGGCCATCCTGCCAGCTTTGTTTATCTATACCTTTAGGCCATCCTGCCAGCTTTGTTCATCTACACCTTTAGGCCATCCTGCCAGCCCTGCTGATCTATACCTTTAAGCCATCCTGCCAGCCCTGCTGATCTTAAGGTTTATTGGTATAATGTTCTGTCTCTTCCCACCAGGTTAACCATGGACGAGCTCCCCATTCTCTCCTTGTTAAGTGCTGCTCACTTATGTTCCTTCATTGTTCCTCCACTACAGCTGTATTAGAATTCGTAATTTGCCGAATTCTCGATGAAAATTCCCCAAACCTCCTTGAACCGATTCCACACAGTGTTGAACTGAACTGCACTGCAGCAGGTGAAAATCGATTCTTCTTCTTCCAATAATTAACCAGGCTCCCATGGATTGATGAATAAACGTGCTGTACGTTAGTAAATTCCTAAATTGATGGGACGTACGTGTTTACTGGTTCTGGCATTACTTTGGTCCGAAGTTTTGTGAAGATTAAAGAATGGCCATCGTGTTTTTTTAAACTCACCTGGAACATAGTTCAGGTGAGGTATTAGCATCATGCTGTGTATATCAGTCAGTGAGTCAGTAGGTAAACGCTCGGATCTTCTTCTCTGAAACTACACACACGATTTTGATGAAGCTCGACCACAACCTTCATCACCCGTGATGCTCAAACTAATAGTCCTATTTTCACCAAACTTTGGGGAATTTCTGACGAACAAGGCTCCCTGTTGCCTTGCATCCTATAAACAAATTTTTGCATGTTTAGTCGGTCAATTTAAAGGTCAAAGGTCATTACGATTCCAGGATCGTGACTTTTGACTTCTTCTCAAAAAATATTCACCCGATTTTAGATGTAACTTGGTCGGAATCAGTTCTGCACGGTGCTTTCACAGGTTTGTTCAAAGCATCAGCTAATTTGCATATTTTGTGGGTCATCCACACCTACTAGTGGTTCCTTGGTTCTACCAGGTGGAGTACAGGGGCATTGCCCCTATTTTTTTTTTAAATCATCCTCCCATTTGCGTACTCTGAACTGGGAGCAAATGCTCAACCGTCGTAGTGGATGGTTTGCGACTTCCCGCTTTTCTACCATGTGCCATCTTCTCATCGGGTGGGACAATCTGCCATTTTAATGAGATTTACCTTAAAACGTTTTACTGATGTGTATTCATCAATTGTCAGATTTTTTTTTTGTTTTTTCCCACATCGAGGCCGGCTGTACATACGATCCAGTGGTTCTCAGTGCCAAAAATGAGACGACCCCATGAGCTAGCTGTCTCTTGTTCCATTTGGAAATAAAACTATTACAGTTTGAAGATAGAATTTATGTAACAAGAAGGGAAGTTGATTATGGGTGCGGAGTTCCATATCGGGGAGCCTCCAGCCTGGTTGTGGGGTAATGTGCACGTGTTCCCGAGTCGTAATGGGCCAAATGACATTCATTTGTCCAAATTTGTTTGCACTTTGCTCTGGATTTGGCTCACCTGCTGCCCCTCATCGTATTATTATCATTGACAGATAACGTTGTGATGTTTAAGTAAGTTAAGACAACCTACCCAGGTTTCCACAAGGGTGCATGCGGTCTACCAACAACCCACTTATGGTGAAACTCCCCAAATCCAGAATCACTGCTCACCTCCACTCATTTGTTCCTCTCTTTTTCCCGACCAGTGAAAAATCTTCTTGGACTCTTTGATCTCATTATTTCCCCTCTACAAAACAGCTGGTCACCACCATCTCAGATCATCCCTCATCCACAACCATGATCTTTTCTACTCTCATTCACCCTTTCCATCCCAACTCTTTCTGATTTTAGTTTTTCCTTCCACTTTTGTGATTGAGAATTTGTCGCTGTATCCATATTGTCCGCGCACCCTCCGTGTCCTCATTCTTCGCCACATCTCATATTTGTCCAAGTCTCCCTCTTCAACCCTGCTGCTGGATAAGCTTGTGATGTTTAAGCCCCCACACCCTGATTTAAACCCCCCCCCACCCAAATTTTAATGGGTACTAGCATTTTATTAATGTGGGTTCTTGTTAAGATATGACGTATGCACCACATTTTAATATTGTTTAACAGTTTTCTAAGCACTTCAAAGTAATTAACGTGCTTAGAAAACTTTCGAAGTGTTTAAAAAACATATAATTGCAAGTCCCTGACTGCAGTACATGATCACATTTATTATTGGCATCGGGAGTTAAATCAGTCCAACAAACTAAATAATCACAATGGTTCGACTATGTCGATGCATGCAGTGTTCTGCCTGAAAGCAGGTTCAACGCTGCCAAAACAGGTCCAAAGGACAACACTATAAGGTTTGCCTTTGCCTTCAAGCATAGTCGAGGCAGGAATTTGTATGTCATTCAAGATGCAGGTGATGATTCAGCTCCTCTTCTTTGAAGACACTGAGATCTTTAACATACACTAACTAATGTTAGCACACAGGACGGTTGATTGGGGAGACGGTGCGCACACTGTAATGCAACATGCTTCCTGAAAAGCAACAACCAATGAATCCAGGTATCAAACCCAGACGAATCAGGTTAAAATTCAGTGCGCTACCTATGTAGTGTCCTGTGAGATTCAGAATAGTCCTGGACAGTATCTCTATTGAGTGCAGCCTGTGGCTGCTGGTTGCATCATTGGTTGGGATGCGGCTATGCCGCTGATGTAGTGTCCCCCTTACCAGTACACTGGTACTCATTTTGACAATCCTCTGAAGGATGACAGGCTGAGTTAACCTCCTGGTGTATTTTTAATTCAGCGGCCAACGGGGCTTGAACTCAGGACCCTAGGATCCCAAGCCACCACCCTAACCACTAAGCTAACACCAGGCTTCCTGGACAGTATAATGAGAACATAACATACACACACACACACCAACATTAGAATTGCCTCCACTTGTATGTTGGTAAATACAAAAGTTTTTGGCATGTTTTGGAGTTTCTTGAATATCTCGTTCATAAAGCTTTATAAACTTAAAAATAAAAAAAAAATAACCGCTTGTACCTCTACAGAAAAATATGCGCAATACTGAAGGCACGCTTCGGTAACGGATAACCTGATTTGCGGTCATGAAATTTACAATTTCTTTGAACATGTCAATAGAAGCGTAGTGCCTCTGATGAACTACCGTGTGTTTTTAATGAACAGCACATGTCAATGTCTTCTGCATCCCAAAACATTGTACAATGAGAAAAACGACTCGCATGCGCAATTATAACAATGTAATACATAGCACTAATCATCATTTCACCCCATTCCCACAATTACTCACCATTTTGTTGTGTCCCGACAAATGGGATGCACATCACTGCCTGGTAGAGACCAATATTTTCTGCGGTCCGGGTTTATATGCCAGGCGTTTAGAGGAACTTCCTCTCGAGCCGCAGTCATGACCTTGGTTGCCTCTAGATTGTGGGAAACGACAAAGCGGTGAAAAAAACAACAACTTGTATAATGATCTTGATGCAGGAGAGCCAAGTGGACAACACCCAATAATCCATGAGGATTTAAATCCAAGTAATATACTCCCAAGTGTATCTGTGCTTTTCTTCTGGGCAGGTTGGACTGCTCCACATTTATTTATGAAACAACTGAACTCCAAGTAGCTGAATTTCTACAAATTCGGTAAAATGTAATTTACTGCATGGACTTCTTGTTTTATGAGAAATTTTATGTTCATTATATATCGGCAAAAAAGCTTGGTCAATATTGGTCTTCTCACAGCTCAGTTTTTGACCTCCCTTAAACGTTTATTGATTATTTTCGTCACAAGTGTGTGTAACTACACACACACACACACGTATAGATGGAGGGTTGTTCAGAGAATATGGTAACACCTTGAACCATGACTTCCAATGTAACACCAGCAGGTTGCTCTTTTGAATGACATCAAGGCAATAAAGCGGCTTCTTTCTATTTCTGAGCACTCCATGACCTCTTCTGAGCCAATCACAGAGCAAATCTGACCTCTGAAGCCAGCCGCAGACTCGGCAATCTCCATCGACCCAAGTGTTTCTTCGGAAAATCATAGCTATTCAGTCTATAAGACTGTTGTCTACTGATAGCTTGTACATGTTGCTGTGTTTGAACCTGCAGAGTAACTGCTGAAATCTATCTGTTCGAGTTCTTCCCGACGTCTTTGTTCTTATTCCTTTTTCATTTCTTTCATATTTTTTCTTTTCTTCACAATTCTCTTTATTCCTTCTAATTCTTGCTTTTTCTTCTTTTTCATCTCTTTTACTCTCTATTCCTCTCTTTCATTGTCTATCTCTCTAAGAAGTTAATTCTTGCAGAAAATTTTCTGTACGGCCCAACTTGGCTGCGCCTGGATGGGTTTGAGGGTTGCGGAGTAGCCGCTGAAACCCGAATCCCATCCAGGTTCCTCCTGATGACTCCATCTTTGCTCTTTACTTCTTCGGGTTCCTTCTTGGTCTTCCATTTCATTTTGTTGAGTCAATATCTCGATGGACTACTGATAGCCCCCTATGAGCTGCCAATCTGGAATTCTGTGTCATCTGAAGCTCAACGTTATTGGAATTTCCTATGATGAGGACGAAGCACAAGGTCTGTTACTTTCACATCACAAGCAGGTCCGTTGTCTCTCTTTTTTTTTAACACCTGTTCTCCAATATTGCTTCCTCTACTCTCTAACTCCTGCGACCCTCACCAACAACTCAAGAATGCATGCGTTTTTCCAACAACCACCTTCTGGTTAAACTCCCACAATCTAGGCTGTCTGCACACCTCAACTCCTTTGTTCCTCGCATCTCCCATCTATGGAACCTCCTTCCAGAATCCAGATGCCGTTATTTCTGACTCTTGCCTCCAGGGCTTCATACCTACTCGAGGGCAAATTAAAATCTAATGAAACACCAAATATGGTATTGGAGTCAAAAGAGCAATAAGCAACGAGCAAAGATGGAGTCATCTGGAGGGACCTGGATAGGATTCGGGTTTCAGCCGCTACTCCGCAACCCTCAAACCCATCCAGGCGCAGCCAAGTGAAACTTACAGAAAAAGGAAATAGCAAGAATTCACTTCTCTTTCGACAGATAGGTAAAGCAGAGAAAATTGATTACAAGAGTTAAGAGAAAGGAAAATGAACTAAAAGAAGAGAAAAGTGGAAAAGTAGAGAGAAGTGTGAAATATTTGAAGAGAGATGTGAAAGAGAATGAAACAAAGATCGAAGATGTTGGGAAGAACCTGGGTAGATGGATCTCAACAGTTCTTCTGTGAAGCTCAAACACAGCAACATGTATAAACTTCGGACAGTGTCAAAGGTAACTCTGTCGTTCTACACAATTCACTTGTGAAGCCCATATTTCAGGAAGAAATACATAAAATCTACAGAAATTCGGTAAACGTAGTGAAACCTTACTGAGACAAAGCATCCAGTCATACATCTCGTTCAACAGCTACCATTTAAAGATATCCAGTGGAGCCAAATTCGAGCCATTCACAATGAAGACATCTCTATCATGTCACCAGATTCGTCATCAATGGATTTTTGTGCTTTCAGTCTCGTAAAGTGAGTTCTTGGGAATCAATGACCCACCAGAGCATCGCTTCGGAAAGCTTGGCAGCGGACTTGGAGAGAATTGACCTTTCTGTGCTTAGGAAAAGCCTTTTAGAATGGAAACGGTGACGTGTTCTTCCAAATTGTAATGGGCATCATATTGAACATCAGAGATGGTGGAAAAGTAATGCTTAACATAAAACCTAAAATGCAGGGGTCTCCATCATCTCCAAACAACAGTGTGTGTATGTGTGTACAAGTATTCTCTTGCAAGATAAACTTATGGTCTTTGAGTAGACACCAGGTGTGAAAGTTACCATCAGGTCCCTTGGACAAGTTCTGAAACAAGTTTCAAGTTAAACACATCTTGGCACGAGTGTAATAAGAGGATTGAAAGTGTGAAAAAGAAATGGAACAGAGAATCGGAATGGCAAGTATATTTTTCTGGGACATGAAAAAATTATTGAGAGGGAAGTACATTCAAACAAAGAAAAGATTGTTAAAGACCAATGTAATGTCTGGAGTGACACATGGCAGTGAAGTCTGGACAATGGGTTAATATGTGAGGATGAGAAGTTGAGATGTCGAAATAACAAAAGACTGATGTCAAGATCATTGCACGGATGACTTGACATTTTGTTGATGTATATATTCTTTTACGGCCACAATTATTCTCACAATCTTGTGGGGTTGCCCGCGGAAGCTTGGCCGAAGTCTTTCACGAACTGGCTGACCAGGTCTCATATTTGACTAAAGTTAGGGAAGCTATTTGGAATTTGTTCAGGGTGCTGGCGATTATAGCTCACCTACTCTTCATGAAGGACACTATGGGATCTTTAACATCCGCCAACAAATACCAGCAGACGGGGTACACGTAACTTATCATCCGAGAAACAGCACACACATTGATGAACCATCCTGCCTGTGAAACATCGGGATGACAGTTTATAGCTGGATCGGGATTCAAACCCAGGCTAGACAAACCCAGCTTAGAGGAGAGTGTGTGTACCTCTAGGCCAGCCAGCATGTATGTATGTATATATATATATATATATATATATATATATATATATATATATATATATATATATATATATATATATATATTTATATTTTTTTATATCTTTGTATATATATATATATATATATATATATATATATATATATATATATATATATATATATATATCTTCTTCTTTCGGCTGCTCCCGTTAGGGGTCGCCACAGCGGATCATCCGTATGATCCGCATAGTGATTTGGCACATGTTTTACGCCGGATGCCCTTCCTGACACAACCCTGGTCGCCTCTTACGACACAGGGATACGGTACACCTATTTTAACCGGGGTATACACCGGCCCAGTATACTGGTACTCATTTCGCTGACCTCGGAAGGATGACAGGCTGAGTCAACCCCCTTGTTTATATATATATATATATATATATATATATATATATATATATATATATATATAT
>NC_140963.1:75950119-76067619 GCF_056783735.1 Eptatretus burgeri | reverse complement strand
GGAGTCTGCAAAGCTGCCGGCCAAGCAACACACCACCCAGCCAGCCATGCCTCTCCTCCACCTCATGAGCCTCGTGCTCCATGCCATCCACCAACCTGCAGCAAGAATGCTACTTTGACTGCATCAGTTCCTGCTGTGTCCCGCTGGGCATTGTCAGTCTTGTCCGACTAACTGTTATCTATCTCTAGTGGTGTCTGATGGACTCAGGTAAGGACATAGATAATTGAGGATCTGCTGTTTGTTCGTTGGTTCATGGGTGGGTATTGGCTGGAGGGTAAGGGGTTTATTTATTACATCCTGGTTACTTTGATTTGCTTCTTGTATATTACCCGCCCAGAGCCATTTCGTTCAAATACACTTGGTCTCGGGGGTGAATTGTGTCTGGTGGTTGCTTCATTTGGTGGTTTTATAAAGACCCGTTGACTAAAAATTGGCCGTGACCCACACCGTTTATCATGAGATCATGTCACATGACTTAGGTTGCTCGGCCTAAGATGAGATCCAATCATGTGACACCTGTCAGCGTGATGGCTGGGCTGCTTCAGGGCTTCCAGCCTGCACAGTAACATGGTCTTCAGATGCAGATCTGGCAGGGAGGTCTTCAAAGTGATCGACCGTTGCGGTAGCTTTGCCGCGACCCTCCAGATTCAAACCGGGCAACCGGAATTAACAACACCACAATTCTTCCAAAGCAAGAAAATGGAGGAGAAAGTTCCAGCTTATCACTATGTCTTAAAAATGATGACCAATTCAACTTGTATAATATTTTCCTGAACATTGTTAAAATTTTGCAATTTTTATTTTTTAATTTTTAAATAAAATTTCCGAAACGTTCATCAAACTCCAATCTCCCATACAACTTCGACCTCAAATTTCTTTGGTCTTAAGTTTTGGATATTCCCACCCATCAGTCCATCACTGCTACTAACTACTATTACCTCTTGCCCTGGTGTTTGCTCTTGGACCTGTTTTCTCTTTCAGCTTCTTTGTGAGGCTCGGATCAAATGAAGCTGTCCACTTTGGCCTCCTTTCCTCCAGGGCTTTGCCAACAGTCACCCACCCCAGCCCCTGCTTTTTCTCTGGGGCTCTTGGGCCTGACAGTCATCTAAACCAGCCCCATCTTTTCTCCTCGGCCTCTGCCAAGCCTGGGCCAGCAGTCTTTCTCTGCAGGTCCAACCTCCACCTAACACCTTACTCATCAGTCCTTGCACTAATGGATGACATTTCTCCTTCCACCTTCTACTCAACCCCAAACATAATGCCCACACCATTCCACTCGCACACACTGACCATTCACTCATACACACATATACACACAACCCACTGGGGGGGGGGCTCTACCTGGCTAGTCTCCTCCTTGCCATATACGTGTATGGCCACATACCTAGTGAACTCTGCCTGCTCCACTAGTGCCCTAGGTGGTCGTGCTTCTCTGCCAGATCTCAACACCAGTCATTCTCCACCTTCTGCACCTCACTCAGGATCTGCAGAGACTCACTTACATGAGCCTTATTGCTCTCAGACACCAGTCACTCCCTCCTTTGGTACTGGGGCAGGGACAAGGCACTCCTCTGTGGGTATATCCAGATTCACCTCCTCTCCTCCACTCCTCCACAATGTGCATCTCTGCACTGGCCTCCACAAGTTCCTCAACTGCAGTGCCCACCACGGGTGTCGTCGTTTTCTTACTTTTCTTCCCCCTTTTGGTTTGCTGCACATTATTACTCTGTCTGGGCCCCCCACCGTTGTGTTTCCATGGGTTCTTCCACTGCACCGCCCTCCAAGGGTTCCTCCACTGCACCGCCCTCCACGGGTTCCTCCACTGCACCGCCCTCCACGGATTCCTCCACTGCACTGCCCTCCATGGGTTCCTCCACTGCACCACCCTCCACGGGTTCCTCCACTGCACCGCCCTCCATGAGTTCCTCCACTGCACCGTCCTCCACGGGTTCCTCCACTGCACCACCTTCCACCGGTTCCTCCACTGCACCGCCTTCCACGGGTTCCTCCACTGCACCGCCTTCCACGGGTTCCTCCACTGCACCGCCTTCCACGGGTTCCTCCACTGCACCGCCTTCCACGGGTTCCTCCACTGCACCGCCTTCCACGGGTTCCTCCACTGCACCGCCTTCCACGGGTTCCTCCACTGCACCGCCTTCCACGGGTTCCTCCACTGCACCGCCTTCCACGGGTTCCTCCACTGCACCACCTTCCACGGGTTCCTCCACTGCACCGCCTTCCACGGGTTCCTCCACTGCACCGCCTTCCACGGGTTCGTCCACTGCACCGCCTTCCACGGGTTCCTCCACTGCACCGCCTTCCACGGGTTCCTCCACTGCACCGCCTTCCACGGGTTCCTCCACTGCACCGCCTTCCACGGGTTCCTCCACTGCACCGCGTTCCACGTGTTCCTCCACTGCACCGCCTTCCACGGGTTCCTCCACTGCACCGTCCGTCACGGGTTCCTCCACTGCACCAGCCACCACAGGTTCTTTTTCTGCACTACCCTCCTTGGGTTCTTCTGCATTACCCTTCATGGGTTCCTCTTCTGCACTACCCTCCATGGGTTCTTCTACATTATCTTTCATGGGTTCCTCTTCTGCACTATCCTCCATGGGCTCTGTACTGTCCTATATGAGAGTCCCACACTATTCTTCACCATGGGACCAACAGCATACTTTATCACCTGTGCTATACTGTACTTCACCCGTGGTGCTACTCCAACCTCTCTACCTCCCCCCCCCCTCCACTCCCCTCTCCCTTCCTGGTGCTGCACTGATCTCCCTGCTGGCATTTCCACCTCCAGAAGGTCCACCAACATTTACGCAAATCTTGAGCATGGGCATTAATGCTAACATTTCGTTTGTGCGCTAAAATGTTAGCACACTTATTCTGCCCGAAAAGAATTTGGGACGCTGGAAGCACATTCGCAACCCAATCGCCACAGCAAATAAATGGAAAATTAGGCATTTTACAAGTATATATAAAACACACACACACACACACACACACACACACTCACACACACACACACACACACACACACACGTTCTCCTTTTATCAACAGATGCAAAAATGTAGTATTTCTCTTGTAGCCCCAGACCCAAATTTTATACATATATATATATATATATATATATATATATATATATATATATATATATATATATATATATATATATATATATATTTACACATTATCTCACTCAGTCCTTGCAGCTGCCAGAACTCCCATGTCCCCCTCAACCCTTCCCAACATCATTAATAGTTTTAATTATTAATAGTTGCTGACAACAACAGTGATAATACAACCCATTCGTACCTGAATGCTTCACAAATACAGATTAAAGTAGAGAGTTCATAGAACATGAACCGGGTTCTATTGTTCATAGAACAATACGCAGGGTATATACTTCGACTTTAATAAAATGGTTATTTAAAGATCGTTTAAAAAATCAATTCTGTAAGTTTAGCGCAACTGAAGCAGTCTTGTAGATCACCCTATTGACATGTACAAGTACTGCTAAACAAAAGGGTTTTTGGAAGTAGTATGAAGATGATTTGTGTTCTACAGTGTTCAAGTATCTATCTATAATTCCAGCAGTGTGTGTGTGTGTGTGTGTGTGTGTGTGTGTGTGTGTGTGTGTGTGTGTGTGTGTGTGTGTGTGTGTGTGTGTGTGTGTGTGTGTGTGTGTGTGACCGCTGTTTCTCGACAACCACTGGTCCGATCTAATTGAAACTTGCCAGGTATATTGCTGGGGACCTGAGGATGTGCCTTTTCAAGGTTTGATATTAATCGGACAAGTACTTCCCAAGTTATGGCCATTTATTTCCCAAACCAATGACAAGACACGTTATTGCGTGGGCGTGGCCGATGGGGAAGGGAAGCTCAGCCGCGTTCCCCATTACGGGTTACAACATACGGGCTTCCGGAGAGTGATGACTTCATGTATTCTAATAATTTCTTGATTTCTTATGCGCATTTATAGATAAACACAATGCTCCAAGTTATGATATTTTTCATATGAGACGGTGCATAAATTTTGGTAACATCAGAGTGAGCTGGTATGCTCCGAACCAGGAAGTATTTTTTTTCTCCCTTCTCTTCTCTTTTTGTTTTTCCTTGCGATGACATTGCGAAAAGGCAAAATACGTTGGCGCTAATTGAATATTTGGGCATTAAAACTAAATTGCGAATAATCGTAACTGCGAATAATATGCGAACTTCCGGGCCACGAACGTACGGGCACGCGAGAGCGAAGAAAAGGCCTGTGTGGTTGTTGTTTCTTGCTCGCGGTTTGAATATTTATTTATGAATTTTTTTTATTTTTTTTATTTTTTTACGGGCACGTACTAGTATAATTCAATGAAAGTAAAATAAAGATTGTGAAAATCGTGTTAATAAATAAATTCCAGAATTTACCGCCGTTTTATGCAGTGTGTAATACACCACCCTATCTAACAAGTTACATGAGTTGTTCATGCCTGTTGTTTGTGTCCTTTATGACATCCTTAAAAACGTTAAGTTTCCTGTTTGGAATGATTTTCAATTTTGTATGACTGCCAGGCAGGCATCGAGTAAAAAATATTATCTCATTCCTCTCTGCGCATGTGTGATCGGGACATTCAAAGTCAAAGTACGGTCAAACGAAAAACTTGTCTTCCAATTCGTGTTCAGAATATAACATTAAATTTAAACAAGTTGTTCCTCGATCATAAACTGACGTTTGTAGACAGACAGACAGACAGACAGACAGACAGACGGAGGGACAGAAGTGAACCATTTGCTCATCCCGCTTTTTGCTTCACATGCACGGGATAACTATAACGGTACTCGGTAGAGCGCATAGTTCCACCAGGCTGAACAGTTTACATTTTGTTTCCCACTGATAGGCCGGATCTGGATCCAGAGTCTAACCAAAACCTAATCTGCTTGTTCTTGTCACCTACCCAACTCATCCACCTAGTTTTGTCATAATCCATCCACAACTTTATGAAATATCATGTTGTCAATTTATCCTTTTCACACACCCATCCTGTTCACCAAGTTTCATCCGAATCCCTCCATAACCTTTTGAGATGTGCCACTCACAGACAGAGAGACAGAGACAGAGAAACAGGGGTGAAAACTTAACGTCTGTGGTAATAAACCGATGAACTGTCATTTGCATTGATTCCCAATAAATCAAACCCCAAGTGTTCACCCCGATGCGAATCATTCCAGATATGGTCAAAATTAATTTCAGGAAAACTTGCCAACCTGAAATTTTATCCTATTTGGGCTAATTACCCAACATACAGCTGCATGCAGACATAGATATAGACAATAAAATTATAAAAATTCAGGATTTACCTTTGAGTGGTAACCAACCAGCAATACACAGTTTGGATGAAATTTGACCTTTCACTCATCAAGTTACGTTTGTGGCTAATTCAATTACATTTGTTGTCACAGTTCTAAATTACAGTACTAACTGTTACAACCAGTGTTAACACCTAAATTCCCATAACTGTTCCGTATGAACATTTTGCCACACCTTCCAGCAGCATATATGTAGCGAATCTGTTCGTACTACGACATCCCGCACAACGTGTCTTCACATAACAGAGCAGTAAAATGGTGTCTGGTACAATGGCTTGCCCAACTCGCATGACCCCCACAATACAACCCAACATACTTGCAGCATATTATTATTATTATTTAGATGTCTTCACAAATTTTACTTGGAATTACCCAGTGCGCACAAAGTGAAAAGCAGGTTTAAGCTATTGGTTCACCTTCTCTATATGTCTGTTTGTACATTTTTCCACAAACGTCAGTTTCAGTTGATGATCGAGGGACACCTTAATTTCAATTGAATGTCATATTTTGAACATGAAACAAACCTGTACTTGAGCAGTACTTTGGCTCTGAATCTGTCCTGATCGTGCATGTGTATGGAGGAGTGAGATAGTTTTTTTAATCTGTCTGTCTGCCTGGCAGTCAAACAAAATTCAAAATAAATATCCACGTGGGGGATTGATGGTTATTTCCCCCAACAGGCTGGGTGAAAATGGGGGATTAGGGGTAAGGGGTCATGGTTCCCCTTCCTGATATGGTTTGGTCATAGGGAGCACAACCTAAGTTAATGACATGGTCCTTATGATTCATGAAGAGTTTGGTCTGCATCTGGCCACCAGTTTCTGAGAAGATTTTAAAATGAATTACCTGAATTTGAGGCAAACCCCCCGCCCCTCCCCCCCCCTTTTCATCCTTTTATAGGGGGCGGAACTGGAGCACAACCCCGTGAGACCTTACTGTTCTGATGTATCATACCAAATTTGGTCCATAAAGGTCATGTAGTTTTTGAGGAAAATATGATTTTGTGGAATTAGGGGAGGGAGGCTGTGGCTCCCTTTCCAGGGGTGATACGGCCATGGAGAGCACAACTTAAGGTTTGGGCATGGTCATGATGCCTCATGGTGAGTTTGGTCTGGATCTGTTTGGCAGTTTCTGAGAAAAAGATTTTAAAATAAAATACCAATATTTGGGACAAAACCGTCTTTTTACGCCCTTTATCGGGGGCATGTCCGGATGGGGAGCACAACCTGGAGTTGCTCTCTTCATCAAAGACTCCATGCCTCACTTTCCATGCACTGTACTCAATCCCCCACATCCCCAGGAATACCTTTGGCTATGGCTTCCCTCCACTCTCACCTCATGTTTATATGTGTGTTTTACCATCCACCAAACAGTGATGACTCCGTTTACACCTCACCATCCGAAAACATGGACCAACTTCTATCCTCTCATCCCAACTCTCTCTTCCTCATGTGTTGACTTCAGTTATCATCATGCCAGTTGGCTGGGTGTGGATACCTCTCACTTGCCATGGCACTTCAGCAAAAGACGTCTGTGACTCATTGGGACTGACTCGATCTGTCAACTTCCTGACCTGGATCTCAACCAACGGTACTCCATATCTTCTGGATCTGATTTTGACCAATTTCCCTGAAAATATCTGCTGTTCTTCCTCCACTCCAATTGGTTCATCTTACCACATGTTTGTCAAAGTAGACATCTCTCTGGCTGTTATTCAAGAACCACCTCGGCACCGTCGAATCTGGCATTTCACTCAGCCCGACTGGCAGGGACTTCAAGCAGCCATCAAGCTTCCAGACTGGTCTCCCATCTCTACTTCCTCTGACATCAACTCATCCTGGGAATTCTTTCAAAGAAACTTGCTCTCTCTCATGCACAGATTTATCCCATGTCATTTTCAGTTGTCCTAAACCTTCCTCCCACCCATGGTACACTGAAGCTTGTGGCGAGGCAGTTGTCTTGAAACAACTTGCCTTCACCTCAGGGCAGGCAAATCCAACTGAAGGCAATCTCAGTTCCTTCCACAAAGCTCGGAACAACTGTGTGTCTGCCCTCAGTGGAGTCAGAAAACAACATCTTTCTCATCTCAAGTTTGAACTCTCAAACCTGTCTCCTTCCTCTAAACCCTGGTGGCATCTAGTTAAGTCTATTTCTGGTGTATGTTCCCCTTCCATCCCCTCCCTTATCTCACATAGCTGCACAGCTGACACTGCACGAAAAAAGGCTGAATGCTTAATCTCCGTGTTTGCTTCTAAATTTTGTGACCCAAACCCATCACTTTCTGTACCTACCTTACCCAGTCGCACCCAGCTGTTTCTGGACTCTGTGTCCTTTTCTCCTGACAAGGTGGAGAGTTTGCTATGAAACCTCGACTCAGATTCTGCAACCGATGCAGACGGAATCAGCCCACGTGTCCTAAAAAACATGCTCTGCTGCTCTTGCTCACCCTCTCTCAATCCTATTCACGCTCTTATTTGCTCAATGTCATCTGCCATCAGCTTGGAAATCAGCAAACATTACCACTCTGCATAAAAAGGTGCAAAAACATCCCTGCAACTTCAGATCAATCAGCCTTCTCCCAATCATCAGCAAGGTTATGGAATCCATCATCGCTTCCAACATTAAATCCTTCCACTTCTCCAATGGCCTGATTTCCGATCATCAATTTGGATTCAGATCAGGCCACTCTACCCTGGATGTGCTACTTCTGTTTTCCCAACAATGGATGGAGACCTCAACGCCAGACATTAAATCGGAGCCATCTCCCTCGGCGTATCACGTGCTTTTGACATGGTCTGGCACCCTGCCCTGCTCACCAACCTCTCTTCCTATGGTATCCAAAGACATCTCCACTCCTGACTCGCAGACCCTGGCACCCTGCCCTGCTCACCAAACTCTCTTCCTATGGTATCCAAAGACGTCTCCACTCATGACTCACAGACTTCCTTTCCTGTCACAGCCAATGTGTGGTTCTGAATGGAGTTCTCTCATCCCCTCTTCCTGTCCAGGCTGGAGTTCTGCAAGGCTGTGTTCTTGGCCCTGTGCTTTTTTTTGTTTTCATCAATGATCTTTCTGACTCTGGAAAATCCTCTTTATCTCTTTGCTGATGACTCCACCCACTGCCGTACCATCTGTCCTCCCTCAGACCGGCAAGCAGCAGCTTCTTCACTCTCTCCAGATCTAGATAAAATCACAAGCTTGTCCAACACGTGGAACATGTCTTTACCCTGACAAATTTCACACTCTCATGATGTCTCTGAAAGAACCCTCTGGAACCTTCCCCCTCCCCCCCCCCATATACTCTCTCAACAATCCTCTTGAAGAAGTCCTTTCATTCAAGCTTCTGGTTCTCACTATCTTTCATGAACTTTCCTGGGAAAGCCACATTTCCAAGCTGGCCTCCAAGGCCAGTCGCCAAACTGGGCATCCTCTGTCCTGCAAAGTCCTTCCTTGGCACACCTGAGCTCCTGACCACATACAAAGCTTTTGTCCACAGCTTGATGGAGTACTGCTCTCTCCTCCGGGCTGGTGCTCCTGCCTCCCACCTTTCTTGGCTTCATGCTGTGGAAACCAAAGCATTTCGGATCATTGGTATCTCCCATGATGAGGCTGAGTCATTGGGTCTCTCACTCTCTCACCGCAGGCAGGTCAGTGGTCTTTCTGTCTTCCACCACCTCCTCTCCAGCCTCGCCACCCCCAGCTCTGTCTGAGATATGCTCCCCCCCCCATATTTCCACAGGGCACTCAAGGTCCGCCAGTACCTCCCTTCTGGTAAAACTACCAAAATCAAGAATCACTGCTCACCTTCACTCTTTCATTCCTCATTTTTGTTGTCTTTGCAACAAACTTCCACACTCTCGTCAATCTCACTCTTCCCTCCAGGTCTTCAAAACAGCTGTTCAGCACCACCTCTCATCTTCCCCCATCCAACACCACAATCTTTTTTTACCCTTGTTAATCCACCCCAAGCCCACCTCCTTCAAATTCCCTGCTTTCCTTCCGGAAAGTCCCTGTAGTGCAAGGACCTGAAAGTCCCTCGATTGTCCATATTGTTTTACCCTGTGTACCTCACCCCATCCTTCAACCTTCCAATGATGTCTTCATGTCTCTGTTCCACACTGTTTTTTTCCTTCCCTCTCCTGCCCCTCTCGTCTCTTGCTCCCCTTGTTGTATGTTCTGTGTGTTAACTCTCATACGAACCTCTCCATTGTAGTTAAAAAAACAAACAAAAAGAGAAAACCCCATGAGACCTTGCTATCCTGATCTATCAACAAATTTGGTCCATATCAGTCGGGTATTTTGTGAGGAGAAGATGTTTCAGTCAAATGTTAACGGAGGGACGTACGTACATACGTATGGACAGACTGACAGCCGGACACCGGGACCCACTCTGAGCTTGTTTCAGAGAAATAACCTAAAAACATTCCAAACAAAAAAACTTCCTGTTTTTGTGGACATCATGAAGGACACACACAACAGGCATGAAGAACAAATGTAACGTGTTTAATAAGGTGGCATAAAAGACACTGCATCAATGACGGAAAATTTTCAACTTTCTTTTTTTCTTCAACCTTTAAAATCTTTATTTTATTTCAATTTAATTATATAATTGAGCACTGTCGAACACAAATCACTTTTTTGGCACTTTCAAAACAAAATTGTTCAGCAGTTCGTGGAAAAAATATTATGTCATTTCACATAATCTTGACCAATCAAGTTTACTGCTCGCTGATCCTGCCCATATCTATTTTCCAGACTGTGTGATTTAAGGTGTTCTCGAGATACATTTTTTTCCATTTTCATCAAATCTCTCATCTTCCATGGTTTCCCTTTTCCCACACTTTGTTTATATGCTCTGTTACTCTCTTCTCGTTTTCTCCCTGTTTCTTCCACTTCTCATTCCTCTGCTTTTTAAAGTAGACACATCATCATTCTGACATGTTAAACAAAATTTGATTACCAAGAAAAATAATAAAAACAAACAAACATTAAAAGAATCTTGTTGCTTTCTCCCTCTCATATCTTCCTCTTTGTTCTCTTTCTCTCCTCTATCTCCCCTAATTTTAGGGTCCTTTTAATGCATTCAAACCAATCCTTAGTACCAGTATCCAACATTTGGTAGAAGACTTGCTGAATAGTAGTGGTGGTGGGGGGGTGGGGGGCCGATGTAGTTTCGTGTGCAGTTCATGTTAATTTGTGGCAACCACTGTGAATGTATTCTTTTTGGTCCCATTAACTGGAAAAATGATGTTGCCATTTTTCTGTTGACCTTTAGTGACCTTGCCTCAAGGTCAAAGGTCAAGCATCATTACAGTGACCATCCTTCATTCAAAGTATATCGACCTTGGTGCCAAAATGTGGCAAAATTCACAAGGAACAGTGGATATGACATTTGTTTCATCATTTGACCATTCATTTTTTTTGGCAATATGCAAATGAGATAATTACTGATCAACATATGTACAAGCCAGTAGGTGGCGATGGGTCGCCGAGCATGGAAACTATAAGATATAGAGCAAAATGGATGTCATATAGCGGATAGGGAATCACCTTAAGATTATGCATATCAAATCTTATCCAGTTCCATCTACTGATAACTACTCGGTATCGAAAATGCGGTTTGAAATCGGAAATCCCCAAAGTTCGAGGGGGTGCTGTGGGTGAACAAAGATCTAAATCGAAAATCCGACTTCGTCGTTTGTGCACAATGTATTCCAGATGATTAGTGTGAATTTTTCATGACCATCCGACCATAACCCTAGTAGGAGTAGCATTTGGCGCGAAGGCACCTCCAGCTCTTGCATATTATCGATTTTTGCACTAATTGACCTTTGACCCCTGACCTAAGCGAAATCGGTCAATATGTCCTGAGGCAAAGTTGTAGTACTCATTGAGTACCATGAAGCTGCAAAGTTTCATTCGTATCGATGCACTCACCTGGTCGCTAGGGGGCCTTCAATTTTCGCCAATTTTCGCGCATACCCTAATTGTACGGGGCGCTGCGGGTAAAGTATTCCATATATCACAAACACCGGAATATATTTGATAGAGCATCACCTGTAGATCATTCGTGCCAATTTCCATAACCCAAAGTCGGATAATGGCTTTCGCCATTGATTTTGCGTGAACGGTACCGATTTTCAAAGTTTTTTCGGTTGTTGCTAGGGAACCAAAGCGTCCCTAGCAACCATCACAATTTCCAAAGCACTAGATCATAAGATGTACCTACCACCCGAGTTTGGTGAAAATCCACCCACGTTTACTACCAATTGTGCTGATGACAAACGAACAAACATCCAAACAAACAAACAGACAGAATTACTGACAATAAGGGTCACCTGTGATGTGGATTTTTTAAACCCACCTTGTTGTGATCATTGGCCTCCTGAAGGATTCTAACTGGCCGATTGTGGAATCCTATTTGACTTCAGACAGAGTTTAACGTTTGTCCGATTTGATTATAAAATCCTACAAAAACCCTATCGACACTGATAAAACTGATGTCCACACAAGTCCTTCCTTGTGAAACAATTTATTTCCGAATTATACACCATACACTTCTCCCCTTGTACAATGAACTTAAGAACCCCTATTGATTGCAATATTATTTGGTTCTATTTCATTTATTCTTACTTTAGTTAACAGTTAGACCAACCCGATTCAATTCACTTCTACATTACATCAGAGAGTTTTATTCTAACTTGGTACTTGGTCAGTTCCAAGGAGTACAAGCCACTGAGAAACTATACTTCCTCACGTGCTTGCATTGAGAACAATGTGCCTTTCAAAACATTTTATACTTCCATGAGAGAGAGGTTGGGGGATATTCACCCAGACTGTAGACATGTCCTTTAGACAAAAAGCCACTTCGTACATTTTCTAAGCAAAGGTTCATTTATCAGCTCGGTCACTCTGCTCCAGAACAGCACATTTCTTATCATTTAGGGCAAAAGTCTTTTGGCCAGAAATGACAGCCAATTCAATTTGCAGCATAAAAGTTACATTTCTGAAACTCCATTTGTTACAATTTAAAATACATTAATATAAATTTTTCCCCCACACCTGTTTGGGCGACCCAATAATTTGCATACATGTACCTCGTTAAACATATATCCGGGCCATATATATATATATATATATATATATATATATATATATATATATATATATATATATATATATATATATATATATATATATATATATATATATATATATATACATACATATATAATAGCCAACACATCCCGTCTCTTGATAATGTTAATTGTTAGTAGTTCATCACAAATTTGTACTCGACTTGGCGTTTTGACTTGTAGCAGTACATGATGTTTTGACTAATGACGAGGACATCTCGGTGAACGCTGGCTGAACGTACTGCTGTGTGAATGCTCGTGGCTGGCCTTTGCAGTAGCAGACGGATGAAGGAATATAGAGCTTTGGGCACATGCTTTTCTGCATCATCAATTGTCAACTCTCCATGAAATTCCCTTGGTGTCTTGACCTCATTGGCTATAGCTTCTCTTAGAATCGAAGCACTATGAAACAGTTGGTGTATTTTACTATCAATATTCTTTGCCATCGCATCTTCTATGGTGGCATCATGCACTGCTGTGGTAAAAACCAGCTCTGACTTCCTGCGGGATTTTGGCCTCTTGAAGTGAACATTGTCTATATGGGAGGATATTTCTTGCTTCACATTACGTACTTGTGATAGTATGTTCACACCATGTGTTTCAAGAATGCTGCAGTACGTGCTGTGCAGTTCCGACATGTTGAGCTCCGTACCATCTGCGAGAAGGCTTTTGACCGGGCTAAGAAACTCAATATCTGATGCAATTACACCAACATTTGTGTCTTCTGCTGGCCGTTGCCTGTCCTGGCTGTCTCATTTTGGTGCTCGCTGAACATGCTTCACCCAACATGCCAGGTGATACTTCACGTCAATAGCACGAGCATCGTCCGCATTGAAAGCAGCACTTAGTTGCACTTTACATGTCTCATTAGCACTCTGTTCAACAGCTTTCCGTATTTGCTCCCCTGCATTGAATGAGGAAACCTCGTGTAATTATTGACTGTTATCTTCGAGACAAAAGAAGCACAACTCCTTATTGTATGTTGGGGTTGCAGACCGTGTGAAACGTAGAGTGTCAGTTGGGTTAGAAGCAGCTACTGCTTGTTCGTTTTGATTACTTGCACTAGAGCAGCTAGGGCGACCACGTTTTTTCTGAAGTTGCAGACTTTCTTGCTGTTGACATTCCTTCTCATAATGCTTTCTAGCGCGTTCAAGGTGACCGGTGTGACACGTCTCACTGTGGCATTTGCGGTGCCATTTTGCTTTGTTGGCTTCCAAGTATGTTTCTGTAACTTTTTCCAATCTCGGGGGATTCACCATCTCCATACTGCCCATGTTTGTGAACGAAACTCAAAAACCTTGAATATGATTCAGATTCTGGCTCTGTTACGTCCATCACTGGCAGGCCTTTGACATACTATGCAGAGTTTGAAATTGGTCTCCTGCCGTGGTCTTTTGGTGTTGGAAGGACTGTCATGTCTCTGAAATTCCATCTTCAAGCTGATGTCCAGATGATTCACGTTTCTGCAACAGACAAATATTAAAAACCATTATTGTGGCAAGGGCAAATCGATCATATAATTGAAACAAGTCAAATAATTAATGTGTCCAGGGTTCCCGCAGCCTGGAAAATCCTGGAAAAGTCATGGAAATTGACTGGAAAGTCCCTGAAAAGAACAAACATAATATATGAAATGGGCTTTACGTGTATGGTGAAGACTATATGCTAATTATGCATATTTTATCTCTAATTAGGTCATTTACATATTAATTTGTATATTGAAAAACATCTAAGAGGTCAAATGACAAAACAAATGGCATATTCAATGTTCCTTGTGAAATTTGGCAGATTTTGGTACCAAGGTCGATATACTTTGAATGAAGTATGGTCACTGTAATGATGCTTGACCTTTGAGCTTGAGGCAAGGTCACTAAAGGTCAACAGAAAAAATGGCAACATCGTTTTCCCGATTAGTAGGACCCACTAGAATACATTTATGGTGGGTGCGCAAAATTAACATGAACTGTGCACGAACTCCAAATCGATCACATAGGCCCCCCCACAAGAACACTTTTCTGAGCAATCATGTGGTTATTCAATGAGCTCCCACTGGATACAAAATGGCACCTATGACCCAAGTGACCAGATATTTTGGGGACAAATCCAGTCGCTCCTCCTATTATATAGGGACTCTACTTGTAGGTCCACCCCCTGTTTCCCTCACCATGGCTGTGCACATGCAGTCTGAACAGAACCACACACACACACACACACACACACACACCCACACACACACACACACACACACACACACACACCCACACATGGGCTAACAGAGCTGGATACTTAGAGACCTGGAAGGGTGCCATACCACCTTTTGAAACCCGCATATGGAGATAACAACCAACGAGACACACACACACACACACACACACACACACACACACACACACACACACACACACACACACACACACACACACACACACACACATCCCAAACCCTTTCGGAAGTTGGAGACCTGTTACCCTTTGTCTGCAAGGTAATTGTTGAAAAATAATCAGCAATACAGCACACAAAAGTCACATATCGAGTAGTTTGATTTGTAGCTTATTGGAATAGCGCTCTTCCCTATGGGAACAGGAATAGCAAAGTCAGTATGAAATGGAAAATGGGGAAGAGGGTGTTCCTGATCATTAAGGGTAGAATTCGAAACAAAGTTATTTGAAAAGAGGTTAGCCTTATCCAGAGGTGAAGGAACAACGTCTTAAAGGACTTGACTTGAATCCCATTGATAATCTGCGGAAAGATTTGAAGATTGCTGTTCATCGACACTCCCCATCCAACTTGACAGAGCTTGAGAAAATTTGCAAGGAAGAATGGGAGAAAATCCCCAAATCCAGATGTGCAAAGCTGACACAGACATACCCAAGAAGACTTGAAGCTGTAATCGCTGCCAAAGGCGCTTCTACAAGGTATTGACTCAGGGGATGAATACTTATTGACACAATACAGTTCAGCTTTTCATTTGTAATCAATGTGTAAGAGTTTCTAAAAACACTTTTCACTTTGTCATTATGGGGTATTTTGAGTAAATCGGTGATAAAAATCAATAATCTCAATTCAATCTATTTTAAATTCTGGCTGTAACAACACAAAATGTGAAAATGTCGAGGGGTGTGAATACTTTCTGAAGGAATTGCATGTCCTTCCTTCCATTCCTCTGTCAAAAATGAAGAAAAACCTTTCTACCCACCATGTTTCTCACTATAAATGGATGAGGTGTGTGTGTGTGTGTGTGTGTGTGTGTGTGTGTGTGTGTGTGTGTGTGTGTGTGTGTGTGTGTGTGTGTGTGTGTGTGTGTGTGTGTGTGTGTGTGTGTGTGTGTGTAATTATGTACCTTTTGATCCTTTGGACTCCTGAGACCCCTTCGATCTTAAAAGACCCCCAAGACCCTGATCACCCAGAGACCCAAAACTCCCTGAGGATTCAAAAGATGCTGAGAAACCCTAAGACCCAGATGACCCAAAACTCCCCGAAGACCCAGATGACCCAAAAGTCCCTGAGGACCCAAAATACCCAATAGACCCAAAATGGCCAGACGACCCAAAAACTCTGAAGACCCAGATAACTCAAAAGACCCACAAGACCACGAAGACCCTGTCGACCCTTTAAAACTACTGTAAATGGAGTGTGTGTGTGTGTGTGTGTGTGTGTGTGTGTGTGTGTGTGTGTGTGTGTGTGTGTGTGTGTGTGTGTGTGTGTGTGTGTGTGTGTGTGTGTGTGTGTGTGTGTTTGAATATTATCGCCATAATTTGGGTTTCAGAACTTAGAACAAAGTCCTCAAAGGACTTGAAGTATCCACCTTTGTTTCGGTGAAGGATCATGATTCTTGGCCTAAGTTGTGAAGTTGTGTTGCTTTCAGAGTTTTGTTTATAGGGCTCTTTTTCTGGATCGGCACTGAGCCACAGACAGCCTCAAAATGTAGTTATTTGGGGTATTGTTCCCAGCGATGGTTTGTCGGATCTTTGTGAGGTTATTCTTCATCATTCCTGTTGCTCCAATTATCACTGCTACAATTTCAGTGCTCTTCAGCTTCCAGGATCTTTTCAATTAATTCTTGAGGACTTAATATTTTGTCATTTTCTTGATTTCTGTATTGTTTAGACCAAAATCACGAGGTACTGAAACCTCAATTAGCAATGCCGTGTGTGTGTGTGTGTGTGTGTGTGTGTGTGTGTGTGTGTGTGTGTGTGTGTGTGTGTGTGTGTGTGTGTGTGTGTGTGTGTGTGTGTGTGTTGTTATGTTTTTGGTGGAGTTCTACTGGAGCATTCTGATGTGGAATATGATGCACCAAAATGATTGTCATGACCTCCTAGTTGATTGGGCTAATTAATTACAAAGAACATGGAAGAATTCCCATGTTTTAAATGCATGCCATGTTATGGTGTATAGAGGAGCTTAATAGGTCCTTCCACGACATGGCATCCATTTCCAAAATAAATAAAAACAATGATAACATTGTAACAAAGCATTTATTCATTAATACCAATACAACAATAAGAACAACAAGCATTTTAAGGCCATTTTCCCTGCAAAAGCAGGGGTTAGCCTGAATTAATATTAATACTATTACCAAAAATAATAATCGTGGTATCATTTGGCAAGACTAATAACAAACGTATAATCTCCTCCTTGGGCTTGCTGAAAGGTAAGTTAATGCTTAATGTAAGCTAATGAAAGGTAGCAAGGCCTTGAAGACCAATGCAAATTTGGTCTAATGGGTCAACCGGCCCACGAGTAATTCTAAAGGGTTTTAAAGGGTAATTCTAATAGGTTCAAAGGGTTAATTCTGATGAGTTTTAAAGGGTGATTCTAATGGGTTCTAAAAGGGTAATTCTACTGGGTTCTAATGGGTTCTAAATGGTAATTCTAGTGGGTTCTAAAGGGTAATTCTAATGGGTTCTAAAGGGTAATTCTAGTGGGTTCTAATGGGTTCTAAATGGTAATTCTATTGGGTTCTAAAGGGTAATTCTAATGGGTTGTAAAGGGTAATTCTAGTGAGTTCTAAAGGGTAATTATAATGGGTTCTAAAGGGTAATTCTAGTGAGTTGTAAAGGGTAATTCTAGTGGGTTCTAAAGGGTAATTCTAGTGGGTTCTAAAGGGTAATTCTAGTGGGTTCTAAAGGGTAATTCTAGTGGGTTGTAAAGGGTAATTCTAGTGAGTTCTAAAGGGTAATTATAATGGGTTCTAAAGGGTAATTCTAGTGAGTTGTAAAGGGTAATTCTAGTGGGTTCTAAAGGGTAATTCTAGTGAGTTGTAAAGGGTAATTCTAGTGGGTTCTAAAGGGTAATTCTAGTGGGTTCTAAAGGGTAATTCTAGTGGGTTGTAAAGGGTAATTCTAGTGAGTTGTAAAGGGTAATTCTAGTGGGTTGTAAAGGGTAATTCTAGTGGGTTGTAAAGGGTAATTCTAGTGGGTTGTAAAGGGTAATTCTAATGGGTTGTAAAGGGCAATTCTCGTGGGTTCTAAAGGGTAATTATAATGGGTTCTAAAGGGTAATTCTAGTGAGTTGTAAAGGGTAATTCTATTGGGTTCTAAAGAGTAATTCTAGTGAGTTGTAAAGGGTAATTCTAGTGGGTTCTAAAGGCTAATTTTAATGTGTTCTAAATGGTAATTCGAATGGGTTCTAAAGGGTAATTCTAGTGGGTTCTAAAGAGTAATTCTAGTGGGTTGTAAAGGGTAATTCTAATGGGTTCTAAAGGGTAATTCTAATGGGTTCTAAAGGGTAATTCTAATGGGTTCTAAAGAGTAATTCTAATGGGTTCTAAATGGTAATTCTAATGGGTTCTAAAGGGTAATTGCACCCAGCGGTGATGCCTTGCAGCACAGAGTCGGAATTGGGAAGGAGTGGTGTACAATAATTAATTCATTAATTGCATAATTAAAATGAATAAATAATGATCGTAAAATAATCAATTTCTCAATTGCGGAATAGCAATACCCAAACAACCACTGTTTCATCTGAATCTGTAACTTTTAGAAAATTAAGTAACTGAAAAAGAATAATTAATTGATTAATCAATAAATCAAAAATACCCTTTGTAGCCAAATCACTTGGTTGCTGTCATGCCAAAATATCAGCTTCCTTGTTCAAAATATGCCTGAGATATTGCTAGGATGAGAAATAATATATACTAGCCAAACCCGCGCTCTGCGCGAAGTTTCGAAAGTGAGGGTTCGTTAGGACGTCAATTATCCGGTGTTCACAATGTGATTTATCGAATTTCTTTATTTACAATGTTTCTTGTTTCTTTTTTTGTATCAAATTCACCTTCTGAGGTAGTCAGCATGTGCAGAAGAGGGTTTTACATTGCAGACGCTGTTTTCTCGGAGTGGTATTACGCCTCTCAGTGGTGACGGTCTGTCGACGACAGATGTAATGACGTCGGCGTATGACCGATGATATCATGACGTCATTACGCCTCTCAGCGGTGATGTCATACGTCGCCATCCAAACGAATGTAAAAATTAGAAAATCGCCAAAATTTCCCAAACCTGTCCATCTGGCGCGATCTCACATTGCCCATGCTGTTTATTAGACCACAGACCACCCACATGCCGAAAGTGGTGACAATCCATCTGGCAGTTTCGGAGGAGATACGTCAAATTACGCGCAGACGTTAACAGAAATAATATATAGGATAAGTAATAAATAAATCGAGAACTAAGTAGTTAATCAATTAATTTCTTAATAAACAAGCTCAAATGAGCTAAGATCCTCGTCCTCTTAATGATGACGTCATAAAAACGAATATGACGTCATTGTGATGTATCAGGTTTGCGATAAATTATCTGTGCTAATGCCCGGCTTGATTCCCGCAAACAAAATTCAAACAGCTTGCCAAGTTTCAGAGATAATGGTACAGGCGATTTCCATTAGCGGCGATATTATGATGTCAACTTTTTTTCTAGGAAGAATTTCCAAAATTGGAGATGGTTAATGCCTGCGCGTGGGCTTTCTTCATACACATGGCAAGTTTCACGAAGCTCCGATGAAAACTCTGGGTTGTGAAACAAATGTCAAAAAATAGGAATTACGTCATAAAAATTGATATGACGTCATCGTGATGTATCATATGTGCGGTAATTCATCTCTGCTAATGCCCTGTTCGATTCCCGCAAACAGAATTTAAAAAGCTTGCCTAGTCCCGGAGATAATTTTGTTGGCGATTTTCATTAGCGGAGATGTTTTGACGTCATAACTTCTTTTTCTCGGAGGAATCGGAGATGGTTACTGTCTGCGCAGAGTATTTTTACATATGTGTGCCAAGTTTCAGGAAGTTTCGATGAAAACTGTAGGCTGTGAAACAAAAAAGTCCACAAGAAGAAGATGAAGAACAACAAGGTGAGTAAGACTTCGAGATCCTCCACGAGAATCTAAAAATAAAAAATACTGTTTTTGCAAAAGCACATCTTCACTTTTGTCCCCAAATTTCAGATTTTTTGCTCAAAGGAAGGCTGAAATACCCAGACAAACAAATGAAAAATCACTCAGAGTGACAACTTGGTAACACAGCACAAAGTAGAATGGCACTCGGTAAAGTGCATACCTCTGCCAGGTGGAACAGTTTACGTTTTGTATCCCACTGATGGGCTGGATCCAAACCAAAATCCAATCCGCTTGTTCTTGTCACCTATTCAACTCATCCACCTTGTTTTGTCATAACTCGTCGAAACTTTTTGAGATAAAGTGATATATTTAGTTTTTGGCCCTATCTATCAATTTTAGAAATTAGGCCTGTGTTGACCTTTTGACCTTAAAATTAATTGGTCGTTAAATTCAGAGAACTGGCCTGAAAATGCTCTTCGAATTTCAAGTCGATCTGATGAAAATTGAGGATTTTAGAAAATTTGGCCCAAATTGGCCTATGTTTATCTCAAAATTAATAGGTGGTTGAATTCAGTGACCTGATATGAAATGCTCTTCAAATTTCCAGTTAATTGGATTAAAATTGAGGACTTTAGAAATCTGGTCTATGTTGACCTTTTTGCCTATGGTAACCACAAATATAATAGGTGGTTGAATTCAGTGATCTGATATGTAAATCCTTTTCAAATTTCAACTCAATTGGATGAAAATTGAGGATTTAGAAAATTTGCCCCAAATTGGCCTTTTGGCATATTTTGACCTTTTGGCCTATGTTTACCTCATAAATAATAGGCGGTTGAATTTAGTGACCTGATGTGTGAATGCTCTTCAAATTTCAAGTTAATTGGATTAAAATTGATGATTTTAGAAAATTTAGCTCAAATTGGTCTTTTAGCCAATGTAGACCTTTTTGGTCGATTAAATTTTTAAAAACTTCAATGTGGGACTGTCGCAGGGTCGGTGATAGGCCATGGGCCAGATATGGTCCACGTGCACCCACCCCCCCAACAACCCTTCGACCGCATATTTTTCTGAAGCCTTAGGGTCCCCTGAGCATGAATTCAACTGGTAACAGTGAATAAACTGGGACTCACTATCCATTTTCCAACCATATCTGACGGTACCCTCAAAATGTCAACTTTTCCTCAGTTTCGCACTTAAAAAATCCCCTGACTGATAAGATCTCTGCAGTTGCCCAATGAGTATTAATATTAACAAATTATATATCAAATGAAAGATTATCACATGCAGATTTTCAAAATAGAGTCATCTGTCAAATTTAAGAGCGTTATGTTTGTCCCAAGAAGTGATGAAGAGGAGTACCTCGCCTTTCCTTTTGACAACTCAGATATCTGAAATAATAACGTATATGGATGCTCATTTTACCTGACACAAACAAATAAATATTTCTATGATATCACAAATTTTACTACCATTCTATTGATACCAAAATTGTCCCACACCAACTAAAGATGTACCAGGTATTACGTCTTAAACATAAGTACATCACTGTTGCAACACCCAACATGTCGTCACCAGTAAGACGCAAAACTGAGAAAATATTCCTTACTTCACATAAAGAATATAAATTATAAGTTTATTTAAGAAAAACAATTGGAGCTTATTATGTCATGTCCATAAAATGTCATTGTGCATGGATTACGCATAATATTCATTATCGCCGTCGTCATCACTCTCCAATGCCTGCTCTATATCATCAAATGCATCCATATCTGAATCCTCATCAGAGTCAGTGTCGTCAGGTGTGACTTCAGCAATGTCAGCCAGTTGCCGTGGGAGGACATCTCCTTCATACCACAGAGGATCAAGGTTACCATCCTTTTCCTCCCAACCATGTCCCTGACTGGCCTTCGGAATCTGTGGTTGTGGAATATGCGTGGTCTTCCAAATCCATACTTGGTGGTTTACTCTCCGAATGTGCTGGCTAAGAGCTCGCTTACAAGGTGGTAAGTTAGCCATATCCACATTCCCTGAAGGCACAAGACGACTTTGCCTGGCACAGAGCTCGTTTATACGAATGAGTCGCAGATCGTCAACTTTTGACACCTTTGACACTCTACCATACATGGCACACGTGAAGGTGTCCAACTCCTCAATGAGCTCATCAGGAATATCCCAAGCATCGCCCAGTTTCTCCAGAGTCGAGATATGTTTTGGAAAGTGCAGAAGAGTTTTCACAGGTTTAAGTTTGCCAATTCCTCGGAAGGCACTGGTGGTGTCACAGCCACTATAAGCATGGAGTGCCATGAGAGCTGTGCACTTTTCCTGGCCAAAATCTGTAGCTAGTTCACTGACATTTACCATCCTCTGCTTGTTGCCTTTACCTGTGTCAAACAGGACAGTTGTACCATGAACAGAGGCAGCATAGTGTAATAGGATGAAAAATACATCTGAGTCTGGACTTTTCACTCGGACAAATTGATAGTTTTTGAGTCCAGCATACTGAACATACAGTATCATACGAGAGTCGGTTTCTTCCTGGGTTGATTTCAGCAGTGGTAGCTCCTCTCTAATTGTTGTTTGGCCATCAGCAGATGTGAGCAAATATGCGATGCCCTCACATACAAAGATCACTCGCCTTCCATGCAACCTTGATGCATAGTTATCACCACTCCAGAGACGAAGCAGAAGTTTGATGAGCTGTATCTTGTTCTCATCATTTGACAGGAACAATTTCCAATCAGGTGGTCTCTTCGTGGCTTCACCTGTAAGTAAAAGCTTTTCTCCACAGCCCCGACGTCGCCTCTCCATCGACTTCACTGAGTCAGGCAAATATTGATCAGTGTAAATACCACATCTCCTGTTTTTCCAATGATGTCAAACACTTTGTAAGAGATCTGACTAAAATTACTTGGTATTTCTTTCAGGTAATAGAAGCAAGCATTGCCATCATACAGAGTCAATGTTTCATTGGTTGGTGGTACATCAGCATCATTACAATCCTTGATCAGGTTTTGAAATGCCTTTGCTTTGTCAGTCTTAGCAAGATACCCATCAGCTGTAGCGATGCTGTATGGTACGGGAGTTAATGGATATGTCAACAGTTCTTTCATATCGACTTGTAAGCCCTGGTTTTGTGACTTTACAAAGAGTTGAAAGGCTACGTTACCCTGTTGCTTGTACTGTATGACCTTATTCTTGGTTGTCTTCATCTTCGATACCTTGTTCATGTCACTCAGAGTTTTGAGGTTCAGTCTCTTCACAGGCTCAAAGAAATCGTTACTATTCTTCACTCGAGCTTCAATAAATTCATCCCGTGCATTTTCACTAACAGCTTCAGCCTTTAGAACAGGGGTCTCCAACCTTTTTGGGCGGAGGGCCACAAAACCAAAGTGGTGAGGGGCGGAGGGCCGCACCCCAAAAAAGGACGCTAAATTCCGAAAGAAAAAAATATATCATTAATATGCGGAAATTTAAACAAAACTTAGTGCTGAATATATTTTCTTGCCAACGAATATGATAAATGAACAAGTCTGAAGACGACGATGGTTCACGAGCGGTATTTGACGATGTAGATTGTTTCAGAAGTAAAGGATGAGACAATGTGATAATTTATGACCAAGTTATAAAAATGATCAACATGATGTGGTACGAGTGACAAGTTATAAGCAGCAAAATGTCGAAAACCCGGTTTCGTTCAACAACTTAAAAAATTTGACCTTTGCATAACTTTTAAAGGTCACAAAACAATGTTGTGGACATTAAAATAAGGAAACAGGATACGTGCTATAGCTTATTGGAGTTAGTTTGTCGAAGAAGGTCGAAAACCCAGTTTGATTCCCACAACTTTGAAAATTTGACCTTTGTAAACTTTAAAGGTCAAAGGTCAAGGATTATGACCTTTGGTGCAAAACTTCCTCTGGAACATTCCAGGAACAATATAACATCATATAGGCTATATGGCATTTCACACTCCTCGGATTATCCATACTTTGATTAAATCTGCGTAAAAACAAACTTGTAGGGGGCACCACGGGCAAGGTGTTCGAGATGCAGCAAAATGGTTTCAAGACTTTAGGTGGGGAATGACCTCAAGTTTATGCATAAAAAATATGTCATCCTCGCTCTCAAAGTTTGGACTGTCGTCTGATTTTTATGTCAAAATTCGAAATTTTCTAAGTTCATGACCTTGGGACTAAAAGGAAAAATCGAGCTCCGTGGGGCTATGCAGGTGCCATTGGGCTAACCAAATACCGAAACCCCTGGCAGATTTGACAAACCCCCTAGGAGAAGATGCAAATTGAAATCGGCGACCCCCTAAAAACACAATTCGCAATTTTCTAAGTTCGTGACCTTGTGGCCTTGACCTTGGGACGAAAATGAAAAATCGAGCTCTGTGGGGCTATGCAGGTGCCATTGGGCTAACCAAATACCGAAACCCCTGGCAGATTCGACAAACCCCCTAGGAGAAGATGCAAATTGAAATTGGCTACCCCCTAAAAACACAATTCGCAATTTTCTAAGTTCGTGACCTTGTGGCCTTGACCTTGGGACGAAAATGAAAAATCGAGCTCCGTGGGGCTATGCAGGTGCCATTGGGCTAACCAAATACCAAAACCCCTGCCAGATTCGACAAAACCCCGAGGAGAAGATGCAAATTGAAATCGGATACCCCCTAAAAACACTTGTTTTTTGGGCGTGGCTCCACTCATAATGGGCGGACCACGCCCATTTTGAGCAAAACACAACTCGGTCATGATATAAACCTCCCTCCAAAATTTCATCAGGATCGGATCAAAACCCACGGAGCTATGCTCGGGACAGACAGACAGACAGACAGATAGACAGACAGACAGACAGACAGACAGACACACACACACACACAACAATAATGAATATAGTGGTCACTTATATTTTTCGTGAAAATATTTTTTCATGAACCAATAATCGTGTTAAAAACACATGTCTCTAATATGAAACAAAATCATCATAAAAATGGTAGAATGCTTTGATCATTAACTCTGACAAATTGGCAGGGTCGTGGTCCGCATTGTAATGTAAACTTAATATGGCACCGCGGACCGCATAAATCCGTCTAAGGGGCCGCATGTGGCCTGCGGGCCACAGGTTGGAGACCCCTGCTTTAGAACATCGTCTGAAACAGCATCAGATGCAGCACTTCCTGATGAGAGTATCAACAATTGATCATTTGTCTCTATATTGAAAGGATTAAGAAAACTTCCTATGGCATCTTTGGCCCTTTTCACCAACTTCTCTCCCTTTGTGACCTCTGTCGGACGTGTATCACGATGCTTTGTTCTCTCTCCACTGTCCAACATGTGAACCATTCCAATTGCAGCATCAACATAAAGAGACCTTGCAAGTGTTGTCCTAACCCATCTCTGGTAGGCCTGGTAGTTAGTGAGTAGTCCAGATGTACCTGCTGCACTGGTTCCAGCACCACCATGTGACTTAGCGTGCCTAATGAAGGTCTCCTCCATGGTTTTATCCACTGCACAACGATTGCCAGGGATAAAGGAGCGTGCGACACTGATAGCTCCTCTCTTGATCAGTGATACTGCCCCTGGGTGTGAGTTGTCTATATTAGCTATGAATACAGAGAAATATGTCAGATACCTTGCATAGTTCTGTCCACCGAAACTGAAGAAGAAAGACGTCATGCGAATGATGGATGCAGCATACAAAAGAAAGTTGTTTGTCTTTACGGCTTCAAGGTGTGATAGAATTAAACAGACATGGTCCATGTATGACAACCACAGCTGGGCAGTCTTCCCCAAACGTCCATTTGCGACTCCTTTTTTGAATTCTGCATACTGCTCTATGAATTGGACAATGGAATTGTCCATCAAGACAGCATTCAAAGTATCTTGGCCGTGGGAATCTACTAGGGCATGTAGCTTATCTGATGATTGATCAGAGAGAGACGAGAACAGATCATCAGTGCTTTTATCTTTGAGGTACTCCTCTATGAGAAATCTTTCAAGACATTCCAACATAATCTTGTGACAATGTAGGGCTCTGTTGTAGTGCTTCCCGGACATCACACCACCCAAAGATCCTCCACTGATTTGTCCTGCTTCGAGGAGACCATCTGCTAACCCAGACCCAGCCATCTTTTTGTCAATCATCTTCATAGAAGCGCATACGAGGTGGAATGTGCCAATGAGAATTATGTGGCCCTCATACTTGTCTGGTGAGTTCTACACTAATGGGTAGACCTTCATGCAAACTCCCAAGTCAAATGTACTGATGACATAAGGCTGTCCAACTTCTCTGGTGGCCTCTTCAGCAGCACGCAAGCATTCTTGTACAGTTTTGTACTCCGTTATGGGATGGTTAATGACTGGAATGTGGATATGGCTAACTTACCACCTTGTAAGCGAGCTCTTACCCAGCACATTCGGAGAGTAAACCACCAAGTACGGATTTGGAAGACCGCGCATATTCCACAACCACAGATTCCGAAGGCCAGTCAGGGACATGGTTAGGAGGAAAAGGATGGTAACCTTGATCCTCTGTGGTATGAAGGAGATGTCCTCCCACGGTAACTGGCTGACATTGCTGAAGTCACACCTGACGACACTGACTCTGATGAGGATTCAGATATGGATGCATTTGATGATATAGAGCAGGCATTGGAGAGTGATGACTACAGCGATAATGAATATTATGCGTAATCCATGCACAATGACATTTTGTGGACATGACATAATAAGTTTCAATTGTTTTTCTGAAATAAACTTATAATTCATTTTCTTCATGTGAAGTAAGGAATATTTTCTCAGTCTTAATGCCCGGTCACACCTTGACGTTTTAGCCAACGTATGCCGATTTTTGAATTTTTTTTCTAAAACGCTGGCACACGTTGAATACGTTATGGGTAAGTTTTGATAACATTGAGAGCACGCTGAAAAACACTGTCATACGTCGTTGTACGCTGGCTTTAAACGTTGTACTTTTTGGTTGTCCTCAAATTTTTTCATGCTTGAAATTTCACGACGTATGCCGGCGTATGACTCACACGTTCCGCTACGCTGGCCACAAGTTGTATGCACGGTCTGCGATCATTGACAGATGTCAACACATGCTACTTGTAAGTTAATCATAAGTTGAGACACGCCGAGGTAATGTTTAGATCAATAGATCAACCGAAACTTATTTCTAACCTATGATTAACGTGTTGTTGGCACGTTACGTGATCGTTGCCACACATCGACAGACGTTACTTTTAAGTTACTCATAGGCTGAAAGACGTCGGTATAATGGATCGTCCTTGCGTCAGCGTCCACGGCCACGGCCAGGACACTTATTTGCAGCATTCTTCAAACTTTTCTTCGGCATGACGAGGATGTTCACACTTCGATGTCTAGCTTGGCTATGATTCCAATTGTCCATCGGCAGCGTCTATTTAAAATAGTCGAGTTTGAGCGTTTTAACACATTCAGAAGAAACGATTAAAATTTCCAAACCCCGGTGTCAAAAAACAAAGGCGAGTGACAGCAATTTAAATCGTTCATTGTAAACAATGAAAATGGCTGAGTGGTACCGTTTAAAAGTCGTTGAGTGTAAAAAAATCCAATTGTTGAGCGCAAGCGTCTACTTTCAATAGTGGAGATGCAGCCATTTAAATCGTTGAGTTTATCATTTAAATCGTTAAACGCAAGGACGATCCATCATGACCCACACCCTCCCCCTCACACTCACCTACTACTGCCAACATGAACAAACTACTACTAATACTAATACTAATACTGATACTGATACTGATACTGTTACTGCTGACATGGACATCGACTCAAAAAGGACTCGAAAACACTGTTGGGTTCCCCTTTTATGAACACCATTTTATATACCAATTCCCAAAACCGCTGGGAACACGTCTTTATATGGCAGTTGTAAGTTAGAAACACACTCATTTTTTTTTTTTGTCGACCGGAAGACATCATTGGAATACGTCTACGTACGTCGATGTGTGTTGGGACTACGTAAAGAATTGGTTCAAAGCACGTCAAACATAAGTTAGAAATAAGTTTCGCGTAAAAAAGACATTACCGCGACGTGTTTCGACTTATGAGTAGCTTATAAGTAGCGTTTGTGGACGTGTGTAAGCGTCCACATATCGTGTGTAAAACTTATCCCCATCGCATGCGGAACGTGTGTCATACGCCGAGTACGTCGTAAAATTTTGAACATGTTTAAAATTTCTTGATGTACTCTACTTACTACGACGTATGATAGCGTACTTTAGCGTTGTACTCACGTATACCAAACTTACTCATACCGTATTTGACGTGTCCCAACGTTTTAGACACATTTTTATTAGGTCGGCATACGCTGGCAAGATCGCCAAGGTGTGACCGCGATGTTGACACTTCCATTTCTACGGCAGTTATGATTCGAATCGTTGTGCGTCAGCCTTTTAATAGGCTACGTCACGACATCATCGGCGATGCGTGCAACGCGCTATGCCTAAGTTAGACTATCGTTGGGCATCGGTTGTGTAGGCCGACAACAGGTTCAGCATTCGTTGGTATAAGTTATCTATAACACAACGAAACGTTCTGTGTCCGTTAACAATGCGTTCTACATAAGACCAAGTCGCTATGAATACGTCCGAATCTTAAAAAAAAACATCAAAAGTTCAACCTCAGCCAGCGTTTTACATACATTTTAATACGTTGCCATCGCTGGCTAAAACGTCAAGGTGTGACCGGGCCTTTACGTCTTACTGGTGACGACATGTTTGGTGTTGCAACAGTGATGTACTTATGTTTAAGACGTAATACCTGGTACATCTTTAGTTGGTGTGGGACAATTTTGGTATCAACAGAAAGGTAGTAAAATTTGTGATATCATAGAAATATTTATTTGTTTGTGTCAGGTAAAATGAGCATGAATATACGTTATTATTTCAGATATCTGAGTTGTCAAAAGGAAAGGCGAGGTACTCCTCTTCATCACTTCTTGGGACAAACATAACGCTATTAAATTTGACAGATGACTCAATTTTGAAAATCTGCATGTGATAATCTTTCATTTGATATATAATTTGTTAATATTAATACTCATTGGGCAACTGCAGAGATCTTATCAGTCAGGGGATTCTTTTTATGTGCGAAACTGAGGAAAAGTTGACATTTTGAGGGTACCGTCAGATATGGTTGGAAAATGGATAGTGAGTCCCAGTTTATTCACTGTTTCCAGTTGAATTCATGCTCAGGGGACCCTAAGGCTTCAGAAAAATATGTGGTCGAAGGGTTGTGGGGGGGGAGGGGTGCATGTGGACCATATCTGGCCCATGGCCTATGACATTAATCTCTGAAAATTTCAGAACGGTTGGTTGAGCGGTTTGGGCTGGAGGCGAGCGGACAGACAGACAGACACACAAATGGAGGCGATCAACATAATTGTCAAAAAAAAATTTTTTACCAAGTAACAAACAAACAAGAAAACAGAGTAAAAACTGAGTCCTCCCTTCCTTGTGCCCGTTGATGACATCATACATTACCGAGATATGGAATTGGGAAGGAGAGATGTACAAAATTTTCCTCCGATTTCCATGATGTTGAGTTTAATGGATAGATTGTAGATGGGGACACATTTTCTTGTTTTACACTCTATCCCTAAATGTTGATGGTCAACGTCATATGGCAGGCTGAAAATAATATGGCCATCATTGGATTTGTAGGCACCAGGGGAGGTTTACCTTTGGCGATCGCTTTGTGATCGCAGATAGTTATTTTGTGTTAATGTTCAGGGGATGTCCCAGTTAGGAAGTGCAATGGGATATTGTGAACTTCTGATGAACTCCATGAAGATAATTTATCATTTTTCATGTGAAATTGATCTCAATTTATCTCACTTGCTTCCATGTACCATGTTGGCAGTCATTTGTTTATTTATTTTAGTGACTTAGGTATTTATTTATTGATCTTCTTGTACAATCTATTGATAATTATTTGTCTGAAAAACCTTGCTTCATAATTGTCTGTTTTACTTTGATTGGTGATAAATAAACCCCTCCATGCTCTCCTCTTTTGTAGTTCGCTAATCCCATTTCTTGTTGTATCCGATTGTGACTTCATTGTCACGACGTTGCCTTTTTGCCATTTTTGTGACCTCGAACCTCCTAGGTTATGGTTCTTCGATGAGCCTCGATTTTGTATTCAAAAAAAAAGGTGGCTGTTCATCATGCCGCATACGCACGGAGAAAAACTGTACTTCAAGCCAGAGACTTTCTGATCGCCACAAATATAGATTTCCCTTGGCCCTTTCATCAAAACAGTGCACGAGCATTGAGAAATTATTAATCCTCCTCGGTTTTTGGCCCAAGTTTTTCACGAACCAGCCGGCCAGACCTGAGGTTCGACTGAAAGTGACGGGAATTTGAAACTTGCTCAGTGTGCCGGCCATAACTCGCCGACTGTTTGTGACACTGTGGGATATTTTACATCCACCAACTATGTAAAATTCGGTCTAACGTCCATGTAATGCCTTGCTTGAAAAGCAACAGTCCGACAGTTTATGGTTGGGTCGGGACTCAAACCCGGCTTTGACAGCTCAAAGGTAAATGCACTGCCTCGGCTGCACCCACTCGTCTCACGTGAAGTCACATAAACTACTCGCGTGGAATGCATAGCTTTGGGTCAAAAGTCAGAACACAAAGAACATTGTTTACAATTTTACGGTGTTTTGCATTTTGCCCAAAACCACGAACATCATTTCCACACGAACTCCCACACGTGCAAGCAGCTTCTTACGTTGCCACCCTGAAGCAATACGAGTGCAAAACAGCAACCGATTTCTGATACACAGAGAAACTTTAAATCAATCAAAACCAATCAACGTCGTTGTAGCTTAACGTAGTTTTTTTTTTCTCCGTTGTTTGAATACAGTACTTTGTGTAGTGCCCTGTAATAATCAGCATTTAAAACTCAGGTTAAGTGTCCAAAAAAAGAGAATTCATCTGCACTTTTGTCCACACTTTGCCCCATAATTTCAACTCTTTTTTTTTTTTTTTGTTATTTTTTATTTTTTCCCAATTGTCTAGTTTTCCTCGTTATTGCATTTTAAGCCCCCACATGCCACCGAATGATTGAAACCCTTTCATATACCATCGGCGCTACTTGCTATATCTCGCTCAAATAAATACGAGGAAGGAAATAATTGCTTTATTGAAGATGATATAGCTTGCTGTCTCAAATATAATGTCGACCAATTATCTCTCCCTAACATGTGGGGTTTTAAAAAAAAAGTATGTGCATTACATAAAATGATGTAAATGGTTGCAGAATTAGAAAAGTGTTTTGCACGATGACAGAGGTAGCTGCGGTTAAGACCTGAATCTCTGGAGAGCGTTTTTAGCAGACATTCTGTTTGTTAGCTCAAAAACCGCGGAGCTTTCACCACCATAGTGGTTACGATCAGCAGAAAGCGATAAGCCATTGTGTTGGGAAAGCCGTGAAGCAACAGCACCGGCCGTGGTTGTTTTCCCTCCCAAAAGGCAAACCCATCAACTTGTCCGCAAACAGATCCCGCCACAGATATGCCCGTCTATCATTCCGCGTGAGAGGGTGTAGTTTGGGTGTCCGGAGGGTGATTTGTTTTTTCTACCCTCAGTGCGAGTTTGTTTTTGTCATCTCTCGGAAGCCTCACGGGCAGTAGTATAACCAATAACGCTATGTCGCATCGGGTGAATCATCTTCCCTCCCCTCCCACATCCCAAACCTCCTAGGTTATGGACTGATAAATTAATTGCCATTATCAAATATCATAGTAGTCGTAATAAGTGTCCACAACCATCCTGGACCATATTGTGGAATGTTGGCCGAGGCCCTCACTTTTTTATTTTCTTTTTCTGCCCTTACGTTTTCACCTTTATTCACTTTTAAATTCCTTTTCTCCACAACTACTTGATCGATTGACATGAAACTTTCAATATCAGAGCACCGACCCATGGAGAATGATGATTATTTTTTCACCAAAGTTACATGATAATTGGATGGAAAATGCAGCCAGCATTCCAAAAAGTCTGTTTTCTGCAGGCAGGGGTTGCAGGGTGTTTCACATATCAGGAATATACAGCATTGACCTCACTTCGCTCGGTCTCGGTCAAAATCATTCAAAAAGTGTGTTTGTTTGTGTTTGTTTGACTTCTATGCACGAATGAACCGCTGGATGGAATGAGTTCAACATCGTTGGTATATTTGACATGTGCATGGGAATACAGGAAGGTTTAGGTAGAAAAAAAAATCATTGTCCACAGCAGGATTAAAAAAAAAATCTTTTGTTTTGTACTGTTGAGCACAAAATGTCACACTTCAAGGCCTTTTCACATCACGTCACGTATGGGAGCATGCGCCAGAGCAGCGCGTCGCTGCGTCCACTTTCCGCCGGTACTGCAGGGGCCTCCGTCTGGCCATCCCCCAGGCAGATGCCTGGCCCATCCCCCATCTCCTTGAGATGCCGATCAACCTGCTGCAACCATGAGGCACGTGGTCGGCCCATTGGCCTCCTCCACTCATCAGTCTCCCTTGCTGAGAGAATCTGGTCAGCAGGATCAGCGTCAGGAAAACGAGCCACATGTCCATACAGCCGCAGATGACGCTCATGGACTATGAAGGTAACAAATCTCATTTGAGTCTCTCTCACCAACCGCTCGTTGGACACAAAGTCCAACCAGCGATAGCCAAGGATTCTCCGAAGAGACCTGGTACCAAAGCAATTAAGTCTCCGTCTGAGATCCTTGGTCAGAGTCCAAATCTCGCATCCATAGAGCAAGACTAGAAGCACCAAGGACCTGAAGACTCGGACTTTCATCCTTCCGCACAGGTACCGGCAGCGCCATACCCCATTATCCAGTGAATCCATGACTCCCCAGGCCCAACCCAGACGTCTATTGACCTCTGACTCACAGCCAGCAGAGACATGAATATCACTGCCAAGGTAAGTGAATCTCTCCATGACCTCAACATCCTCACCACAAACAGACACAGACAGGACAGCAGCATCCAAGATGTCACCGAAAGCCTGGATCTTAGTTTTGACCCAGGAAACCCGTAATCCCAGCGGATCCGACTCCTCATTCAGCACCTCGAGGGCCCCCAAAATGATATCTAAAGTCTCCACAAAGATGACTGCATCATCTGTGAAATCAAGGTCAGAGATCTTGACATTCCCAAACGATGCACCACAGCTTGATCTCTCCAATATCCTCTCCAGAATCCAGTCCATACAAGTGCTGAAAAGTGTGGGGGCCAGTACACACCCCTGACAAACTCCAGTAACAACTGGAAATAAGTCAGAGATGGTACCACCACATCTCACAGCACTCTCAGTACCAGAGTAGAGTTCAGACATCAGATCAATCCGTTTTGGTGGCACCCCACGAAGACCAAGAATCCTCCAGAGGGCATCCCGATTCACTGAATTGAATGCTTTGCAGAGATCAACATAAGCTGCAAGCAGCCCCTGCCGAAACTCTCGTCTGTGTTCGGTGAGGACCCGAAGGGCAAGGATACCGTCAATCATTGACCTCTTTGGTGTAAAGCCTGACTGCTCTGTACGCTGGTGCTCAAGCAGATGGTGGCGAACCCTATCAAGAATTACCCGAGCAAAGACCTTGCCCGGCACTGAGAGCAGCATCACCACTCGGTAGTTGTTGCAGTCTTGGCGATCACCCTTCCCTTTCCAGAGAGGGACAACAAGGCCCCTCTTCCAGTCAGTTGGGATGATGCCTGTTCCAAGCAGAGCAGAGAACTGCATGCAATGACATGAGTGCAGCATTTCCACCAGCCTTGAGTTCGGCATGGATGCCACAGATCCCTGGAGCTTAACCCCCATTTCAACCGGTTCACCGCAGCCTGTGTTTCCACAAGCGAAGGTGGACCACAGTTGATTTGAGGGTCAGCAATAGGGATTGTAACACCCCTGACGTCCAACTCGACAGCTGGTGGATCAGCCTGGTACAACCGCTCAAGGTAGCCGGCCCAGCGGGCCTTCACTTCGGACTCCTCTGTCAAGAGCCTACAACCCTCTGCTCTAACTGCAGTACACCAAGGGATGGGCTTAGATGAACGCAATGTGTGAATTCCCCTGTAAGCAGGCCGAGAATCCCTTGACCACAGGTGATGCTCTACCCCCTCACAGATTCCTCGCACATAGGCCTCCTTGTCCACCCTTAGGGCAAGTACAGTTTTACGCCTCAGCTCCTTGAACAGCTCAGCTCTGCCAATCAGCCTGGCCCTGCGACTCTGGTCAATGGTATCCAGTGTCCCTTGAGAGTCAAAATTCTTCTTTGCCCTTCGGTGAGTTCCAAGACATCCACCGGCAACATCGAGGATGGTGGTCTTGAAGGCACTCCACAACTCCTCAGGACCTCCCAAAGCACCCAGACTCCTCAAATCTCCACTCAGCCTGTTTGCAAACTCTTCAGCGACCCTCTCATCCTTGACCTTGCCAATATCCAGCCTCGGTTGGGATGGTACCATTCTCCTGGATTTAAGGTGCAACTTCAGAGTTGCTACAACAAGCCAGTGGTCAGTATTGAGGAAATGAGCACTCCGGTAGACCCTGCAGTTCTGGATCATCCTCCAGTGACCATCAACGAGGACATGGTCAATCTCCTTTGCCACACCGCCAGCGTTGGAATACCAAGTCCAGGGATGAGCTTCTGGGTGCTGAAACCATTAACCGGCCACCCTAAGTCCATGACTTCTTGCAAAGTCAAGGAACTTCGAGCTATTCTAGTTCATAGTTCCTGACCCATGGGGACCAACACATGTCTCATAACCATCCCTTTCAGTTCCAGTCGATGCATTGAAATCCCCCAAGACTCGAAGTGTATCTCGTCTGGGGCACTGATCAACCACAGACTCGAGCGTGGCGTAGAATGTGTCCTTCATGGTGAGATCACTCGCCTCAGTCGGAGCATAAACAGAGACCAGGGGAATGACACCTAAGGAGTGACGAATCCTTAGTCTCATAATACGCTCGTTGACCGGTGTTACCTCAATTATCATTGGAGTCAGCTTATTGGACACAGCTACAGCAACTCTTTGGGAATGGTAACCATCAGAGCAACCAGACAAATAGTAGGTGGAACCACCCGCCATGATCTCGCCGCAATCCGATCTCTGAACCTCAGAGAGAGCTGCAATACCGATATCCAAATGCTTGAGCTCAGATGATAACAGAGACAGGTGATCATCCTCTCTTCGGGATAGGACATTCCAGGCAACCACCTGTAGGGACCGCCTCAGGTTAACCCAAGGAGACCGCCGTCAGGTAGACAAGACCTCAGCACCACTCCAACACACTTTCCCACAATTTGACCCGGGAATGTTACCCCGTAGTTTCCCTCCTATTATCAAAGATTGGGGGTCCTGAAGGCTTTGCCCCAATCCCGTCATCCGGTGAGCTGCCCTGCGAAGGGAAGCTGCACAGGAGGTACTCCCACGGAGTGGGTTTTCAGATGTCTTTGCGTTTTTGTGTTTTGCGGAATGAACGGTTTTACGGTGGCCGGAGTGCAAATCCTGCCACCAACCACCGAATAAAAAAGTAACCCAACTGCAGGAGGACGTCCGCAGACACAGTTAGGCACGAGATATGGATGGCCGTTGGCTCACAAGGAGCTCCTCCACCCTTTGACAGGTTTTGTTTTTATTCCTGCTGGGTGTCCATATCCAGACACCCTCCTCACCAAAAATCCTGGTGGGGGAGACGATTTCGTCGCAGACAACCCGACCATGGAACAGGTTGGTGCAGGTTTACATGATACCTGGAGCAAGTCACAGATCTAATCTGGCCTGACCTGATAAGCCTTTTTGCACATGTGTAATCACAATATATGGTGATAGATGGTTCAGTTACAGCTTTAAAACACTATTATAAAAATAATAAATACCAGTCACAGTTAAATCATCATCATCATCATCATCATCATCATCATCATCATCATCATCATCATCATCATCCATGATCATCCATCATCATCATCCATGATCATCCATCATCATCATGTTTTTAGTCCTCTACCGATTTCACCTGAGGGGACAATAGGTTTGTTCTCCATCTGTCCCACCTGTGGTTTTTCAGACTTTTTTTCCCCCCCATGCCCCTAAACATATTCAACTGAAACTCAGTACAATGCTATATTATGATAAGTTAGAGAACAAGTTGAGTTACAGGGCATTTCGTCAATTTATCACAGAGTTATGCCCTTTTGGACTTGCGTATCAAGTCACAAGTCCAAAAAGGGCATAAAAAAATCACAACTGTCAGGGACATGTATTGCAAAGCAATTCTCGCTCTTGCTCGTCTCGCCCTGAAGAGGTTGCGAGACGTGCGTGCATGCGTGCGTGCGTGCGTGCGTGCGTGCGTGCGTGCGTGCGTGCGTGCGTGCGCGTGTCCATTCACGTCTATATATATTTTTTGCTTTAGCTTTTTTTTCCCCTCAGCAACTGTTTGTCCAATTGATGTGAAACCTTAAACATACTCGTGACTCCCCATGGAGAATATTTTATTGATAGGTCACATGGAATATTTGACATATTTGACTCTGACACCATAGGTCACATGGTATGGCAGCCATATTGGATTGAAGGAAAAACAAAATGGACATCTTCTCCAAAACCGCTCAACAATTTTTTTTTAAAACGTGGCATACATGGTCAACTCCCCATAGGGTATTTAGGGTGATAATGATGACATCATCGGTGAAGTGGTATTCCAGCCATGATTGGTTGAATCAAAATCCTTCTCTGAAAAATTTGAAACCTCATATTATCTAATCTACAACCTGATGTGAGTGAAAAATTAAATTTATGATGTAATCAGTCACGTGGTATTTGTTCTTTTTAAAAAAGCTTCTCCAAAACCGCTTCACAGATCGATTCAAAACTTCATACATATGATCCACTAGCCATGGGGGGATATAGTTTGAAAGTTATTTCATATTCATTTTCATTGATGCAATTTAGCCTTAATTTGCACATAAGTGGTCGTTAAATATCCTAATAATAAAGCTATGGATAATGGCAATGTATATGACATAAAATGTTGCATGGCTGATACGGCTACTTAGGTCTAGGGCGTAGCCAGGCTGAGGCAGACGAGGCAGTCGCCTCGTCGCTCATTTCCTGAAATGTGATCTGGCCTGAGCCCTCTGGCCATCTGAGCTCCCTGGGGAGTAAATTATCAAAGCTACCCCGCAGTGCTCTGAATACTCTTATCTCCACTCCTATCACAATACCGAAATAGGACAGTTCACCTCTTTTCGCCTCATCGCTTTTGGATCTCTGGCTACGCCCTTGTAGGTCATATCAGCAGTGGGCCCTAATACTAGCTTGTTCAGTTAACGATGGTATTTTTGTTCAGAATGAATGAGTGAAACAAACGACTGTGTGCTCTAGTGAGTTCTACATTACCCTGGGATACTAAGAAGGCATAATTTAGGAAATCTTCTTCTTTAATAGCCATACTTATTCCCATGTTCTTGTAGGGTTAGCTGGGGGAAGCTTGGCCCAAGTCTTTCACGAACCGGCTGAACAGACCTGATGTTCGACTAAGGTTAATGCACGAATTTGGAATTTGGAATTTGTTCATGGTGCTGGCAATAACTCGCCTATTCTTCACGAGCTACACTGTGGGATCTTTAATGACGGGACACCAATTTAACATCCATCTAAGGGATGGCACACACATTGATGAATCAATACTGGTAATTCAGAAAATAATTTTGAAAATAGCTGCGAAAGAAGCATTCTTGCATATCAGACCTGTGTCCAGCAAAGTTGATCTCATATTACTTATTTTTACCTCCATTTAGATTTGTATTTTGTCTGTTTTATTTTGAAACTTGTCAAATAACACGAAGTCGCATGAAGAACTAGAACTGTAGACAGTAGAGCGCACACCTACACCAGGCTGAACAGGTTATGTTTTTATCCCACTGATAGGCTGGATTTGCCTCCGGACCTCAACCAAAATCTAATCGGCTTGTTCTTGTTACCAACCAAATCATCCACCAAACTTTGTCATAATCTGTCCATAACTTTTTGAGATATCTTGCTATTTATCGTTTTTGGCCCCATCTCTCAATGGTGAAGAATCACTTAAAATTAAAGTATCAGGATCCAGATTTTCACAAAAATATAATCAATTCGTCCTTGTCAAATCCCGAACCTGTCCACCAAGTTTTGTCCAAATCCGTCCATAACTTTTTGACTTATCCTGCTCACAAACAGACAGACATACTGGGGTAAAAACATAATCTCTGTTTCCCTTCGGTGATGTAGCTAATCAGGCAAAAGCTGATTTGAAGTCATGTTAAATACATGTAACTGATGTTTTGTACCTGTCTTGTCTTCAATTTTATGTCCAAACATTCTGACATTTCAGTTTTGATACTTAATGCACAGTTTCCATCTCTGATATAATCTACTCAGGCATATCCTTTAATAAGTCAAATCTCTTAGGACTTAAGGACTTAAGGATGACAGGTAACAACTACAATTAAATTCTCTAAATTGCAATTTTCAATTTGCATACTTCCTGTGACACTTGCCTACATTCACAATATTTTCATAATCTTGATTAACTTGAGGAATTTGCTGTACTTTGATTTGATCGACATGTAATGAAATGTGATATGGCCGTATGGCAGCCTTTCGAACTTGGATCACCATCAAACTATTGCGGACATCTATGTCATCATATTGTTACAGTCATGCGGTCATCAACGGCCATCATTCTGTGTGGGACAAAAAGGTCTCCGCGGCTGCTGGGTGAATTTGGCGCGAATTGGCATCTCCAAACACGACTGTGGGCAGAAGCCAACAGGATAGCCGAGCGAAGCTTGTCGACATTCCGCGGTGGAGACCCAATATGCCTGTCTAACGGCTAAATTATCACTAAGGTTCTTGATCCCAATCAACACAGAAGTTCTCATCAAAACGGGGATTTATCACAGGGAGGAAAAGGGAAAGAAGAAGAACATCACAGGCAGTAGCAGGAAGTACATCACATCTACATGATGATAGATGATGAAGATGATGTTCATCTACAACATTCTGAACAGTCTACATGATGTTCATCTACCATATGTCATGGAGAATGACTCTCCTCTGTTAACTGGAATTGCAGCATCTAATCTTGCACCTTCACCGGCAGTGAAGTCCAATGTCTTAAGGGTAATTGGGATTTCATGCAGGAGGCTGAAGCGTAGCGACTTCCCCTTTACCACTGCAAACATGGTGGTAGCAAGGCAGTCCTCCACTCCTTGTTGGTCTTGCCCCACCTGCCCTTTACCACTCATTCATTCTACATGGTCGCATCATCAAGCTTAGCACGATCATCCAGCATCCCATACCTTATTACCCTCCCCAATTCTAAGCATACTGTTCACCTCCCTTCTTTAGTTCCCACTTTCTCTTGTATTTGCAACCACTTTCCTGAGTCTGTGCATTCATTAATTCATTTCCTCCAGGCTTTCTAAGGTGGAAACCCACTTTCATTATATGTTGTCCGCTATACGTACTAAGGATCTTTCCTATTTTCTCTGACCATTATTTTTTTTGTTCACACCAGCTTTCTCTGTCCATAGTTCTGCTGTTTTCTGCATTTTGGAGATATATCCATCTTTCCACCTTACTCGCGTCTCTGTGTGGACTCTTAATTATACACCATGGTACAATCTTGTCTCAAACTCGATAATAATCGCAAGGGTATAAATATGGATTTTTTTTTTTTTAGCCACCTCTACTAAACGACCACAGTTATGATCAACCTCTTTAGGAAAAAAAAACAAAAAACAAATGACCTGTTCATTCCTTTTTGGGGTGCGAAGTCAGTGTCCTCATATTGATTGTTCTAAAATCAATTCATGCTCTGTTATAAAGATAAAAAATCCCACGCATCATCATTAAGTGAGGGCATAACATCAAAATGTAAATGACTGACTTTTACAAATCTGCATATTAATCCGTTTTTTTTTTTTCTCTACAACAATTTTGTTCATTCGCCTTGTGCAAAATATTTAACATTTTTGTTAAGATTAATATTTTTGCATTCATATTTTACATAGATTAGCAAATGAATTTGTTGATTAACCTTCACTTGTTCTGAGTGTATTTTCCTGCATGTACTGAGCTCGGTTCCTTTAAAAAACTTCAACAGTTTGAAGTTGCCCTTGAAATCTTTAAGCAATTTTGACACTTCCTCGAACTAGTAAACTAAATTAGCAAGCAGATATCTCAGCCAACAGGCACATCCAAGCAGATTTTATCTTTCCTTAATAACTTCCTTGCTGACTCCAAACCATTCTGCACAGCTCAGAATGGGAAAGGAAAAGGGAAGATGTGGTGGTGGGTGTGGTGGTGGTGGTTGGGTGGGGGGGTGAGGGGATGGATGTGCAAATATCTGATGCTCCCCATTTGCTCTCATGATTTTGTGAACTTAAATGTATGCTGGGGCATCTTGGGGTTTACTTTATGACGAGGGTTCATCGCTATATTTGCTCCAATAAGCTCTATTTTTTTGTGTAAGACAATAACATTATTATTTAATTATATGCAACTACTTGGGTACAAATACCTCCATCGTTTTATTCTTTTAAATTATATTCGATAAATAATTTTTTTATGTTCATTGTTTCTTTACTCTGTTTTTAAATTTATCAATGGACCCATGGTGTCAACATATTGTATTATTATTCTTATTAATATTACTATTCTCTCACACAACCCCGAAGGGGTGGTCTGTTGCATTATACTACTAGTTCTCTCTACAAAGTGTAAGATATAGAAGATTATTATTATTATTATTATTATTATAATTATTATTACGATTAATATCATCATTATTGTTAATATTATGATTATTAATATTGGAAACACTATCTTGTAAACAGTGCAGGAAACGAATACCATACAGCATCGAATTTAAGGTGTTATGTCCTCTGAACCTGTTTGGATGAACACGACTTTGAGTTGTGCGGTTGTTGAGTAAACTGCGGCTCCTGATGCGGTGTTTTTACTGTCTCTGGGTATGACAGATAACGCTTACCTCAAAAACAGCTTGGTCTACCGCCCTCTTGCAGGAATCCTTTGCTAATGCAATAAGAATTGGCTTTGAAATTGAGCATAACTCGCCCAGGAAAATTCAGGAAAATATCACAATGCTAGCTTTTTATTTCTCAAGTTAGAATGTTGAAAAATATATTACAATCAAAAATTTCGAATCAATCAATGAAAAAAATACCTTCCATCAATGTCAGTGGTTGACTTTAACATCAGACCACAGACTTACTGATCACCGCTTATAAGTTAAAGGGCCATTGATGTCAGGTTTATATTTGATAACTTGCAAACCCCAGATTTATGACCTTCACAAAATGAAACTCATGGAAACTTGGCTTTGTATTAGGTCAAGAATGCCGATTTGTGTGGTCAAGCAACAGGAAAACCTCAAGTTTGGAAAGCTTCCATGCTGAATGTTTCGAGGTGTTTGGAAAATAGGAGAAGCATGTGAAATATTACCAACCTCAAAGTCAATAACTTGAAAATTGGATCATTTTGTAGATTTTTTTTTTGGAAAAACAAGTGTGATGAAATTTTCCATACAAATGAAAGTTTTTGTCATAGACATTTAACATGCAAGATCTTCTGTTTTACTGTTGTAAGAGAGGTGTTTAAAATGTTATACGGACAGGGTATTCACAATAGTCCAAAGGTCATTTTGTATGTTCAGGATAAAAGTATATATATATATATATATATATATATAAATATATATATATATCTTATATCTTCTATTATATATTACTAAAATTTAATAGACTAGGAGCAGCAGCAGACAAGGAGGGAATTGACATTTCTGTGCTTAGGAAAAGCCTTTTAGAATGGAAATGGTGACGTGTTTTTCCAAATTGTAATGGGCATCAAAGTGAACATCAGAGATGGTGGAAAAGTAATGCTTAACATCGATATATATATATATATATATATATATATATATATATATATATATATATATATATATATATATATATGTTACTAAAACTCTCATGTTGTATAGATGTATGTATGTATGTATGTATGTATGGATGGATGCTCCCAAAATACAGCCAAAATGGTACACGATAGCGAAAATTTTTAGGGCCACCTTACTCACCATTCTGCTGCGGTGTGCAGTATCAAGTTTCATTCAAATCAGGCAATGAAAAAATTATTAAAAAATCAATTCCCGATTCAGTCAAGTACTCTTCAGGAGAATTTGATCAATGCAAACAACCTCAGCGGTATAGTTCGCTGGAGCTATGTTTTTTTTTTTGAAATGATTTATTAAAAATTCTCAAACATTTAGTATCGACAAAGAACGATTTATTTTAAGCATAAAATAAACATCGCCATTCTGATGTAATACTTCCGTGGTCATTAATAAATAAAATTGTGTTTAGAAGATTACGCACAATAATTTATTCGACTTTCTTTTCTGTTTTTTTTTTTCACATTGACGCGCAATATCTGAAATGAAAGCGAGGGAAGAACCTTCAGAGTGTAGGCTTTATTTCACTTGATTGAAGCCGCTTCTACGGGCACATCAGGGGATACAGGTGCAGCAAGGAGTACAAATGCAGTAATGTATACATGTGCAGTAGATCACCGCAAAATAAATCAGCAATTAGCACGGAGTCCGGTATACTCTCAATTCTTACCATTCAACGAGCACCAAGTGGACCGCCGCCGTAAATGACAATGCCTCAGGGACAATCACCCCGACCGCGCGGAATCTCAGCTTTATCTATCCCGTGCGTGAGCCGCGCGACATGTGATCACGCATCACGTCCTTCAATTCATCACATTCTCCCCGTCTTTAAAATGTAACTAGAGGCCCAACTAACGCACCATGATTACTTCAGCACTATAGGAGTATACATTTCAAGCAGCGCGAACTATTTAAACTACAGAAGCATACATTCCAAGCAGTGAGGATTATTTTGAGTTTTAGGAGCATGGTAATGAGCATCGATATATGATATAATGAGCATATAGGAGCATGAGCATCGAGGATGCCGATAATCCCCTTTACAGATCGAGTCGGCGAGGGGGTTTTATCTGTCGACCTCTCCGGGAGTAAATGGCGGTTTCACTTGAGGGAGGCTTCCGATCTTCTTGGGGAGCCTCGACTCGTGCCGGGGATGACTCCTCGATCGCTCTCGGGTGGAACGCGGCAGCTCCGTCGCCACCATTCCCGGGTGGAGTTCCTGGGGGGGAAACACCTGGGGAGGGAATGTCAGAGGGAGGAGTGCCAGATGGTGGTGTACCTGCAGGAGGAGTACCTGAGGGAGCCAAGTGGCGAACCGACACAGTGGTCTCCCTGCCATCAGGAAGTCTGACATGAGCATACTCTGGATTAGCATCGATGAGTTCGACCCCCTCCACCATGGGTTCATACTTGCTTTGTCGTCCCGGGCGTTTCATGAACACTGTTCCAGGATAGATTAGCCAGTTGGGCGCCATTTGGCCGTCAACATAACGTCGTTGGTGAGTAAACATTCGTTCGTGAGGAGTAGCATTGGTGGACGTACAGAGCAAAGAGCGTATGGAATTCAGAGCGTCGAGAAGGGTAACCTCCCACTGCTCGGGCCCCAGTCCTCTCGATTTCAGCGCCAGAGTTACGACTTTCCAAATGATTCCATTATATCGTTCCACCTGCCCATTACCCTGTGGGTTGTAACCCGTCGTTCGACTAGTTGCTATGCCGTGCTCAAATAGGAACTGTTTTAGCCCGGCCGACATGAAACACTGCCCTCTGTCTGAATGTATGTACGAAGGTTTCCCAAACATAGCGAAGAGGTCAGACAGACATTTCACGACAGTGCCCGAGGTCATGTCCGAGCACAGAAATGCGAAAGGGAACCTTGAATACTCAACAACAGTGAATATGTATCTGTTGTCTGTCTTGGTTGGCAGGGGCCCTTTGAAGTCGATAATTAGTCTCTCGAAGGGAGAAGTGGCCTTGATCAACCTGCCAGATGCCGCGCCATAAAATCTGGGTTTTAGTTCAGCACAAACAGGGCATGAAGCATTCATTTGTTTAATATCTTCGATAGAATAGGGAAGGTTTTGTCTGCGCACGAAATGTGCCATTCTGGTTACTCCTGGGTGGCACAGAGACTCATGGAGGTCTTGCAAAGCCCGACTGATTGTCGCCGAACAGTAGACCCGAGAGAAGGTATCTGCAGCAGGGTTTTCCCTCCCGGGCCGGTAAACAATGTCGTAACTATAGCAAGATAGATCTATCCGCCATTTCATTATTTTCTCATTCTTAATTTTCCCGTTATTTTTCCCATCAAACATGAATGCAACGGATCGCTGGTCCGTGACGAGTGTGAAGTGGTTTCCCAGTAAATAATGTCTCCATTTACGCAGGGCTTCGACAATAGCGTACACTTCCTTCTCTATTGCTGAGTGTCTCTGCTCGCTTCCAGAGAGAGTTCTCGAGAAGAACGCGACGGGTCGGCCAGACTGATTGAGCGTCGCAGCTATCGCGTGATCAGAAGCATCCGTTTCCACCACGAAGGGCACCGAGCTGTCGATCGATAATACCACGGAATTACTGATATCATCTTTGAGGCTGTGGAAAGCTTTTACAACAGCGGCATCTGGTGGGAAGTTTTTGCAATGCACTCGGGGATGTATTTTTTCAGAGTATTGGGGGATCCATCTCGCGTAGTAAGTGAACATTCCGATCACCCGGCGCATTGTCTGTAGGTCCTTAGGTGGGGGTAGCTCACGGAGTGGGCACAATCGTTCAGGATTGGGCTTAATCGTGCCGTCGGCTATTGTGTAGCCGAGAAGATTAATTGACCTTGCCGAGAATACGCATTTCTCGTAGTTGAGGGTCAGATTATATTTTCTACCAATGCTCAAGAATCTGTCCAGATTCATATCATGTTCCCCCCGATCTTTACCGCACACCGTGGCATTGTCCACGTAAACAAAAGTGTCTTTGAGGTTTTCATCCGAGATGATGTCATCCATAACTCGTTGGAAGCAAGCTACTCCATTGGTGACACCTAACGGAATCCTCCTGAATTGATAGAGGCGTCTACCTGCCTGGAACGCGGTGTAAGGTTTGTCTTCCTCTCGGATGGGAATTCGATGATAGGCGCTTCGCAAATCGATGGTGCTGAACATTTTGTAATTGGCCACGCGTTCGACCATCTCGTCTATGCGTGGCAAAGGGTAGGCATTGAGGTGGGTGAAGCGATTGACCGTTTGAGAGTAATCGACAACCATTCATTTCTTATGGTTCTGGTTGGTGGTCACCAACACCTGTGCACGCCATGTTGAATCGCTTGGTTCTATAATACCTTCTTCCAGTCGTCGCTTGGTCTCAGAAGTGATGAAGTTCATATCGGCGGTGGTATATCGTCGCGATTTGATCGCTATCGGTTTACAGACCGGCGACAAGTTAGCGAACAGCTGGGGGGACGATACCTCTGCGGTGGTCAGAGCATTTAGAATTAGACGAGGTTTGCTTCCTCCAAAGGGTATTTCGACGCTCGTGTGCTGCTTGAGGACATTATGACCCAGAATTACGTTTGCGCATAAATCACGAAGCACCAGTACCCTTACATCCCGATGCGTGTACCCTTTTACGTCCAACTCAACATTGCAGTACCCTCGTACGCGGGACTGTAGTGATGTGGCGGCCATGCATACCGTATTGTCTGTCGGGTGGATCTTCCATTTCCTGCCCTTCGCTAGTGAGCTGTTGACGAAACTTTCAGAGCTACCGGTATCAATCAGAGCCTCAGCCATATGCCCGTTAATTCGTATGTTGATGATAGCCTTGGATAGATTCCCCGCTGAAGCTGCTGTTAGTTTCTTTTGTGAGTAGAGAGCCGCAGAAGTGGGTTTATTTCTTCTAAGAGTAGATTTGCATACCCTGGCATAATGCCCTTTCTTGTCACAATTCATGCATGTGGCATCCCTGGCAGGGCATTTATTGTGGGGGTGTCTTTTGTACCCACAAAAGAAGCATTTACCAACCGAAGTAGTGGCTGAGGAGTTTAGTGAGGTCTGGGTATCCGATTCCTCGGGTTTATCTCCATCCTCAGTGTCGGAGGTGCCCTGTGGGGTTCCTTGAGTTTCCGCCGTAGCAGCGTTCATTAGCAGCATCGGTGTCCCATATGACTCAGATTGCTGCTGAGCCGTATCCATTGCTCGAGCCTGGTCAGCTACCATTTCAAGAGTGGGTTGCGCTTTCTCCAGTAAGCGTTGCCGTATGGGGGCTGACCTGAGCCCTTGGATGAACGCCTCTCTGGTCGCTTCATCTCGGTGTTCCTCGGCGGTTACGGCCCGGAAACTGCCGTCTTTTCCCAACTGCCTCAGAGCTTGCAGGAACTGATCGATTGTCTCCCCGGCTGCTTGCCTGCGTGTGTTGAGAAGATGTCGTATGTACACCTCGTTCTTGCGCTTCACGTAGAGAGCCTGCAGCACGTCGATCGCTGCGTCGTAGGTGTCACACTCCGAGAAGAGCCTGTATACGCTGGGCGAGACATGATTCACAAGGGCGGCCAATTTGTCGGCTCCCTCTTCAATAATGGTCAGATAGTGAGAGAAGGAACGGAACCAATGCGACCATTTCATTTCCGAGTCAGTCGCATTTGGGTCTGCGTCGAACCTCTCCAGTTTGTAGATCTTGTCCATCGTCAGTTGAGGGAGCCGAAGGGATCAAGTGAAATAAATTGAAATGAAAGCGAGGGAAGACCCTTCAGAGTGTAGGCTTTATTTCACTTGATTGAAGCCGCTTCTACGGGCACATCAGGGGATACAGGTGCAGCAAGGAGTACAAATGTAGCAATGTATACACGTGCAGTAGATCATCGCAAAATAAATCAGCAATTAGCGCGGAGTCCGGTATACTCTCAATTCTTACCATTCAACGAGCACCAAGTGAACCACCGCCGTAAATGACAATGCCCCAGGGACAATCTCCCCGACCGCGCGGAATCTTGGCTTTATCTATCCCGTGCACGAGCCGCGCGACATGTGATCACACGTCACATCCTTCAATTCATCACAATATCGAGTTTCCTTCAAATCGCGCAACGAAAAAATAAAAAAATCTATTCCCGATTCAATCAAGTACTCTTCGGGATTATTTGATTAATGCAAACAACCTCAGCGGTATCGTTTGCTGGAGATATCTTTTTTTTTTTCTTGAAATGATTTATTTTAAAATCTCAAACATTTAGTATCGACAAAGAACGATTTAATTTTAAGCATAAAATAAACATCGCCATTTTGATCTAATACTTCTGTGTTCATTAACAGATATAATTGTGTTGAGAAGATTACGCACAATAATTTCTTCGACTTTCTTTTCTCCATTTTTTTTCACATTGACGCGCAGTATCCAGTTTCATTCAAATCGGGCAATGAAAAAAATTATTAAAAAATCAATTCCCAATTCAGTCAAGTACTCCTTCGGGAGTATTTGATCAATGCAAACAACCTCAGCAGTGTAGTTCGCTGGAGCTATCCTTTTTTTTTTTTTGAAATGATTTTTTTTTATCAACCGCTGTCACAACGGGAACCCAACGGGTTCATGGGTCGTCGAGTATTATATTGTTATGAATTTGGAAATCGATCACACTCAAACATTCAGGTTCCTTTAGCTCAGTTATCTCGTTAAGTATGTGTTCCAAAGATTGCTCGCCTTCCATTGTCTAATGGGTAAAAATCAATTAAATGCACTGTGATTCATTTTAATAGTTAGGGTTTGATCAGAACACAAAGAAGAACGACCCTCCCCCTCCTCTGCAAAGAGGAAGAAGAACCCTCCCGTCAAATGATGCAAGGACGTAAACAACTCCCTCCCTCCTGTGGGGGTGAGGGGGGGCGCACGAGGGCATGAGTCATGCAGGGAGCAGGGGAGGGGGCCGATAGGGATAAGAAATGGACCCTCTGCTTGGTTCGGGTGGTTGTTCATTGGAAGAGGGGGTTGTGGATGGTTGGTTGTCGTGAGTTCGTTGAGAGTTGTTCAAGGGAGAGTTCGGGCCGGTTGTTGGTGGTTCATTGGAGAAGCTGGTTGATCGGAGAGTTGTTCATCGGAGGAGTTGGTTCGGGTTGTCGTGGTTCTTCTTCGGCCTGGTGGTTGAGGAGTGTCGGCCTGGTTCAAGGGTGGTCGAGTTGCTTCGAGGTTGTTGTTCTGCTGGTGCTTCTTCGAGTTGGCTGTGCAGTCAGTAGTTCAAAGGGTTGTGCTGGTTCTGAGTTGTTCTGGTTTGGCCTTTGTTCTGCTTCGTGGCCTCATCTTGGTTCGGCTGGCTCTACTTGGAAAGCGACGCATCTTCGGAAAGGCTCGGTGTTTCGTCTCACCAGCACGTGGTCCGGAGCGCGAGGGGATCCGCTGGAGCTCGAGAAGGATCACGGCGATTGGATCCAGCTCTCCCTCGCTGGAGTCCAGGTCCGAACAGCTTGAAGACCACACGAGGTGGAGAGGTTCGAGATAGGTTCTGGGTTTCAGCTCATCTGTTTCTCTGAGCTGAAGTCCTTATTAAAGGCATCAGCCACCATTTCTTGGGGGTGTGTGTGTGTGTGCGTACGTGTGTCCGTGGGCCCGTCTTACAAGTAGAGAACTGTTAAGTGCTTCGTGTGCTGTACATATTGCATTGCATTTATTGTATCTGGTATAGTTCTGCTCTTTGTGTTCCCTAGTTCCCCATTATTACCTGTATAAATAAACCCCAATTGTTAAATGTTTTCAGCTCGTCGTGTCGATTCTTTCATTGACTGAGCATGTTGTGTGTTAGGAATTAGAAGGCCGTTGGGCCGCCGTAAGGGGACATTCGGACCGACGGTTCTCGGCGATTAAGCCGCTCGGAATCGCGCACGGGACAGGCTCACTTAAGCAGCTTGTTTCGTATGAGTTCCGTCGAGGGTGTGGAGGCTCGGTGATCGCCACATGGTCTCTAGGTATTTTGAAGAATTGGCAAATAGCCCTGTACCACGTGGTGGAAACATTGGCCCTTCACGGTTCTTGCACAAGGACCCGTCGGCTCCGTACTTATCCGGGCGACGATCTATGTTCCGGGCGATCGGTCGGGCCGACTCGACTTGCGGCTCTGTCAGAGCGGTTGGCTCGCGGCCGACTCCCCGGCACCGTAACAATATAAAGCTCATTCAACCACTCACTGACTGACTGATATTAATAATCGTTACCTTCCGGGTGACGTATAAAGCTAAAATTTCGCATGCCGACTGACATTGAAGCCGATACACTGGGAAGAATCACAGAACCATCGGAAAGCATCCGTAAATGAAAATAGAAATGTTTGGGTTATTTTCATTTTTGTGGCATTGTTCCCCATGAAACATCTGAGGAAAGTTAGAGGTGTGCAATATTGGAAGATAATCATTCAAATTTCTGTGAAAGTCAATTTAATATTACATTTACCTTTTAAGTACATCACACTAAAATCTGCAATTTGGTGTCTGCCTGTCTGTCTGTCTGTCTGAGCGAGATACATTCAATGGTAACTTATACAATCTCAACCTAAATTTCCAGGGGGACAAGGGGTCACATGACAGAGATTGTAGCAACCTTTTTTACCCCCTCCCCAATAAGAGGGGTTTTCACCTTGGACAAACTCTGTGTTGAGGTGTATAAATAAGCTTATTGTGGCGTTTCGTAGCGCACACCTATTGGAAATAAAAATTGTTATAAAAACAAACTACAGTATTCAGTCAATCACATTATATGTGAACTGCATATGAATTGTTAAATCCCTCGAACACTACTGTCAGTCAGCCTGATCTATCTCCAGTCTTCTGCCCTGTGCCCACCGTTGACCCCCATGGAGCCCCCACAGCCTCAGTCGCCACATCCACCATTGCAGTGGGCCTTCCACACAGGACACCTCACAAACAGTCATAGTGCCCCCACCCTCGCGCCAATGTTCGTGGGTGGCACTGTTATAATTTACCTCAACTATGACATAACAATAATACACTAAACCCATTTAACCATTAAGCCAGATCCATTAAAAAAAAGTTTCTATATATATATTTTCCTATTGGTTAATGATGCACCCTAAATGGTGAGGCCACCGGATCGAGTCCAATTACAGCTATTTCTGCGTGATCTGGGACCAACACATGCCATCTGCCACATGGACACTTTGTCTTCCACCCGATCAATCACAAACGGGAGGCATCACAATTATTTTTAGTGGTCGGGAGTTCTATGAAGATGATTAATTAAGCTCTCAAACCAGGACGGACGCACTGACACACAGACATACACACCTGAGAAGAGAGATATTGATTAAGTTTTTCATCTTGCACTCTTTGGGACAATCAGAGAAATACCCGATATCATCATGGATCAAAACAATTTACCCTCTCTCACGTGGTTACTAATAATATTGGCTGATGTGACTTGTGCTGACTCGGGTCCAATAATCTTGACTTAAGTACACTATATATTTCATATATAAGAAGACATGGCCTGGAGGTATGCGCACTCACCTCTAAGCTGTCTCGCCTGTGTTTGAATCCTGACCCGGCAATAAAACTGTCATCCTGGTGTTTTACAAATAGAGTGATTCATCATTGTGTGTGTTTTCCATCGGGTGGTCATTAAACAGCATCCTGTCTGCTGGCATTAGTTGGTGGATTTTAAATACCCTGCGGTGTACTTCGTGAAGAGTTGGTGAGCTCTCGCCAGCACCCTGGCCAAATACCAAATCCCTGCCCTCGTCAGCAAAGGGCATTGTATCAGTGGCACAGCCACATCCTCAACCAATTTGGAGATCAGCAAACAATACCGCTCTTCATATAACAACGGTGCAAAAACAGATCCCTGCAACTTCAGACCAATCAGCCTTCTCCCAATCATCGGCAAGGTTATGGAATCCATCATCGCTTCAGACATTAAATCCTTCCTCTTCTCCAATGGTTTGATTTGCGATCATCAGTTTGGTTTCAGACCAGGTCACTCTACCCTTGATATGCTGCTCCTGCTTTCCCAATAATTGATGGAGGTCCTCAATGCCAGAAATGAAATCAGAACCATATCCCTCGACATATCACGTACTTTCGATATGGTCTGGCATCCTGTCCTGCTCACCAAACACTCCACCTATGGTATCCAAGGCCATCTCCACTCATGACTCGTAGGCTTCCTCTCCTGGCGCAGTCAACGTGTGGCCCTAAATGGAGTTCTCTCATCCCCTCTTCCTGTCCAGGCTGGAGTTCCTCAAGGTAGCGTTCTGGGCCATGTTCTTTTTCTGGTTTTCATCAATGATCTCTCCGACTCTCTGGAAAATCCTCTTTATCTCTTTGCTGATGACTCCACCCTCTGCCGTACCATCTGTCGTCCCTCAGACCGGCAAGCAGCAGCCTCTTCACTCTCTGCAGATCTGGATAAAATCATAAGCTGGTGCAACACATGGAACATGTCTTTCAACCCTAGCAAATCTCATACTCTCTCTATGTCTCTCTGAAAGGACCATCTGGAAAACCCCCAATCTACTTTCTCAACAATCCTCTTGAAGAAGTCCTTTCATTCAAGCTTCTGGGTCTCACTATCTGCCATGATCTTTCCTGGGAAAGCCACATTTCCAAGCTGGCCTCCAAAGCTAGTTGCAGAGATGTCCTTCCTCAGCACACCTGAGCTCTTAATCACAAAGCTTTCATCCGCAGCTTGATGGATTACTGCTCTCCCCTCTGAGCCGGTACTCCTGCCTCTCACCTTTCTCGGCTTCACGCTGTGGAAACCAAGTCATTTAGGATCATTGCTAACTCCCACGATGAGGCTGAGTCTTTGGGTCTCTCACTCTCTAACCGCAGGCAGGTTGGTGGTCTTTCTGTCTTCTACCGTCTCCTCTCCGGCCTCGCTCCCCCCCCCCACCTCCTGCTCTGTCTGAGATATGTCTACCCCCATATTTACACAGGGTGCTCAAGGTCCATCAGCAACCTCCTTCTGGTAAAACTACCAAAATCAAGAATCACTGCTCACCTTCACTCTTTCATTCCTCTTTTTTTTTCTTCTCACCCTTGGAACAAACTCCCACACTTTCTTCAACCCCACTCTTCCCTTCAAAACAGCCATTCACCACCATCTCTTATCTTCCCCCATCCAAAACCACAATATTTTATACCCCCCGTTAATTCACTCCAAACGCACCTCCTTCAAATTCCTGCTTTCCTTCTTGAAAGTCCCTATTGTGTAAGGACCTCAAAGTTCCTGTAATGTCCATCTTGGTTACCCTGTGTACCCTGCCCCACCCCTCTCCCTTCCAGAGATTTCCTAATGTCTGTGTTCTCCACTGTTTTTTTTTTTTCCTTCCCTCTCCCACCCCTCTTGTCTCCTGCTCCCCTTGTACATTCTGTATGTTCGCTCTTTTACGAGCCTCGACACTGTGTACAAAATGAATAAATAAATAAATTATGCTACAACTCAGCCTTGTGCCGCATACAAACGAAGGAGTATAACACATCATTCTTAATGATTAGAACATAGTATACATTGAAGAGAACAATTCTTTTCAGAGCTTAGCATTTCCTGGATTCAAGCTTAAAAGATTTTCAAACCCCATGGCACTTTGACGTTAATCTTCAGCTTGCTTTTCAAAGAATAAATCATTCCGAATACCGGCACGAGAGTGAATGTAATGTTTGTGAGAGGGTTGGCATATCTTATGAAACAACTGCAGTGCTTCAAAGTAAGAACTATAAGAGTAAGAAGGCTTTGTGATCCATAAAGACGGTTATAATGGAAGATTTGACATTAAAAAAAAAAGATATGTTTGATTTATTTCCCACTTGTTTCCATTTTTCCCCTGACCAGATGGTGGCTCTCCTGGTGGCGGATCGGTGTCATCTAATTGATCTCGTAATTCACAACCGAGGAAGCAAAACAACGTGTACTTCATTTGAAAAGATGTGAATTTGGAAGATTAAACCTCTCCATTTTCTTGATTGATCGTAGAGCAGTCGGTGAAGGATAAATATTTTATTTATGTAATTTACCTTCAGGGTGAACATGGATTTGTTTTTGTGATATTTTTGAGGGCTTAAATTGCGATAAACGATGAAATAAATCGAGATGACGTCTTAATTTAATCTCAGAATTTTTTTTTTTAATCCAAGTATCAATGGACGAGCTGAAGGACAGACACATAATGGCAAAGGAGGGTAACCATGCAGGCAGAGGAAACAAGAGGAAGAGAACGTGCAAGGAGGTATGTGGAGAGGGGTTGCAGGTAAAACTGTGAGCAGTCACGGTGGGAATAGTAAAGCTCTTTTGAGGTTGAAATGGGAAAGACATGAGGTGTCGTTTTCAAATGGCGTAGACAGCAGTGAAAATGTCTGCACACGCGTGAAACCATAAAGAGGAAAGAAAGGAGGTGATGAAAGTTCATACCTTTGGAGGGTAATACGAGTTGGGTTTCTGATTGATGATGGGGGGGCGGGAGTTTTACAGATGGGACATTACGTGTCGGATTGGAATTTCAGCTGTGAACCCATCTTTGAGCAATAAATACTGGTGAATTTTATAGATTACTGGCGGGGGATGTTTACACATTGTAAGCAATAACGAACTGTGCTTCCCCATTGTCTTGGGTCGCTCACCTGCATTTTTTTTCATTTATTTATTTTCATATACAAGACAACAAACACGACATATTAACCGAAGCTTTTCGTGCTGTACTTCTCAAGATTGAATCACAGCAAGAGAACCAGGAAGTGAGAGAGTGTGCATATATTAGCTCGTCAATGTAAGATCGACACTGATTGGTTTATCAGTTATGACGTCATTGGTAATCTGAGCCCCCCCATTGGTTAGTCATCAGTATCTCTGGCTCCGATTGGCTGGTGCGGAGTACAGGGCAGTGACTCACCATTCGCACCAACACCTTGGAGGGAGGGGGGAGGGGCGATGCGACACCCCCAAAGCTGATGACTCATCATTTGCATCCGTACCTTAGACAGCGGTCGGAGCAACAGCTTTGATGTTTCCTTGTTAAAAGAGGAGAGAATTTGTTCTTCAAACCTCGCTTGATGATCATCCTTTCCACGGCATGCTGAGATAGACTGCACATTTGTCAAGTCTAACCTTGCGTTTCCTTTGTCGTACTTCGAAACTTGTTCACATATCTCTTAATTATATACCCTGGGTAACCATTCTCACCAAGTATAGACATGATTTTCTCCAGTTCAGCAGGAAGATTACAAGGTGAGCAAATCCTCCAAGCCCTGTTCACAAGGATGTTGCTCAAGGCAATTTTGTATCTCTTGGAGCTGTAGGAATCCCAACTAGTATACTTCTTAGTGAAAGTAGGCTTCCAGTAGATGGATGTAGTGAAACCATGTGCAGATATTTCGACCAAAACGTCTAAAAATGGTAAAGTGTTTGAAGATTCCAGCTCACAGGTAAACTTCAGCGCTGGATGGAGAGTATTAAGCCATGTCAAGAAGTTATCACATGCCACCTGGGACTCAAACAAAGCAAAAATATAATCAACATATGGATAATATGCCTGGTGTTGGCTCAATGGTTAGGGTGGTGGGTTTGGGATCCTCGGATCCTGAGTTCAAATCCCCCTTTTCTGTTGAATTAATATCAGGTGGGGTTGATTCTGCCTGTCATCCTTTCGAGGTCGGCAAAATGAGTGCCAGCATGCTGGTATCCTGTGTTGGAGTGGCGACCTGTCCAAGATTGTGCCCAACAGCACATGAGACTGCTTAGGCAACACCAACGCTCTGTACATAGGATGGTCTCAACGGATGGGTACCAATAGTCTAGGATGGGAGAATTCACACCTTGCCAACCAGTAAGTTTCTGCATTTCGTGAATATTCGCCCGCAAAGATATTCGCAAGAACTGGGCCTACTGGAGAATCCATGGCCACACCATCAGTTTTGACATACATAATGTTGTTGAAGCTAAATTCAACCTGCCTTGTTGCTGTGTTCTTTAATTCCACAAAGACTTGTTCAGAGATCTGTGGTTGTTCCAGATCACTGTGATATAGCAGGTGTGTGCATCTACCAATAGTCTCTGTCAGTTGGACATTCGTGAACAAGCTTTTAATATCAAACGAGTCGATTGTGTTGTCCACACTTGACGATGTTGTGGCACAAATTCCTTCTGCAAATGTAAAAAGAAAAATTTGATCACAAAGTGTGAAAGTGAATCCATTACTGGTTGTAGTACCTCTCCCAACCACTGAGCAAGTTCATGTTGTGCCAAACCAACCGTGGACAATATCGGTCTTGGCGAGACATTGTCCTTGTGGGTCTTGGGTAAGCTGTACATTCTTGGACGTTGGGCTTCAACAGGTTTGATTCTGTTGTCCAACTCCTTTGACAGTTTACCGCACTTATGTAGCTGTAACAGACGTTTGGTGATCTGACTTTCCAACCGTGACGAATGATCGTGTTCAGCTGCACTTCCCAGTTGTTGGAATTTTGTTTCATCTTTGAGGATATCCATCATTTTGTTGATGTCATCGATCTTATTCAGGATTACAACTCTGGCGCCTTCATCAGGTTTCCAAATGAGGATATCACCATTCCTCCTCAATCCTCGTATTGCCAAGAGACAGCCTTGTTGCACGTGAAAGTCCGAGACATCGTTCGGGGTTCCACAGTATGCATTAGCCAACCCCGCCTGCGCAGACCAGTATAATGCAGATATGTTTCAGATATTGAGCCAAGGTCGGAGTGTTTCACATCGATGTATGTTGGAAGCAACCTCCATCCTTTCCATGGACCCTGTGTTGTGTCATCAAAAGGAATTTGCACATTCTCTCCTCTTTCAACATGGAAGCATCAAAGCAGTTGCTCCGACTGCTGTCCAAGTATGCTTGCAAATGGCGAGTCATCGGCTTTGGGGCTTCGCATTCCCCCTCCCTCCAAGGCGTTAGTGCGAATGGCGAGTCGTCGCCCTGTACTCTGCTCCAGCCAATCGGAGCCAGATATACTGATGAATGTGGGCTAACCAATGGTGGCTCATATTACAGTGACGTCATAACTGATGAACCACTCGGTGTCGATCTTACAGAGACAAGCTTATATATGCACGCTGTCTCACTTCTTGCTTCTCTTGCTCTGATTCAACCTTGAGAAGTACAGCACGAAAAGCTTTGGTTAATACGTCGTGTTTGTTTTCTTGTATGTTAAAGCTCTGTCGTACCAAACATGTTTCTTTATTTATTTTCATTTATTTATATTTTCATTTACGGATGCTTTCCGATGGTTCTGTGATTTTTCTTTTTTTCCCAGTGTATCGGCTTCGATGTCCATTGGCACGCAAAATTTAAGCTTTCTACGTCACCCAGAAGGTACCGATCTTTAATATCAGTCAGTGAGTCAGTTATTTAGTGGTTATAATGAGCTTTATATATTGGATATGGTGTAGTTTAGAAGTAGTTTTTTTCTGAAATAACAAGTAATAAGTTCCAAGACAAGAGTCGAGGTTAGCCTCAATTACAACACTTCTGAAGTTGACATTTTCTTTCGCTCTTGATATTCTTTTGTTCACTTTAAAAGCAACACAATCCTTAGAGTGTTCACAAGTTCCCAATTAACAATGAAACACGCAATTCATTTCCTGTCATAAGTTTACATAAACTTGTAAAAACATTGGTATATTTTTCCAACATGGCAACATTTACTTATTCAAACTGTCCAGAAAAGACAATCTGAGTTAATGAAAATCAAACAATATTTTCACGTAAAGTATGCAAGTGATGTCTCATGAGGAGAGAAAATTGAAAGATTTGTTTAAAATTATTCAATCACCCAGAATCCAGCAGAGGAAACTCACTAAGAGAAACCAATGTGCAACGTAGGGACAAAGAAAAAGACAAAAGATTTGCTTCCATACCACTTTCAATTTCCAACATTAAGCAAAATTGCTTGTTGATGGAGAAGTCGAGAAGGTTTGGGTTTCAATGTGATTTTTCTTTTAAATGAAGTGCTAATAGACAAAGATTTCCTGCTCAGTTGCGGCGGGAAAAAAATGAATGTTGAGATTGAATTCGTTGATTTTGTTGCTTTACAATTTGCAATGTTTATTTGCCTCAAATTCTTATCGTCAGGCAGCTCAGACCTATATTTTCAAGCTATGGGGACAGAGTTGATGTGTGGAAACTGGATTATTCATGTAATATCATAATCATGTAAAATGCAAAATTAACTTAGTTTAGTGCTTTTTGAGAAATAATTTAATTAACTTCGTTTAGTTCTTTTTGAAATAATTCAATAAAAATACATGCTGAGAAGGCTAGTAAGAAGCAGAATACACACATGATCTTTACTTTAGTCATAAACAACCTTGTAAAACCTTATCTGTTTAGTGACCATTGACCTGTGATCATGTAGTCAACAGGGCAAAACATGACTCTCTCCTTCCTCCCCTCCCACACCTCTCTCCTCAAAGCTGTAAACAAACTCCAAAACAAACCAAAACCTCTCTATGTGGCATATTTGAAGTCCACAAAGTTCCATCTGATATCTTGGTTAAAACTGTTGTATATACACTCAATATGCTATGTAGCCTTAAGTCTTCAGCTTGCAACTATGTAGCAAGTTGAGGCCTTCCTTCTGTGCACAGAAGTGTCTTGTATTTTACTGAATAAACAGCTTGTATTTGAATTATAGTTCCCTTTGATTAAAATTGCTTCCACAGATGAAAACACCAAAGTTTCTCCAGGTGCTTGTTAGACCTATTGCTTAAATTTTTTGATAGGTACCACTTAATGAAATCATGCCTTCATGCATTATTATGCCAATTTATGCAAATTGCATGTACATATTGATATTTCATTGAAATTGTAACTTCCGTGCTAAAAAACTATATGTAGGAAATACTTTCTGCCTGTTTATCATCACGACTGCAAAACATTATAAAATTCAACTATTGACTGAGGTTGTATTTTATGATTTATAATGTTAATTTATGCAAATTGTATGCATTTTTCATGTTTTCAGGTATTTCCTCGAAAGTGTAAATTACAAGCTCTAAACTCTACGCAGTGAAATATTTTCTGGGTGCTCAACATACACGACCGGTCAAAAGTTTTAGAACACCCACATTTTTCCAGTTTTTACTGAAATTTTAGCAGTTTAAGTCCAGTGAATAACCTGAAATTGTACAAAGCTAAGCGGTAAACTGCCAGAGGTTAAAAAACAAAAGTTTAGGTTACCTAAAACTGAAAAATAATGTAAATTACAGAGTTGTTAAAAAGGCCCTTTTCAGGGAACAAGTAATGGGTGAGCAACTGCAGATGTTCTGCAACAATAGAAGTAAAATAAGCCTTGAAAGTTGATGCAAACAATTCCTACAGGTGTCCCAACTTTTGATGATTACTTACAATCCCTCTGTCTGTATAAAAGTAGTGTTGGAACAGACTGTGTTGCTACACCCTCTGAAGCATTATTTGGACAATAATGCACTGCAGGAAGTAGTATATTGCGATCATAATGGCGAGATAAAGACAATTAACAAAGGAAGACAGACAGAACATTATAACCCTTAAAATTGTAGGTCTTTCTTTTAGAGAAATTGCAAAGGGAGCCAAATTGTCAGTGAGTACAGTTTTCTACACCATCAAAAGGCACTTGGAAACTGGAGGAAACTGACAGGAAGAGGTCTGGCAGACCCAAAGCCACAACACAATCAGAAGACAAGTTTCTGAGATTGAACAGCTTGCGTGATCTGCGGCTCACAGGACAGCAGCTTCAAGCACAGCTTAACACTGATCGAAGTAAGGAAGTCTCAGTTTCAACTGTGAAGAGAAGACTTTGAGCTGCAGGTTTGACGGGTCGAGTGGCAGTGAGAAAGCCATTGCTAAGATGACAAAATCAGAAAAAGAGGCTTGTCTGGGCCATGAAGCACCGCCAGTGGACTACTGAAAACTGGAAGGTCTTATGGACCAATGAATCAAAATTTGAAATCTTCGGTTCATCACGCAGGGTTTTTGTACGCCGTCGAGTAGGCGAAATGATCGTTCCTCAGTGTGTGACACCAACTGTCAAACATGGAGGAGGAAGCATGATGATCTGGGGCTCTTTTGCTGGATCCAGAGTCGTCGACTTGCATAAATTGACTGGCATCCTGAACAAAAAGGGCTACCACAGCATTTTGCAGCGACATGCAATACCCTCTGGTTTATGCCTAGTTGGTCAGGGGTTCATCCTACAGCAAGATAACAACCCAAAACATACCTCCAGGCTATGTCAGAACTATCTTAGAAGAAAAGGGCAAGACAGTAGGCTTCAAATCATGGAATGGCCAGCAGTCTCCAGACTTAAACCCCATTGAGCTGGTTTGGGGTGAACTGGACAGAAGCGTGAAAGCAAAGCAACCTACAAGTGCAACACATTTGTGCGAACTTCTGCAACAGTGTTGGGAAGAACTTTCTGAACAATATTTGATTTCCATTGTAGAAAGAATGCCACGAGTATGTTCGGCTGTTATATCTGCAAAAGGTGGCTTCTTTGATAAGTCAAAAATTTAGATTAAATTTTGTTCAACAAAATCATTCCATGATTTCTTTTTTATCTGCAATTGTTTATTTGTTCTATGCTTTAATTTCAGAGAACATTGAAACATTAAACTGCTTAAATTTCAGTAAAAACTGGAAAAATGGGGGTGTTCTGAAACGTTTGAATGGCAGTGTAAATTATTTTATTCTCTGTTAAAATCAATTCCCCGAGGCTACGTATTTTGATAATTTATGCAAATTCTTAATTTCTCATCGAAAGATGCCAATGAACATGTTGTAAAACAAATATCCGAACATTATTGAATTGACTTTCGGATCTCCCAACATCGACGACACGTAAAGTAATATTGCTCATCTTTCTCTGATCTGACATCTTTTTCAAGCTGAGAAATCACCACCAAAAGAGTTAGTGACGTATGTACACAAGGAATGAGAAATACAATCAACCAAAAGATGAGTTCAAATTTCCTTATTTTCTTTGCTTCGTTTGCTTAATATATGAGATATCACTTAAATCTTTTTTTTTTTTAATCACTGTACCTACTTACTTCAAATTATATCCATGAAGAAATTAATGTAAAATTATTCTTAGGTTCATTGTGATGAATTCTGTATATATAAAAAGACTATAAATATTTTATGGACACCACTTCTGTAACAATGCTGGATGTTCAGAACAGCCAGGTGATGCACTTCGAGCTTACAGTGTGATTACATGATGGAAATGCACTTGTGAGTTTGGGAATCTTGGGAGTGTATGACTTACCAAATTGTTTGTGTATCGCTTTAGAAGAAAGTCTTACCTTGTCGATGTCAGTAAATGATGAGATACAGTACAGTAGGTGTTGGGATAAACTAATTTCAGTAGTTGTAGGGTTTGTACCCCTACTACTGCTACACCACACTTTACTACTATATTTTCAAAAGTAATGAAGAAGCACGAAAAAGCAGACACCAGCTCCTGATTCACCTGCAATATGCTTTGGAGAATGGTTCAACCAATTGCTTCGTTCGCATTGTTGACAATGATGTTATCATAATTCTCATAGGAGAGTTCCATCATCTACTCTCCGTTTGTCCAGCTGCAAATGTATGGGTGGCTTTTGGCACAGGAAAGAACTTCACTCATTATCACATAAATGCCATCTTCCATGCTCGAGGCAGAGACAAATCCTTGGCCGTGCCCCCCTTTTCACAGCTTCACTGGATGTGACACTGTGTCAGCTTTCTTTGGTAAAGGAAAGTGACTTGCAGGGCAGGCATGGCAGTGTTTTGCGGAGGTAACAGAGGCATTCACTTTTATATCACTGCATCCCTACCCTATCCTCCACAGACTTTGATAACAGTAATTTCAAACTAATTGAGTGTTTCACTGTTCTCTATGACAAAACCAGCCAGCTGAGCTCTGTCAACGATGCTCACAAAGAGATGTTCTGTCAAAAATCCAAAGCAATGGGAAACATCCAGTTGACTTAGCATATCCAGCCTTTACTGCAGCACTTGAAGTGTGGTCTGTATCAGGCTGGGATCTTGATTTTGGTGAAGATCCGGATCCGGCTACTAGAAGTTTTTTCTTCACCATTGAGAGATGGGGCCAAAAATGATATGTAGCGTGATATCTCAAAAAGTTGTGGACGGATTTGGACGAAACTTGGTGGACAGATTGGGTGTGTGATGGGGAAGAATTGATTCGATATGGTTGAAGATCTGGATTCGGATCCGATATTTTTTTAAGGATTCTTCACCATTGAGAGATAGGGCCAAAATGATATATAGCATGATATTTCAAAAATGTATTGGGCCCGAAATGTTGTGGTGGACCAGGCATTACGTGGCGGAGGTATGCGCTCTAACGAGTGCCCTTCTAGTTTATCATTTCTCAATGCAAATTATACACATCAAAAAAGCATCTTGTTTCAGGAGGAGTGGGAAATTATCCTGCGTGTCAAGGTTTAAGCTGCCAATCTTGGATCTCTGATACCCATTTTCTTTGTCAGTAATGCATGCATCGTATAATTACTTGATATTGAAACATCAGCAAAATACTATACATTTACCTTAAATTTGCATAAATTTACATAAAGTTACATTTGAAATTAACTAATTTAAATACAAAACTTGCAATATGAAGGCTCTGAATAGAACAAACACTGCCAATTAAATAATTAGCATTACATTGAATATGCAATCAAATGCATACATTTGCATAAATTAGCATTGCAATATTATTTGTCTGTGCCAAACACATATGTACACACACACACACACACACACACACACACACACACACACACACACACACACACACACACACACACACACACACACACACACATAAGCTACCAATATACTTTGCTGTTGAAATACCAGAGAATATGCTTGAAATGCATATAATTTGCATATATTATCATTTTAATCATAGTAGCCAATTACAGATTTTGTGGCACCGATGGTAAAATTAATGCTGTTGATATAAATGACACCCAGGAAGAAAATGACGCTTTTGTCCGGTCTGTCCCCAAAAATCGGTTGAGCTACCAAACTAAAAAGTCTCAAGATTTTCAAAAATTAATTACTGATGTCCTCAAGAAAAATGCGATGAGTGCAAGTGGGTTACATATCTACCAGGGATAGCTTATATGGTAGAGAGGAGGATGATTAAATAATCTCAGGGTCTTCAGCAATGTTTTCAAATGTTTGTTTTTGTGTCAATCAACAACAATGTTTTCACGTCACTCTTTCCTATGTTCAGTGAAATCAAAAACACAAATGACGTCGTTTGAAATGAATTTTCTGCTGCATGAAGAAAACTCTTACCTCCTGTTGGTCTTCATGTTCATAGCAGAGATAAAGGAGGGACAAACATTTTTTTTTAAAATAACAATGAGTTAGCTCCAAGGCAAAAACTGAGTTTCTCATCAATTGCAACTTTTTTGATGTTGACATCATATTTTGATCCTGATATCTTGTGATATATATATAAAGGTCAATTCGTGTTTGTTTGTTTATATATGCTTCAAAAACTAAAAAACTGCTGAACCAAATCCAATCAAATTTTGCACGTTGTCTTAGGGTATTCCAAGTCTGGTTTCTGTCGGGGTAGCATATCTGGGGTTGGCAGTTCAGGGTGGGGGGAAGACCCCAATTCTCCTTCTGTAAATGTGTATCGTATAGTACCACCTGGTGGTATCTGGTATGGCAAATCTTCTTCTTCGTCTTCTTATTTAATGAAAGTTTAAACAACTTAATAATATATACGAGTGGGGAAAAAGTTCCTGTCCATCATTTACACCGATGTGAAATGAGAAATGAAAACAAACACATCACGTTATTTGATCATATCAATAGTTCGTGTTTGATGAACATGAAATCGACATGAGAATGTCAACACATGTGTACAAGACATGTTTCCAAAGCCTCGAAGAGGGGTGCGGTCTAAAGTCGGTTAACAACTCAGTAACTGGTGTGACCACCATTTGAGTTGACACACGCTTAGCAGCAGCGCCTCAGTGGGGACACAACATGGTTGAAGAAGGCTTGAGGGATGTCATTCCAGATCTGTACCAAGGCCTGCCACAGTTGGAACAATGTCGTCGGCTGGTTTTAAAGACGGCACAATCGTCATTCCATTTCATCCCCCACATGTTTTATGGGAGAAAGATAAGGCAAAACCGCTGGCCAGGGAAGTGTGGGAATGTTCTGTTGTGTGAAGAAGTCAGTGACCATTCGAGCGACGTGAGGATGCGTGTTATCCTGTTGAAGTGTGATGTGACGTCCATGAGCCTGCAAGAACGGGAGCCTATGAGGACAGAGAACTTCATCACAGTACCGAATACCTGTCAAATTGCCATTAATGACCTCAAGTTGGGTTCTGTGATGTGCAGTGATGTCTCCCAATACCATCACGCTTCTGCTGCTGAATGACGAACGTTGCACATCACATGCATCTGCATAACGTTCCCTTCTCGTCGATAAACGTGACAACGACCACCACTGCTGTTAACATGGAACCTCAACTCATCTGTAAAGGGGATGGCAACCCAATCATGTCTTCTGAACCTCAGACATTGTTTACACCAAGTTTGATGTGCATGTTGATGACGTGGAAGCAAAATCGGACGTACTGCTCATCATTGTGGTCAGATGTTATGTTCGGGCAACCAATTCCTGACAGTTCTGGCACTGATTGATTGCAAGCCAGGGATGCTGCAAGCTGTCAAACTTGCTGGCTGGCACTGATTCCTTAGGTGCACAAACCAGATATGTTTATCCTGCCGATGTGACGTCACATGTGGTCGCCCATAAGGTGGACAGTCTCTGATGTTGCCAATTTGTTGATAATGTCTCCATAGTGACTATGTTGTTCTGATGAACACCAAACCGCCTAGCCATTCTGTCTCAAGCAGTTTGTGGCATTTCTGTCTCAAGCATGCCAAAAGTACGTAGATGTTAATTAATGGAAATGTGTGGCATCACGTTTACGATGTTTAGACGTCAAGTAAATTTTTTTTCACATATGGGATATTTCACTGGATCGTGCTGCGTTGTAATTTGCTCAGTACCGTGTGTAGCACTGTCAAGTGACTCGGTTCACGTGCACGGCATGGTGTGCACGTGCAAATTCCGGATCTTCACGGGTAAACTAGGGAACATGTCCAGGCACACGTTGGCTGACCATCATATTGTTAGGGTACATGTCAGTATCATTTTTGTACATTTTTCTGGTGCACAGGAATTTTTTTCTGTTAGTATACATTACGGTGATGTTGAAATCTGAGTGAGAATAATTCGAAATTTTCAAAACGTTTAATTTCACTCATTTTAAGCAGAGGTTTAAACCAAAGCAAACAACACTGAGTTTTGCAGTGAAACAGAAGTGATTTTTGCTCATGCCATATGTAAACAGCAAGGATGGTTGATGAAGGTGATGTTAGCTGACGTCCAAGCAGATGGAAGATGACCTCATGCAAGTTATAGAGCAAATAGAGCAGAATATTTGTGAAGTACAACATGATGTCTTATGATTAAATCCATCAGCAGAGCAACAGGTACTTTTGCTGGTGACCGATTGTTTTAATCAATGCTTGCAGAGTTAATAAGATTTAATTTCTTACACCTTCCAATTATCAGCCAAACACACTTTTTTTTGGATCTTACAGATTTACAATAGTTTGCAAAAACTCATGTTTATCAATAAAAGCAATCTTGTGGAGCACTTTTTATTTTTACTTTCTCAGTCTATGTGGAGGTCATCTCTCTTACCTTGGTATTTTTTTGAATAATGAACAATTGTTTTGCATTGGTGCTGGTGCAAAAGTTAGTTATCGAACTTGTGGACATGGAGACAAATTGCTTTGATGAAAATCAAACGGAATTATGTCTGAAGTTATGAAATTGATTTCAAGTCAGTCAGTTTGAGTTGTCGAGCAGGCAGGCATGTAGGAAATTATGTGAGTAACAACAACTCTCTTTAAGGTAGCTGGTGGGAACATGTTGTAGCTTTCAAGTTTGAAATCTGTAAGCCTGGTTTTGGCTTGGTGGTTCTGGTGGTTGGCTTCGGATCTTGGGGTTCTGCTTTCAAGCCCTGTTGGCTGCAGAATTAACACTGGATGATGTTGACTCAGTCTGTGATCTTTATGAGGTTGGTGAAATGAGTACCAGTGTCCTGGTAGAGGGGCACGGCATCAGTGCCACAGCCGTGCTTCCAAGAAATTATAGCTACCTGGCAGCCAAGCTGCCATACACACGAACAGTTTGAATTCTATCTCTGGCTTTATCTCTTTGTTGTAGTGTTTGGGTATTGTATTTCTTGTCGGCAAATAATGCTTGGCCTGTACATTTTTACTCTGGCCTGAAGTTCCTCCAGTTTACTTGTCTGTACTGTATCCACGTTTGCCACTTTTATCTTTACTTCCTCAATCTTTATGGAGAGTATCTCTTACCTCGGTATTTTTTGAGAATGAACGATTGTTTGCATCGGTGCTGGTGCTTGCAAACATCTTGGTGCAGGTGCAAGGTGATATGAATCCTCGTCTGTTTGCTCTCAGGCTGGGGTTGCTCTTTGTCTAGATGGATTGGTTGATGTCATCCGGTTTCCATTTGATGTATAGACCCCCCCCCCCCCAACCATTCGCTTTCAGTTCTGGATCCAAAGATTTTTGCCTTGTTTCTTGGATGACCATTGCCAGGTACACATCCAAGTACATTAGCAGTTGTGTTTTGCAGAGTGCATTTCATTGTTTATGATTTTTCCTTCTTTCCTTCTCCACTTTGCTTTGGTATCTCTTTCTCTGAGGGATTGTTTATTTTATTGTCTGTCATTCTTTTCTCAATTTGTCATCCTTCTTACTTTCACGTGAAGTCAGATCTTTTATAACACTGAGGTGCTTTGTTATTGCCATCATCTTTAATTTAGCTGTTGATCTATCAAGGAGATTCTAACAGGTCTAGGGTTAGCATCTGCTTGGTTTGGGTATCGATTTCTCTCAAGGCCCGGTCACACCTTGACGTTTTAGCCAGCGATGGCAACGTATTAAAATGTATGTAAAACGCTGGCTGACGTTGAACTTTTGATGTTTTTTTTTAAAGATTCGGACGTATTCATAGCGACTTGGTCTTATGTATAACGCATTGGTAACGGACACAGAACGTTTCGTTGTGTTATAGATAACTTATACCAACGAATGCTGAACCTGTTGTCGGCCTACACAACCGATGCCCAACGATAGTCTAACTTAGGCATAGCGCGTTGCACGCATCGCCGACGATGTCGTGACGTAGCCTATTAAAAGGCTGACGCACAACGATTCGAATCATAACTGCCGTAGAAATGGAAGTGACAACATCGCGGTCACACCTTGGCGATCTTGCCAGCGTATGCCGACCTAAGAAAAATGTGTCTAAAACGTTGGGGCACGTCAAATACGGTACGAGTAAGTTTGGTATACGTGAGTACAACGCTAAAGTACGCTATCATACGTCGTAGTAAGTAGAGTACGTCAAGAAATTCTAAACATGTTCAAAATTTTACGACGTACTCGGCGTATGACACACGTTCCGCATGCGATGGGGATAAGTTTTACACACGATATGTGGACGCTTACACACGTCCACAAAGGCTACTTATAAGCTACTCATAAGTCGAAACACGTCGCGGTAATGTCTTTTTTACGTGAAACTTATTTCTAACTTGTGTTTGACGTGCTTTGAACCAATTCTTTACGTAGTCCCAACACACATCGACGTATGTAGACGTATTCCAATGACGTCTTCCGGTCGACAAAAAAAAATGAATGTGTTTCTAGCTTACAACTGCCATGTAAAGACGTGTTCCCAGCGGTTTTGGGAATTGGTATATAAAAATGGTGTTCATAAAAGGGGAACCCAACAGTGTTTTCGAGTCCTTTTTGAGTCGATGTCCATGTCAGCAGTAACAGTATCAGTATCAGTATCAGTATCAGTATTAGTATTAGTATTAGTATTAGTAGTAGTTTGTCCATGTTGGCAGTAGTAGGTGAGTGTGAGGGGGAGGGTGTGGGTTATGATGGATCGTCCTTGCGTTTAACGATTTAAATGATAAACTCAACGATTTAAATGGCTGCATCTCCACTATTGAAAGTAGACGCTTGCGCTCAACAATTAGATTTTTTTTTACACTCAACGACTTTTAAACGGAACCACTCAGCTAGTTTCATTGTTTACAATGAACGATTTAAATTGCTGTCACTCGCCTTTGTTTTTTGACGCTGGCGTTTGGAAATTTGAAGCGTTTCTTCTGAACGTGTTAAAACGCTCAAACTCGACTATTTTAAATAGACGCTGCCGATGGACAATTGGAATCATAGCCAAGCTAGATATCGAAGTGTGAACATCCTCGTCATGCCGAAGAAAAGTTTGAAGAATGCTGCAAATAAGTGTCCTGGCCGTGGCCGTGGACGCTGACGCAAGGACGATCCATTATACCGACGTCTTTCAGCCTATGAGTAACTTAAAAGTAACGTCTGTCGATGTGTGGCAACGATCGCGTAACGTGCCAACAACACGTTAATCATAGGTTAGAAATAAGTTTCGGGTACGCTAAACATTACCTCGGCGTGTCTCAACTTATGATTAACTTACAAGTAGCATGTGTTGACATCTGTCAATGATCGCAGACCGTGCCTACAACTTGTGGCCAGCGTAGCGGAACGTGTGAGTCATATGCCGGCATACGTCGTGAAATTTCAAGCATGAAAAAATTTGAGGACAACCAAAAAGTACAACGTTTAAAGCCAGCGTACAACGACGTATGACAGTGTTTTTCAGCGTGCTCTCAATGTTATCAAAACTTACCCATAACGTATTCAATGTGTGCCAGCGTTTTAGAAAAAAAATTCAAAAATCGGCATACGTTGGCTAAAACGTCAAGGTGTGACCGGGCCTTCACCACTTCTTCTTGCGTATGGCAGCTTGACTGCTGGGTAGCTATCATTTTGTTGGGGCGCAGCTGTGCCGCCGATGCTGTGCCTCTCCACCAGTCCACTGGTACTCATGTCGCCGACCTTGGAAGGATGACAGGCTGAGTCAACCCCACTTAGTATTCATTCAGTGGCAAACAGGGCTCGAACCCAGGAACCTAAGATCCCAAAGCCAGCCACCCTATCCACAAAGCCAACACCAAGCTTTGATTTCTCTCACTCTGGTCAAGGTGCCTGCAGTTCTTGATCTCGATGGTTGTTCCAGTTCTATCCATTATTGTCCTGGTGATGGTTGCTATGTCTTCCTCCTTTCTCTTTGTGGGCTCAGCATCCCTGCTCTCAGTCGTATTGAATACTTACGATAAAGTTGAGTTGTTTTGTTTTTGTTTTTTTGAGTTGTTCATTCTTGATTTCAATTTGCAAACCCCTCTTGACAGACTTCCGAACTTGTCATCTGTGTTGTTTGATATATTTTCCAGTTCCTTAATTTGTCAGTCTTGTTGTCAACCTTGCATGACGTCTTAAATTCCAATGACTCGATTTTCTGTTAAACCTTTGCAAGAAAAGTTTCACATCTTTCTTTGATTTTGAAGTCTTCTCTGACAGAAAGTAGAGCCGGCGCTTTCCAGCTGGTTTCCACTCGTATCGAAACATACAAGTACAAAAGGGATTCTTGCATCTACTACATCCAATCAGCTTGTCATCAGAGCTTTTGAACTCCTCATTGCACATCTTGCATATCCACACATCATTATCGGCATCATTGACATTGTCACTTGATCTGTCTGCTTCTTTGTCTCTGTCTACGGTTTTCTGCCCTTGCCTCAAATGTGTATGGATTTGAGCTCGGGTTTTCTGGTTTTTAGACAAGGAGTGAGTTTTTGGTGGAGCCCCAGGTCTAGAGGTAGAGTTTGTTGTCGTGGCTCCTGCAGAGGTAGTATTGCTCATGGTTATAAAGATGTGCCTGTTGTTCCTAGTTGTAGCAATCATAGTAGCAGTGAGTTCCCCTTTCTCTCCTTGCCCGTCACTATTACCAGATAAATGCTTTCTGCATATAGTGTCATGGTGTAACTCTGGAAGTTAGAGCACTTGGAAGTAGTGTAATAAATACCTTAAAAGGTTCAAACTAGAAATTTAATGCAGGCTGTAAAGCTCACCGCCATTGTTCCTATTTTACTCTTTGAGATTTCGTATTTGACAAAACCAGTGCCAGTTCTAATCAAAATTACCTCATAAGGGGCAAGGGGCAAACGAATGGCCGCAATGCAGGCCAGGAACCTGGCTTGTCTGTCCCCTACACAGTTTGCAAAGATAAAGTCATCTTTACCTCGTGATGCACTTCAAAATCTGAGTGAAACACTTGCGAAGTTTGATGAACAAGTAACCAAAGAACAGTTGCAATCAGAGCTTGAGAGTTTGGCAAATAAATGGAACCAGCTGAAAAGTTCACTGCCATGTTATAGCACGAATACATCTTGAACAACCAAGAGGAGAGTGTGGATAATGCAGATATGAGAATTATGGAAAATTGTGAGCTTCAATACCATGATAATATGTCTGTGTGCAAACGATGCCACACCTGTGCAGTGTGTTTTTTTTACCTTACTCTGGAGTACTACAACTTATTCAGTGAGGCATACACAAACAGATGTCGATCATACAAATACCTCTTCACACTTTCAACAACTCAGGTGGCATGTGAAATGCATTTTTCAACACTCAAATTTATCAAGAACAGACTGAGGAGTACCGAGGGCTGACCATTTGGAAAGACTTATTTTGATGGCCGTGGAAAGAGACATTCTACATTGTATAGACCCTGATGCAATCGTTGATAATGTATCATTCAAAAGTTAATTGTTATATAAGGTGCTACACCTGCAACTCGAAGGGCACTCGGAAGAGCGCATACCTCCGCCAGGCTGATTAGTTAATGTTTTGTACCCATTGATAGGCCGGATCTGGATTTAGACTTGAACTAAAATGTAATCAGCTTGCTCTTGTCACCTAAGAATACGCCCACAACTTCTTGAGATATCGTGCTATATATTGTTTTAGCACTATATCTCAATGGTGAAGAATCGCTTAAAAAAAACATTCTCGTATCTGGATTCGGATCTTCAATAAAATTGAATCGATTCTTCCTTGTTACATATCTGACCTGTCGACCAAGTTTCATCCGAATACGTCCACCACTTTTTGAGATATCCTGCTATATGTCGTTTTGGGCCCTATCTCTCAATTGTGCAAAAGCACTTCAAAAATTCTCAGATATAGATCCGGATCTCAGATCAAGTCTGAGTCAGGAAGTTTTTTGCAAAAGTTGCTAAGTTATGGGGCTAAGCATGAGTTGGCTTCGACTGTGTTTCTCCTTCCATGACTCTCATTATATGTAATGACGGCATTATGTTTTCGCCTGAGATAACTGAATGTTAACGGGTGTAAAGATGCATTTCGTTTGCACCAAGTACTGTCATTCTGTTTGAAGGAGAAACTTGGAGTAGCATTTCTACAGGAGACCCACACAACCCAGGAGGCTGCCTTCCGATGGGAAAATCAATGGCAACGATTGGCCTTTTTCAGTCACCTCACTGATACATCTTGCGGAGTGGCTGTCCTGTTTTCGCCAAGTGTGAAACCTGAAAATTTACTCGTTGTAAATGCAGTCAGTTTGGGTCGGTTGTCACATGTAAAGGTAAGGCTTGAAGATTTTGTTGTTAACTTCATCAACATTTATGCACCATGTATAGGAGCTGCAACGGTGCGTTTCTTTGATCATGTGCGGAGATTCAAGCTCACCTTGCCTGACAAAGAGTGTGTGATTCTTAGAGGGGATTTTAATTGCATTCTCAATCCCTCCCTAGATAAGAGTGGGTAAAGAACCGCACAGTCCTTCTGCTAAGGTATTACAACACGTGGCAACACTGTTCAACCTGAGAGACATTTGACGTGTACAGCACCCCACAGATATATCATTTCCTTACACCAGTATCAGGGGTGGTAATATCTCGCAATCCCGACTTGACCAATTTTACTTGTCTCACCGTTGGTGCAGGAGTGTACGTTGCTCCGGTATAAAATTTGCACATTTTTCAGATTATAATCTGGCCTGGATTAACCTTTCCCTGGCTGAGGCAAGGCATGGCACTGGGTTTTGGCATCTCAACAATGCCTTAGTCAAGGATGAAGCTTTTTTTGCTCAACTTCAGCAACTTTTGGCAAATTTGGAGGGATAGAAAAGGAGATTTTTGTTCACTTGGACTCTGGTGGGATGTTGGGAAAGCACGGCTGAAATTGTTATGCCAGGAATACTCATATGGATCGAGCAAAGCAATTGGAGTAGAAATTGCTAAGCTCGAAGAGGAATTGTTGCATCTTGAGTGTCGTTGGACCACCCTCACCCCTGCTGAATTGCGCGCTTATGAGGAAAAGAAGAGCACCCTCAAAGCATGTAGTCGTATAAAGTCACGAGGAGCATTCGTTCCCTCTCGGTTGGTTTCTTATTGAGGATGAATATGTCCTGAGTTATCTCAAAACTTTGGAAAAGCGCAAAGGTCGACTTAAGATGATATCCAGTGTTCTGGCAGAAGATGGCTCCTTGCTCAATGATCCTGAGCATGTTCATGAATGAATTCGAGGTTTTTATGCTCAACTCTACTCGGGTAAGAAAGTGGATGCCGATGTTTGTGGCACTTTGTGAAAATTCCTCCTTGAAGTGACTCCAGAATACAGAGAGCGACTAGAAGCTCCATTTTCTCTGGAAGAATTAACAATTGCCCTGCATAACCTGTCGCTGGATAAGTCCCCTGGAGTGGATCACTTGTCTTGTGAATTTTACACCAAAGTATGAGATTTGATCAGACTTGACTACCTTTGTGTATCTCAGGAAGAATGTGATTTGGCCAAATGCCACTGTCTTGGAGGTGAGCAACTTTGGCTTTGATTCCCAAGGAGGGTGGCTTGAGAGACATAAGGAACTATCGGCCAGTGTCTGTGTTGTGCGTGGACTACAAAATCATGGCAAAAATTCTGTCAAATCGTCTGGGACTGGTGTTACTAAAATTAATCAGCCCTGACCAGTCATACGCCATCCCTGGCAGAACAATATATGACAACGTATCCCTGGTCAGAGATGTAATACAGGATGCGGACAAGACTCAGACTCAAGTCGGATTCCTTTCCTTGGATCAAGAGAAAGCTTTTGACAAAATGAACCATGATTACCTCTTTGAGACCCTGCTAACTTTTGGGTTGGGGAGGAGATACGTAGGCATGATCCAGATGTTGTACGTGTCAGCAGAATGTCTAGTTCAAGTCAATGGTCACTTGCTCGCCCCCTTTCCATTCAAAAGAGGAATAAGACAAGGATGTCCCTTGTCCGGCCAACTTTATTCCCTGTGCATCGAACCCTTCCTTTCCTTGATGAGGCGAAGGCTAACTGGCATGGTGGTACCAAACAACAGGCTCTCCCTCATACTTTCTGCGTACACAGCCGACGTCCTTGTTTTTGCCAGCAGTGCAAGGGACATGCAAGCCATTTATGATTCTTCTGTTGATTCTTAAACTCAATGTCTTATTTCAGTGTAGAAGTGTAGTGTACAAGACTGCTTCAGTAGCGCTAAACTTCTTTTTTTTAAACAAACTTTATTTTATTGAAGTTGAAGTATCTATTGTGTGTGTGTGTGTGTGTGTGTGTGTGTGTGTGTGTGTGTGTGTGTGTGTGTGTGTGTGTGTGTGTGTGTGTGTGTGTGTGTGTGTGTGTGTGTGTGTGTGTGTGTGTGTGTGTGTGTGTGTGTGTGTGCGTGCGTGCGTGCGTGCGTGCGTGTGTGTGTGTCCGAGTTCCACCCATTGGCTGGACAGTTCAGCTGATTCCACCCACAATTTCTGTACTATAGTATACACTGGTATTCTGTACCACTGGTATACACTGGTATTCTGTACCACTGGTATACACTGGTATTCTGTACCACTGGTATACACTGGTATTCTGTACCACTGGTATACACTGGTATTCTGTACCACTGGTATACACTGGTATTCTGTACCACTGGTATACACTGGTATTCTGTACCACTGGTATACACTGGTATTCTGTACCACTGGTATACACTGGTATTCTGTACCACTGGTATACACTGGTATTCTGTACCACTGCCATATTTCTATACTCCATGTGGGTCTGAGGTTTCATCGGCTCTTTTGTAAAGCTCACACTCTCAGACTCTCTCACAGCTTTATCTTAACTCGATTTAATATCGAATTATTTTTTTTTTAATCGTGGCTAAGATTGTTTAAGACTTGGTGACAAAAAAATGGGAACAAAATCGTATGGATATTTATGTTTTAAAAGGCAAAACGCATTTTAATAGCTGTTTCTGGATGGATGTGATGCGAGGAAGGGGATAGGAGAGAGGTGAAGGGAGGGGGAGAGAGGGGTGGAGGAGAGGGGGAACAGAGTGAGGGAAGGGAGGGTGTACAGAGTGAGGGGCAGAGAAGGGGTACAGAGTGAGGGGAAGGGAGGGTGTACAGAGTAAACGGGAGGGAGGAAGGAATGAATGAGAGGAGAGAGGGGACAGATTGAGGAGGAGGGGGGGACAGAGTTGTTTTGTATGCAGCCTGTGGCTGCTGGTTGCATTGTTTTCTGGTGGTTACATCATTTTCTACTCATTTTGCCGACCTCAAAAGGATGACAGGCTGAGTTAACCCATCTGGTGTTATTTCAATAGACTTCCAGGGGCTCGAACTCAAGACCCTGACATCTTAAACAAGCCACCTTAACCGTTAAGCCAACTGGAGGGGAGACAGTAAGGGGGACAGAGTAAGGGGAGTGAAGGGGGAATGAGGGAGGAGAGGGAGGGGGACAGAGTGAGAGGACAGAAGAGAGGGGCGAGGGGGTGGAAGGGGGAGAGGAGAGAGTGGGGGTGCAGTGGGAGAGAAAGGTGGAGGAGGGGAGAGAGAGGTGAAGAAGGGGACCGTGGGGGGGGGACGGCATGAGAGAGGATGGTGTTGGGGGCAGAGAGAAAGTGGGAGGGTGGAGAGTTGAATTCCTGATGTCACATTTTACATTATGCGGAATTTCCAAAGGTCCCGGCTCCTGTCCCATTTGCCACAGAATATAGCCTTTCCCTTTCCTTACCCACCCTTCACTGGAATCTGCTACATTTAAAATAAGATTAGATCTACCCTTCAAACAGCAGACAAATACTTTGTAAAGTACACATGTAGTAAACATTCCTGCTGTCTTCATCGTGCCAGACGACACATACCTCACTCAGTGTGTACTACAGTAATTTGTTCAGAACTGCTTTCTGCTTTGTTACATCGACCACGCAACAGAAGGAATATTAAACGTCTGTTGTTTAGCTTCAGTAAAGGGCTAAAGAAAGACTTAATATTGATATTAATTGCTTCTACAACCTCCAATAAGGTAAAATGTGTTTATGGCATGCTGCATTTGCAAGTACTGCAAAGTGATGTACATGCACTTTGTAAAATAGTGAAGATTCACAGGGAGACTTGGTCATGCCAAACTTTAAACAGAGACCACTTTTTGTATGTAACACAGTACTGCATCCAGATGTCTAAACCTGCATGATACATCTCCAAAAGCCATAATTGATACTTTAGTGGATGAATTGTTCTGCTTTGATCCATTCTATATCAGAAGTGAGATTAACAGCTTATCTTTCTGGCCTCAAAACGGCACTGAAATAACTAAATATTGTTGCCTTTAAATGTAATAGTGTTGCGGGGCCGGGTATCGGCCGTGAGCGCGACCGCCAGGTGGAACAGTAGAGTCGGCTCCGCCGATCACCCGGAACTTCGATCGTATCTTTTCAGAAAACTCCGAAAAGTACGGGTCCCTTATCAGACCGTGAAGCATCAATATTTCTACCACGTGGTACAGGGTTATTTGCCAATTTTCAAAATACCGAGATATCCACGCGGTGATTTACCGAGTCTCCACACCCTCGACGGCACCCGTACGGAACGAGCCGCTAGCGTACTCGAACCGTGTGTGACCCCAGCGGACGGTCACCAAAGTCCCGTCGGTCCAAATGTCCCCTTATGGCGGCACAATGGCCTTGCTAATTTTCCAACATGCAGCACGCTAAGCCAATAGAGGAAAGGACACAAACGAGCTGATACATTTCACAAATGGGGATATTTATTAAACAATAGGGAAATTAGGGGAGCACTTATGGGCAGAGTTATCGAATATTGATAAGCACGTATGTACAGCAAGGCACTTAAACAATTCATTACTTAACTGACTGGCGCTACACACACACACACATACACACACACACACACACACACACACACACACACACACACACACACACACACACACACACACACACACACACACACACACACACACACACAAGAATCGGACCAAAAGCGGTCTTTATTGAGGCCTCCAGCTCGGAGGGGAAGGCGAGCTGAAGACCAGATTCTGTCTCGGACTTGTCCACCTCGTGTGGTCTTCGAGCTGATTAGCGACCCAGACCAGCGTCACGATGCGGTCCGCAGAACCAGGTGCCAGCGAGACGCCTCGGATCCGCGTGATTCAGTCAGCGCTGGACCCGGCCAGAGACGTGCACTCCAGCAGACTGGACACGTACTCGAAAGACTGGACGTGCACTCGACCAGACTGGACGCAAGCGTGCGATGCAGTCAGCACCAAAAAACAGATTGAAGCACTTCGAGCCGACGGACGCAAGCATTCGTTGCTCCTTCATCGTTTTTGGGCGCGCCCCTCCTCCAGTGTGGCCTGCACCTATTGGTCGACCATCGGCAACCTCCTCGCATTCCCCGGATTGGGCAGAGAGGCGTCAGGTCCCCACGTACGTCAGGTCCCACGTCAGGTCTTCGTGACTCCGCCCATGTACGTGCTGACACGCACGCGGGCAATGGTACCGGTCGAGGATGGTGGGAGGAAGCGAGGTGAAGGCATGTTGTTGTTGTTATAAGGGGTGTAAAAACCCTAACTATTAAAATAAGGCACAGCGCACGTACATTTAATTCCCATTAGACTAGGGACGGGGAGCTATCTATCCACATTTACTTATCGATATAACTGTATGTTATATAGGACCTGTATGTTGAGTGCAGTAAACTTCCAAATTCGTAACAATAGATCCAATAAAGTAGGATGTGAGTGCTTGATCGATTGTCTGATGACGTAAATGCATTATCATCAATATTTGTTGCTCTGATCGACATGTAATGCATGTTGTACAATACTTGTGCCCCTTTCGATGATGAATATCTCGGGGAAAGGAATAAGCGGTGATGATATTTTTTCACATGTTAGAATTGCATGTATAAGTTTACTCACGGACAAAATGTAACTCGTGACAGGTGTGTGTGTGTGTGTATCACTATGGGTGTTGGGTGGGGGTGGGGTGATGAATCACCCTCCAGGTGATGTGCTCGTATACTTGAACACTCTCTGCAAAAATGTTCAATAGAAACTTTAAGGAAATTTAAAACAACACTCTATAGAACTCTTCTCTGGAAATTCATGGGGAAGGGTGGGAATGAGGGGTCTTTGTGCCGACGACCTGACCCTGGGTACTACCAACACGTATACAAAATTTGGTGGAGCTCTTAAGTCATCAACCCCACCACCATCTCCTCATGGGATATCGTGTTCTATGAACTCTTTTGTTGTTTCTGTATTTGTATTGTTGCATCTCTTCATCAGGGAGGGTGGCATGAGGATAGCTTCAGCCTGAGAGGATGCACACTCCACAATTGTTCTGTCTAGTCTGGGTTTGATTCCCAACACAACTATCTACTGTCACCCTGCTGTTTCACAGGTAGGGCGTTGAATCAATGTGTGCACCGTTCATTGGATGGAATGCTAAGCTGGGGACTCATCTGCCAGCATTAGTTACTATTGGTGGACATGAAGATCCCATGGTGTCTCACAAAGAGAAGGTGATTTTTGTCATCACTCTCGCCAAATTCCAGTTTCCTGCATCAACTACCACCGTTGGAAAGGCAATGGCATACCAGCCAGTGTATTTCTTTCCCCCATGAAGCAACCTGCTTCAGTGGTCCTCATTACCCCAGAAAGGGTGTGGGATTATATGCAGTTTTACAATTCAAATTCTTCACCAAGGTGTGACTACATTATGAATGAATTTAAATATTAACAGCTGCAAATCCCTCTTTTTATACTCTTGCACATCCTGATGTAAAATCAACATGGTGATGACTATCGATGAATGGATTAATAATGTGTCAGATTAGAAAAATAGGAGTTTAGCCAGTGCACTGACACATCATGAATGGTCTCCTCCTTTTGCAGGAAAGTGTGGGATCTTTGAGTTCGACCACAGAACACGAACTGATGTGAGTTGCATTTTGTATTTTATTCTTTTCTTTATTGAAGAAAATAGTGCAATGGAGTCAACATAAACCACATCGTTCATCAACATTCTCTGGTCTGTTTGCCTCCATGTTTGTTAAGCTTTGTACTTTCACCATTTTCTCCACTCCCCCCTCTTCCTCAAACTTTTCCATCCATATCTTTGACTCCAGATGTTTTTCCAGCATTCCCACTCCTTGCCTCTGACCTTCAAAACACTCCCTTAATAGACCACTGTCTTTATATTTAAGTTTCCTCCCACAGCATCATCTCTCCCATTGTCTTCCTTCATCTGCCTGCCTCGACTCATTCTCACTTGCAAAGACTGCCTGGACAGGATATACATTTGCCAACTCGAAACGAACGTCAAGGCCATGCCAACAATTCCTGTGCAAACTTAAAAACTATCAAAACACCATTTATGCTCATTACACGGCAAGGGTGAACTGACAACCATGCTGATATAGTGCTGTCACCTCTATGACAATGATATGCAAACTATGACTTTGATGTGAAACTATGCTCTGCACGTGGTCATCGCTACCCATCTTTCAATGATCAATTTGTGAACACGTGACCACATACGCTTGAAATAAATAAAAGTCCCCCCAAAATGCAAGCCTTCCTCCCACCTACATTTGTTTGTTTCTCATCTCTCCCGTTTTTGGAATCTCATTCCTCGAGCTGTTTAATCCCAATCTCCGCTCCATGGCTTCAAACAGATGGTGCACCACTATATAATGTCAGACGTCATCCCGACCTTTAACAGTTTAACTCGTCAAGCGAACTTTTTTTGCCCCTAATAATCCTACCTAATCCAACTCTTTTATTTGCAGTTTTCTGTGTTTCCAAGCACTCCTCTTTTCATTCTCTTTCATTGCCTTGCTTGTTTAGTCCACCTGTGGCTCCACTTTCACCACGTTTCCTCTCTTCCCTCTTCGTTTCACTCTTCCATGAGTCTCTCTCCTGAAACAAAAAAACACCTACAAGAGTTGTAGTGGTCACATTTTCTGTGTGAGGACAAGCAATATCAATCAGTAAAACTATTGCCTGAAGACAGCATACCTGGCTGTGTTTTGCTTGGATCGCTTCATTGCAGAGCAAATCACGGTCGTACAGCGTATTGATTTTCTTGCACTCAATAAATTGCACATTAATTAAACTGTTTCAAGGTTCCAAACTACTATTGCCAAAAGCTTTACGGCTCATGGCTGAAGCTTGAATTTGTTTGGAGTTGCGGACCAAGAATGTCTCCACTCAAAAGCTTTGTACGCACATTGTTGCTTGAAGTGGCAAGATGAGTGCAGATTGTTTCCATGATCGTTTCTGCATTGAAATACAATTCCTCTGCCAATTTCACATCAAGTAGCTTGGTGATTCTCTGAAATGAACTGTTCAACACATTTAAGTAGAGAGCTGATGGAACGCCTTACCCAATGAAGTCTTGACAAACAAAAACATGGGTGGGGTCTGCGATCAGTAAATTTGATTGGTCATGATAACATAAAATGCCATAATATTTTGTCCAAGTACTGCTAAACTGAAAGGTTTTGAAAGTGTCAAAAAGACGATTAGCGTGTTCAAGTATATAGTTAAATTGAAATTAAATACTGTATATATGTTAGAGGTTGTAGGAAAAAAATTGGGAAGTTTCCCGCCGTTGAGGCGGCGTCTTTTACACCACCTTGTTTAACGTGCTACAATCGTTCTTCGTACCTGTTGTTTGTGTTCTTTCTGACGTCCTTAACAGTAAGTTTTCTGTTTGGAATGATTTTCAATGCCGTTTGACTGCCAGACAGGCAGACTGAGTAAAAAAAAAAAAATCTCACTCCTCTCTGCACATGCGTGATCGTGACAAATTCAGAACCAAAGTGCAGGTTCGTTTTCTGATTCCTGATTCAATTTCTGATTTGTGTTCAAAATATAACATTCAATTGAAATGAAGTTGTTCCTCGATCATAAACTGACATTTGTAGACAGACAGATAGACAAAGTGAACAAATTGCTTAACCCCACTTTTTGCTTCACGTGCACAGGGTAAAACGTGACATTCATAATGACATAATCCGCCCCAGATTGCTCGGTTCAGTATACATTTGCAGAAACCCCTACGAAGAAGTCCATTGGGGCGGCCTGGATGTGCATCACATGTGCCAGATAAGGATTGTAGCATGAAATGGTTCACCAAACTTTTAACGAAGCCAAAATTACTTTGAAGCTTACCTGCAAGAAAGGGGTGTGCCTCTGCATAACAAAATATTTGGAAAACTTCCTGATCAACTCGTCCAAAAAGCTGATATCTTTCATCCCGCACTGCAAAAATTCCTCGCGATGTGGGCCCGTGAACAGCTCGAAGGTTTGTAAATGAGTGTGTTCCACCCAAACCTTCGTGCTTCCGAACACCGATAGGAAGGTGATCGGGAATCTGTGAATTGTTGCGAATCTGGAATCCATGAGCACACAACAGCCAGAGTCCCTATAGATCAGTTATATGGGTAAGTATGTGTTTCTAGTTAGAATCCATCCCTTGTGTCTAATGGGAATTAAATGTTCATGCACTGTGGAGTTATTTTGATAGTCAGGGTTTTATTTTACATTTTTATATCACCAACAACGACAACAACACTATGGACCATTCCCCGCACGATGGAGTGCCCAACACGTATGTGGGCGGAGTTCCCTTGGTCACCGAGGTTCTGACTCCACGCTTCGGCTAATCGGAAGGGTGCGAGCACGTTTGCTGCCTTTCAGCCAATGGGCGCAGAGCGAGCTCTAAGAGAAGCAGAGCCTCTTCGGGGGGGGGGGGCGGGGGATCGAGACGCTCCGACACACCCCCTGACCAATCATGGAGAGACGACCGATTTCCCCAGCGAATGAGGGGTGTGGAAAGCTGAGACACGTTCCCCCCACCCCCGACGCCAGGGAGGGAAGAAATAGATGGGACGGCACGGTCATCCGGCTTCTGGTCTCTTCTCGTCGCTGGCTTCTGGTCTCGTCTCATCGCTGGCTTCTGGTCTCGTCTCGTCACTGGCTCTGGTCTCGTCGCATGCTGGAGGAGTGTGCTGGAGCCCGACGCTGCCATCCGTACCCGGTGCTTGCAGCGGCATTGAGTTGCGGGTTCAAGTCCCGCCGAGCCGGATCGTCAAGGGCCGCACGAGGTGGGAAGGTCCAAAATAGTCTGGTTTCCAGCTCATCGTCCCTCGAGCTGGGAACCTTCAATAAAGACCATTGAGGTCCATCTTCTTTTGGGTATTTGTGTGTGTGCATGTGTGTCTGTGGGCCCAGTCTATAAGTAGCAATTGTTTAAGTGCCTTGTACATTATTTGCATTTCTTCTCGATAGTCGGTTTAACTCTGCTCTTCTGTGTTCCCCTCCCTGCCTATTGTAAATAAATATCCATTTTGTTGAATGTTTCACCTCGTTTTTGTGTTTCTTTCATTGGCGAAGCACGGTGTGTGTTGAGAAATTGGGAAGCAGCAAATTGTGCATTTGGTCCAGCGGATCTGGTAACTCCGCTCGATCATGCCGGATCCGAGCCGTTACCCGCGACTCGGATCGGACAGAGTCGGCCGAGGGTGTAGATTCTACGGTGGTTGGACGGTGTGAGTACTTAAGTAAATTGGAGTTAGACAAGTGGACCCTACCTCACGCCATCGAAATATTGGCGACCACGGTCCTGTAAGGGACCCGTGCCTTCTCGGAGTTCTCCGAGAAGCACGATATCGATTCTGGGTGTTCGGTGGAGCCGACTCTACTGCTCCACCTAGCGGTCATGCTCGCCGCCGACACCCGGCTCCACAACAATATCTGGGGCTTGTCGTTGCACAGGGAAAAGTTTAAAATGGTGATATTTATTATTAATCATATTCAGGAGGATGGGTTTGGAGGTAGTGGGAGTTGTGCGAGATGTTAGTGCCATTGTAAATTTATGATTTTTGCTTGGCTTTGGAGCCGCTGGAGAAATTATATTAGATTTTTGCATCAATTGGTGAAAGCAGAAGCATCTGTTTGTGTGTCCGTTCATGTGTTGAATCGCCAATTTTGCGCAATCAACGGCAGATTAAATGTGCTCGGTGAGACGAAGCGAGTCAGTGCAAACACACACACAGTGCTTGTACAAAAGCCTCAATTTGCATCATCTGTTCAGCATTTGAAGTTTTTGAGTGGCAGTAGTTGGTTGCATGTGAGAATGCTCAAGATCCCTCACAGATACAGAGCCTTTTTTTTTTTTTAAACTCGATGCATCTTGCAAACACACAACAACATGAACGACAAGCATCATCACATTGTATACACGGTCTCCTGTGAATTTCAGATGCTTTGATGCTCCCTTTCACAAAGCACAATTACAGCATTGAATTACTCGTGTATTATTTTTACACATTCTATACAATAAAAAGTATACATCATCCATGAACGACCCTCTTATTTATCGAAGGAAATACAAGAGAAAATAGATAAAGAAGGAGTTCATTTATTCCATTATTCCTGTGCTAAATCAACATTTCAGCCTGGTCTCTACTGTAGGTAGTGGGCAACTTCTACTGCCAAACAGGCACAAGCAGAAACAGGAAAAAGAGCAATCAGATTGCAGACCCTCGCCAGGACTTCTTTTGTGTGGGGTATTTTGTGTGGCATTTGTGTACTGGTGTTACGTAATTAATAAGAGACATAATTAGAACTGCTGCTTTATAACTGCTGGCAGTGATGACCGGGTACCAAGACATTCTGCTTTGATGAAACCCCGCTTTGATCGAACACCTGACCCTAAACTATGACGTTTTTTTGTTTTGATATTATTCATTATTCAATTGAATTAGAATGGGATTAAAATGAATTCAATTCAAATCAAATGGAAGACCAAATAGCTACTATCCTGCATTGGAGTAATCAGAAGGAACCCAAACAAGCAAAAAGCAAATTTGAAGTCATCAGGAGGAACCTGGATAGGATTTGCATTTCAGCTGCTGCTCCTCTACCCTCAAACCCATTCAGTCACAGCCAAGTGAGCCTCATTTAAAAAATAAAAAAAGGAACCTCGATCAAAAATTATATAATTCTGGCTGTCAGACCATGCATTCGATCAAGTTGAAATTTAAAATATGTATTCCCCATCACTACAAGATCATAATTGTAAACTTTAGTGTTGATTGATTAAGCGTTTCCAGAGGAAACATTATTTAATATTTTTCTTCAATCCAATATGGCTGCCAAATCATGTGACCTATCAATTATTCCTTAAACTTGTGCACCAATGGCTTGGGGAACATTTGTCTGAAGTTTCCCCTCAATTTGTCCAGCCGTTCTGGAGAAGATTTTTTAATAGGTTTTAAGGTAAATCCAATATGGCTGCCAAACCATGTGACCTATGATGTCATAAGTGTGAAACTTTTGTTCCTCATGGATAGGCAGTAATATGTGTAACGTTTTGCCTTGATCTGTTTAGCCACTTCAGAGAAGAAGATTTTTGAAGGTTTTTTATTTTATTTTTATTTTTATAGAAAAAAAGAAGATGGCTGCCGAATCACGTGAATGATGACGTCATCAATTTTTTTTTATGTGGACCATTTTATCGCGAGATGACCCTCAAAAATTTTCATACTGATCAGATTTGGCATTCTACCTATGCAATTATGACGTCATAATGAAGGCACCTATGACATCATCAAAAATATCACTTATTCCCCAGGAGTGCTTGCCATGTGCCAAGCTTCAATTTTTTTCCTTGGTGTGATTTCAGAGCTACAGAGGTCAATTTTTTTCCTTGGTGTGATTTCAGAGCTACAGAGGTCAATTTTTTTCTGTTTTTCTAACATGGCTGCCACACCATGTGACCTGTGACATCATAATTAAGATTAAAACATTCTATATCAGTCGTCACACATATGGTGAAAAATTTGTCTCAATCTGACAAGCGGTTGCAGAGAAAAATATGAAAATTCTGTGCAGACAAACAAACAAACAAGAAAAATTCGTCTTGCAGAGCACGAAGCTTGCAAAATCCACCCTCCTCTCTAAAATCCACCTCCTCTCGAAAATCCAACCCCTTTCCAAAATACACCACCTCTCCAAAGGTTGCCATGGATACATCAAATTGTCCATTTCGTTAACATTAAAATTGACAATCTTAATCAAAGCTCAGGTCAATCGGATAAAAATTGATTGTTTTAGAAGTTTGACATTGAGTTGACCTTTCACCTTTTGATCTCAAAAATAGTTCCTTTCCGAATTCAGTGACGCAATATGCAAATCCTGTTCAACTTTCAAGTCAATCTGACGAAAAATGGCGATTTTAGAAATTTGACCTCAACATGACCTTTGACCTTAAAATCAATTGGCTTCTCATTTGAGACTACCTCTACAACTTGATGAAGTTTCATGAAGATCGGTTTTAAATTGAGACGTGTAGCTGATTGACAGACAGACAGACAGAATAACAAAATCGACTAATTAATATCCTTGAAAAATCTTTGAGTTTGCAAGTAACGAACAAACAAACAAACAAACAAACGGATCCAAACACAATACCCTCTCCTTCGGCGAGGGTAAAAATTGTCATCGGTATTGCCACACAATGCCATGTTTCTTTGGAAAAACAACATTGGATTGTAAACGCCCCAAACTTTGATGCATATGGTCTGGACACCTTTAGGTCCCCATCGGAAAGACGGCTTGCTCGGAGAAACTACGTCCCCTGCCGACGTTGTGTTAAAGCGACAGTAGTGCTGAGTTAAAAACCAATCCCATCGGGTATCGAACCCACACGAGACAATTCAATTGTCACGATACCAGCTGAGTGATATTTAATTACAACTTGAGTCGCAAAATTTAATCAAATGCTTTCTTACATTTTGTTCATGCAAGTCCAACCCCCATCTTAATGCATTGCACTCATTTTTAAGAAATGCTTAGAGTTCAGCAGAAGTGATCAGCAACTGTATTGAAACAACCAAGTATGGTTTCACTCCATCGTCTCCACGACAAAGCATGACAGTTAGCTTGTTTGGGGTTGGATTACCCAGATGGATTGGGTTGTTTGGCATTCGAATCCTATCTGAGCCGTATTTGCCTCGTACTGTCACTTCAGTGTTTTGATACCATATACTGTGTTGACTTGTCTATTATGTCTTACAACTCAGAGGTAGCAAGCATCCTGCTCTTTTGGGTTTGATTCATGATTGAATAGAATCCAACTACAATTCTTGTTGTTCTTGTGCTTTGCAGGCAGTGTTGCATCATGGAAGTACAGCAAGTGCCTTCAAAAAAAAAGAGAGGGCCATTGCGACCTGGTCATCTTGGCAAATTCCAAGTTCCTTTCCTGACATCAGCACAGCTGCACCTAATGCCATATATGCAACCAACAGAGGAAACTCGGATTGAACCTGAGTGGAAATGTCCTCGTTGTTTGTGCAAAATTACAAGGATGTTTCTTAATAAATATAATTGTCCCACGTCGGAAGAAGGCCATTCACACGCGATGTGCGAACACTTGGGAGTGTGAATTTTGATTTCAAAGTGTGGGAGCTGCAACCCACACAGAAAACACGCTCTGAGATAACAAGCTGTGTAATCTGTTGTCAAAGAATATACCAGAAGACCATGACCTCAGAAGATCAGACTACTTGCTACCCGCAGTAGGACCCAAATGACTCTGAGGAAGACCCCAAGGACCTAAGTACCCAAAAGACTGAAAAGACCCCGGAAGCCCAATGGACCCTGAAGACCCAAAAATATCCTGAAAACCCAAAAGATCCCGAAGGCCCAAAAGATCTAGAAGACCCCAATGACTCAAAAGACCCCGAACACCCAAAAGACCCTGATGACCCAAAAGACCCCAAAAACCTCAAAAAAAACCCCTGAATACCCAAAAGACCTAAAAGACCCCAAAGACACAAACTACCCCAAAGACCTAAAATACCCAAAAGACCTAGAAGACCCTGAAGACCTGAAACACCCCAAAATGCCCCAAACACCCAGAACACTCAAAAGACTGAAAATAATGTGAATACCCAAAAGACCCTGAAGACCCACAATACATAAAAGACCCCGAAGAACCAAAACACCCAAAAGACCCCAAGTACCGAAAAGACCCTGAGGAGCCTGAAGACCTAAAATACCCAAAGTCCCAGAGGATGTAAAAGACTCTGGGGACTCTGGACACCCAAAAGATCAAGAAGACCCAAAAGACCAAGGTCAACCAAGACCTGAAATAACAAGAGAACCCAAAACACCAAGAGAATCCAAAAGACCCAACGGACCCAAAAGACACAACGGGACTATCACGAACCCATGGAAATACTGCATCATGTAAAATGTGACTTCAGGTCCCTAAGCCCCCCCCCCCACACACACACACACACACACACACACACACACACACACACACACACACACACACACACACACACACACACACACACACACACACACACACACACACACACACACACACACACACACACACACACACACACACACACACACACACACACACACACACACACACACACACACACACACACACACACACAATCCCATGTCCTTAACCCACCTCCCAACTCTGACTCTGTCCCCTCTCTGCCCTCCCTCCCCCAAGCCAACTCTGTCATCCCCTCCCCCTTTCTTCTTCAAGTCCTCAACTGTCCCAAACCCCAAGTACTCAATGCCCTTCCAACCACAAGTCCTCAATCCCCCCCTCAATGGTCTTTGGGAAATGAGGGGGAAAGGTGGGGAGGGGGGGGACACAAATTCTCCATGTAAATGTGTATCATGTAGTGCCGCCTCCAGGTGGGAGAGGGTATTACAACTCTCTTCCATATATAGTGCAGTATTCCTGTCCCCACGTTTTCCAGTGCAGTGAGTTGTTTTGAATTATAAGCAGTTGGTATGTTTTTGCTTCATGCACTTCATGCACATACCTTCATGGGTTTTTGTGGTTTTTGGTTTTTGCTTACACAGAGCTGTCAGTTGCCTATGAACACTGCCTAAATAAACGTATGCATCAGAAGACCGTGTTGCATGCTTGGAACAAAATTGCCCATAGTGCGGCTACTCAGCGAGTAATTTGTCATTCGTTCAGGGCGCTGGCGGTCAACATTCGAACTAAGATTGTCGTAATGTCGTGCATGATAATAATCAACTTACTGACCAAATACAGCACTGAAGTATCATGAAGAACCCAAATAGACAAAGATAAGGAGCAACCTGGATAGAATTTCAGCTACTGCTACTCCACCCTCAACCCCATCCAGATGCAGCCAGGTGAACCTTCAGAAAACGATTTGCAAGATTCACCCCTCCATAGACAAAGATATATAAAGAGAGATCGAGGACAAAATTAAACCATGCACAACAACAGAAAGCACACACACACATACCAGAAATACCTTACACCACAGAACGAATATGTTCCTCCACGCATGAACATTTATTTACACACTGCAGGAAAACCACACTACGGTATTTGCTGTGCATTTAGGTATCAAATTTAAATATATATTTAATTTTTTTTTAACCAATTTTGGGAGAAAATAAAAAAGAAATGCTTAGAGTTCAGCAGAAGTGATTTGCAACTGTATTGAAACAACCAAATATGGTTTCATGCCATCATCTCCCCTACAAAGCATTACAGTTCGCTTGTTTGGGATTGGATTACCCAAATTTATCATTAAGAAATTCTGAAAAGATATGAATAAAACACGTAGAGACATTCTGTACACTTTCATTTTACCAAAAGAGTTACTTATCATTTGTTGAATCAGTGTGGTGGTGGCATGCAAAGCCAAATCAGAAAGCAGAATTTGTCTCGGGGTGTCAAGTAGCAGAAATCATTATCAAGAAGCCGGTAGAATTCTTATGTTGGGATGGCCCGGCCACTTCATTGGCTCAATACAACATAAATCGTCAAAAAACGAGATGGTATTCATCGAATACTTACCCTGTGCAGTCTTGAAAAGGACTTGGTGCAAGGCAACTCTTCTTTTTTTAAGGTTTTTTTTTGTTTGATCCAATATGGTGCCAGACCAGTGACCAAGGATGTCACTTTTATCAAACTATATTTGATCAATTAGTGAAAGTTTTGCATTGATCGTTTAGTGGTTTCAACAATTGCAGAAAATTTCTTTTTTTCATACTGACCGGTTTAAGCGTTGCACTTGTCGAATTATGCACTGATGACATCTTCATTAACATGCTGTATATAATTCCTCATGGGGAGTACATTACAATGAGCCATGTTTCAATTTTTTTCCATGGAGTAGTTTCAGAAATGGAGAGGGGCAATTTTTTTCGTTTTTTTCCAAGATGGCACCTGTACCACGTGACATATGATGTCATAATCATCATTATAAATTCCTACAGGAGGAGTCGCACCTGTATTTGGAAAATTTCATGCCAATCAGACAAACGGTTGCTGAGAAAATCAATTTTGAAAATGCAGACCTGTACATACGCACGTACGGCACACGTACACAGTACGCGACTGATCGCTTAACCGCGCTTTCGCTTCGCAAGCACAGGGTAAAAATCTACCGAGATAAAACTTTGGGAGGGAGGGAAAGAATAACACACTGAGGACAGTTTGCAGGTCAGCCTTGAAGAAAGGATTATAACAAGTTTGGGGAGGAAAGGCAGAGAGAGGGTGGAGGGATACATGAGATAAGTACTTTGAACATGTATTCTCAAATGCCCCAGCCTGTTTTCATACAGCTAGCAAGGCCTTTGCCATGAAAGGTCAATAGAGTTATATAATTTTCCTTAGACAGCAAGACATTTGCTCCAGTAGCTTTCCGAAGGTGGACACAAAAAAACACACACACACACACACACACTCCCATAACGAATATAGTGGTCACTTACTGAGTAGTGAACCAATATGTAGGGATGGTTTCACATGATCATCTCTCCTGACCATTTGCATACTTTTTGGAGAAACATCCCTTCGTCTTTTGCATTGGTATGCCTCGGCTGAGGAAGGCGCCGGAGGAATTATGTTTTTGGGTTGTCCGTCCGTCCATGCTAATTACCTCCGCCACTGAAGGTGAAGGAGGTGATGTTTTCACTCCTGTCTGTCTGTCGGCTTGTCTGTTTGTTTCTTGCAAAATCGAAGATTTTTCAAGTATGTTGGTCAGTCGATTTTGTTATTCTGTCTGTCTGTCTGTTTGTCCGTCAATTGCCTGCAGGTCGCAATTCTAAACCAAATGTCATAAAAAAAACTTCACCAAGTTGTCGAGGTAGTCGCAACTGAGAAGCCTATTGATTTTGAGATCAAAGCTCAAAGGTCATCTTGAGGTCAAATTTCTAAAATCGTCATTTTTCATCCGATTGACTTGAAATATAAACTAGAGTTTTGCATATTGCATCACTGAATTAGGAAACCAACTATTTTTGAGCTGAAAAGGTCAAAGGTCAACTCAAGGTCATACTTCTAAAATCATCAATTTCAATCTGAAAAACAACTAATTAGCATCCAATTGACCTGAGCTTTCATTAAGATTGTCAATTTTAAGCTTAATGAAATGGACAAATCGATGTATCCATGGCAATCTTTGGAGAAGGGGGGGGTGGATTTTGCAAGTTTGTTTGTTTGTTTGTGTGCAGGATATCTCAAAAAATTGTGGACGGATTCGGATGAAATTTTGTGGGTAGGTTGGATGTGTGACAAGGATGAACGTTTAGATTTTGGTAAAGATCCGGATCCGGCTACTATAAAAAAAAATTTTAGTGAAGATTTTTAAAAGTGATTCTTCACCATTGAGAGATAGGGGCAAAAATGATATGTTGCACAATATCTCCAAAAGTTGTGCACGGAGTTGGACGAAACTTGGTGGACACATTGGGTGTGTGACAAGGAAAAATTGATTCAATTTTGATGAAGATCCGAATCCAGATCCGATAATTTTTTAAATCATTATTCACCATTGAGAGAAAGGGCCAAACTAATATATACCACGATATCTCAAATAGTTGTGGACGGTTTCGGATGAAACTTGGTGGACAGGTTGGGTGTGTAACAAGGACCAATTGATTTGATTTTGGTGAAGATATAGATACGAGAATTATTTAATTCTTGAATGATTCTTGACCATTGAGAGATGGGGCCAAAAATGAAATGTAGCATGATATTTCAAAAATGTTTTGGGCCCGATATGTTCTCATGGAACAGTCATTGCAGGACAGAGGTATGTGCTCTACTGAGTGTCCTAGTTTTCCCTGTTTTCTCTGTAATCGCTTATCTGATTGACACAAAATTTCACCAAAAGTGTGACTATGCATGTAGAATGTTTTAATGATAATTGTGACGTCAGATCACGTGATGTGTGGCAGCCATGTTGGAAAAAAAAAGGAAAACCTTTGGACCTTTGTATCTCTGAAACCGCTCCAAAGAAAAAATTGAAACTTGGCACATGTGAAGTACTCCCATGGCAAATGAGTGTGATTTTTTTTTTTGATGATGTGATAGGTGGCTTCATTATGACATCATAATTGCATACGTCAAATGCTTTATCCGATTAGTATGAAAAATTTTGGGGTCATCTCGCAGGGCTAAATAGTATTGGGGGGGGGGGGGAATTGATGAAGTCATCGGTCACGTGGTTTGGCAGCCACATTGTTTTTAACATAAAAACCTTCAAAATCTTCTTCGAAATGGCTGAACAGATTGAGGCGAAACTTTACAGGTATGATCGCCGACCCATGAGGAACAAAAGGTTCTCCACCTATGATGTCACAGGTCACGTGGTTTAGCAGCTATGTTTTGTTTTTGAAGAATAAACCTTTAAAAACCTTCTTCTCCAGAACGGATTGACAGATCGAGGGGAAACTTCACCCACATGTTCCGCACACCTTGGGAATATCAGGGTCACATAATTATTCGCTCACACAATCATTATTCGGTCACATAGTCTGCCAGCCATATTCGATTGAATGAAAAATCTTCAAAACGTATTTCTCTTGTACCATTTCATCAATCGATGTAAAACATCACAGTTATGATCTCGTAGTCATGGGGAATATATGTTTTAAATTTCAACCTGATTTGACGCATGGTCTGGCAGCCAGAATTATTTAATATTTTGAATCTGGTTTCAGGGATTTAAATCAAACTTGGTACAGGTGTTATAATGATGTAGTAACTTGTGCGGAGGCATATCTGGCATATCGACAATGAGATGTCGAAGAGTGTCGTTCTAGTTTAAAATATTTTATTACTTGTAAATGAAAAGGAGTATGGGGTAAAATGTCTTTTTGTAAACACTATACTTGTACTATGGGAAGCAGAATGGGAGTGGGGGGGGGGGGGTTGGGAGGTGGGGGTATGCTTCAAAGCTGTACTTTCCTGTGTTCTGGCCTTTGCCATTTGATATAATTAATAATTCAACTGAAACTGTCCGCTTATGCAGTCGTCACAAAAAGTGATGCATCACGGGGCATCCCGCCATTTCAAAGACGTATACCAAGTCCACTGTCCATCTGCTGGTATTGCTTTGTGGAAGTTAAAATTTCCACTGTATCGTTGAATAGGTTTAGGCCTATGGGCAGCATTCTGACTGCTTTGCAAATTCCCAACATTTATTTGACTTCTAGTGGGGTCATTGCATCACTGGCTTCGCCATGCCTCCAACAAGGAACTCAACCAGGGAAACCAACATGTGACAAGTAGATCCAATTTTTAATCATATCCAGCCAGATGTGCATTTTATAGAGATATAAATAATGACATCTGAAAAACCCACAAAAAATTCTGTAGAGTCGTTAAATAAAACATTATTCTCAAAATCAGTTCTCCCAGATTTGTGGGAAATGAATCTTTCAAGATTTATGCATAAAAAGACTTGAAGGCTAAATTGGAGAAAATTATACTTCAAGCAAATCAATTTAACAACAAATGGAAAGTTTCATCAAGTCAAGTGACGAAGATAAAAATTCAATAATTCCTTTTCTGTGTGGATAATTATATCTAATCCTCTCCAACTGTGGGCAACCATCCGAAACCACTCAGCTGGAGAGCAAGGCCAGACACTTATTACCCCGCAGATGAAGTAAAAAGTGGGGTTAAGCAATTGGTTCACTTTCATCTGTCTGTCCTTCTGTCCACAAATGCCAGTTTATGATTGAGGAACAACTTAATTTATATTGATGTTATATTTTAAACATGAATCAGAAGGCGAACCTGTTGTTTGGCAGTGCTTTGGCTCATAAATTGTCCCGATCGTATATGCGCAGAGAGGAGTGAGATAATATTTTTTAGTCTTTCTGCCTGTCTGGCAGTCAAACAAAAATTGAAAAACATTCCAAACAGGAAACTTACTGTTTTTAAGGATTCATAAAGGACACAAACAACAGGCATGAAGAACTAATGTAATGTGTTAAATAAGGTGGTGTAAAAGACGCTGCATCAACGGTGGTAAACTTCCAATTTTTTAGGTCATCTCGTTAAAAACCAGTCTCGATGTCCGTCCGTCCGTACGTACGTACGTACGTACGTCCCCATTTTTTTCTTCCGATTTTCTTGATATTTGGTATATGAGTAGATGTCGATAAGGGATGCGCGACCCGATTGAAGGTCAAGGTCAACGTCAAGGTCACGCCAAAGTTGCAAAATCGTCCATTTTCAAACTCTATCTCCTCCACCGTTTATGATCCGATCTTCAAAATTCCTTCGGATTCTGATAATATGGAACGATGTCTAAATTTGGTCAGGTCGGTTTTTTGAAATCCCTCCTGGTTATCGAATCACGTGTCTTCAAAGTTGGAAAAATCGTCGATGTGATTCGGTCAAAAAAATTTCGCCCGATCTTGATGAAACTTGGTATGTAGGTAAGGGTCGATGAGTGATGCACGACGGTGTGACTTTAGACACGATTGAAGGTCAATGTCAAGGTCAAGGTCACTCCAAAGTTGAAAAACCAGCTAATTTCAACATTATCTCTGCCAACATTATCTCTTGTCAACATAAAAATTAAACAAGACGACATCAAATCCATTCTAAGACGATCAGAGATCCACATCTACAGAGCTTCAGAGATGACCGTCACCCCCAACCGGGGGTAATTTGTTTTTCTACGACCTTTACAATCGTTCTTTAATTTCAATTGAATTACATTCTTGAACACTGGAGAACATAAATCGCCTTTTTGGCAATTTCAAAACCTTTCCATTTAGCAGTACTTGGACAAAATATTACAGCATTTTTCATCATCACGACCAATCACATTTTCCGCTTGTCGACCCTGCCAATGTCCTTGTTTCTCAAGACAGCGCAGGGTAAGATGTTCTCTGAACTCTCTAGTTATGTATGCTTTAATAATTAAAGTGGACCCCTGAGCAATATATGGTATTAAACTGTGGAATCAAAGTTCCAATGCATCTGCTGAGGAATTTGTAGAGGAGGTGCGCAAGATTTATTTGGCCCATAATCTCTCCAAGGAACAGAAGGTTGATTTCATTAGGAGTTATCTGGAGGGAGCAGCAAGGTCCGAAATGAAAGTGAGGGCTCGTTCGATGCCAGTGGATCTGGACCAGATTGTGGAAATTTTGCAGGAAACCTTTGGGGAGAGATGTTGTAGGTGTAGAAATCCGTATTGTGGTGTCTACTAGTGCAACAGCTAATATTGAATGTCTGATGGACCTTTTTAAAACCAATTGTTTGGTGCAACTATCTGGTGTCAGACAATGGATGTTGTTTCAGCGCTGCTGAATTTTGGGCCTCTTGCTCTCAAAATGGACTTTACCTTGGCTCCAGTCCAACTGGCTTCTCACAGTCCAGCGGAAAGGATGGTACAGCCTTTCAAACAGGCCAAGCAGAATACGACTGTGGACATTGACAGTCTGAGGAACAAGTTAGCCCATTTTCAACTGAAGTATAATGCAACTCCACAAACGATGGTGGGCCATACACCAGCTGAATTGTACTGTTCAATTGCAAGATGACATTGCACCTGGATCTGGTTCACAGAACAGTCAACGTGTGTGTAAGTCAACAACAAGAGCGTCAAACGGAGTGCTACAATGGCATAGATCGTGGTTTTATTCCCCATGATGTAGTGCTTGCAAAGAACTATGGACAAGGGGATCCATGGCGGCAGGGTACAGTGACACAGCAGACTGGACCAGTGTCGTCTCCGGTACATCGAGATTGGTCTGGGGTTGGTCTGTACATAGGCATGTGGACCAGTTGCATCCTTGGTCAAAGTCCTCGGAGGAGAGGATCTTCCCCAGGTTTTCAAGTTCAGTTGTGGACCAGCAAGATGACGTGGTGATGTGGGGAGGGGGCGCTGGTGATAAGAAGTCAACTTGGTGGCTGGAGCATCCAGAAGGCCCAACCATCTTGGGAAGTCGAAAGATGGATGACGTTTTCCAGACCGTCTGGTTAAATACCCGGCCTCCTTGAAGGATTATGATTGCACCTAATGCTCGACTATGTTTTGATATTAGGGTGGAGGAGTGTGAGATATTGTAATAAGTTAATGGTGTTTGTGTTTTCTTGTTTACTCTTGGAATCTTACCAGTCGTTGGTGTTAATTCATTTTATTGTGGTCCTTGAAGCTCCAACGATATACATTTGGATCCGGAAGGGCAGAGCGTGTGAAAAGCACACCATGAGACAGGAAGTGAGATGCTTGTTCTGACTATTGCTTGTGCATACGGAGTGCGATTTTTGTTTGCAATAGACTGTGTTAATGGACTTCAAGGAGTGATACTGAGTTCTTGGGACATTACCTAATGTTCTGTCTCAGTTAGCCATGTACGCTCATGACTCCTCACTTTACTATACATCTGTTGATTCACTCAACACTACTCTTAATGAGGTTGGAGTTTCGTTGGACAATAATTTAGATAATAAGTTGAAGTGGGGGCATGACTGGCTGGTAACCTTCAACGCAAATAAAACTAAATTGTTGCCCATGTCTTGCTCGAGAAACAGGTCTTTCCCTTTTGTGCACACGGGGTCTTCAACTTCCAAGCTAGTTGGTTTTATTTATCGAGCACAAAGGTATTTACCTCCTGACGCTGCCTTGTACCTGTATAACACAACTATACGTCCCCTCATGGAGTACTGTTGCCACATTTGGGCTGGAGAATCAACCTACCACTTATCTTTACTTGATCGGCTCTAGAAACGCATAGTTAACGCATGGTTGGTGTGGAGATGGGTTCAACTCTTCATTCGCTCTCCTGCTGTAGGTCAGTTGCCACACTTAGTTTGTTCTACAGATATTTTCATGGCAAATGTTCTGCTGGACTTTCTCACTTGGTTCCTCCTGTACGAGTGTTTGGACGCAAGACTCGGTTTGCCACCTCTGCACGCACATGCACTATAGCTGATCCGAAGTGCAGAACGAAAGGCTACGCAAATAGTTTTATCCCTCTTGCTGCCTCACTTTGGAGTCCACTACCTGTAACGTGCTTCCCATTATCCTACTATCTTCCGAGCTTTTAGAAGAATGTCAATTCCTACTTCTTACATCTTTGAAGTTATATCGCATTTCACTTGACTTGGATGTTTTCCTGGTATTTTTGTTTCTTTTATTTTGTTTTATCCTTGACTTTATTGAACATTCCCTTGGCCCCTAACCTTGAGTGGCTTTATGCCTTGTTGAGGGTGATTTCTATAAAAACAAAACCAAAAACACAGTAATGGCTTCAGGTCAGGTCATGTCAGGTCAGTGATGGGAGCATGCACCGGAGTAGCACGTCGCTGCTTCCACTTTCCGCCAGTACTCCAGGGGCCTCCATCTGGCCATCCTCCAACGTCCTTGAGAGGCCGATCAACCTGCTGCAACCACGAGGCACGTGGCTGGCCCGTTAGCCTCTTCCAGTCATATGATGGAGAAGTGATAGACCCATCGACTCAGCTTCATCGTGGGATATTCCAATAATCTTAAAGGCCCTGGTTTCCACGGCGGCAAGCTGAGGGGATGGGAGCCAGCCCAGATGGGAGACAGGGGAGCCAGCCTATAGGGGAGAGCAGTCCTCCATCAAGCTGTGGATGAAGGCCTTGTCATTGGATAGGAGTTCAGGTGTGCCAATTCAAGGAAAGACTTTGTACGACTGAGGATGCCAACTTTGAAATGTGGTTTGTCCAATAAAGATCATGGCTGATGGTGAGACCCAGGAGTTTGAATTGCTCAACTTCCTAAATGAGAGTTGTTAAGAAAGTAGATTGGGTGGGCAGGGGTTGCCAGACGGTCCTCTCGCAGAGAGATAGTGAGAATGTGAGATTTCTTTCAGACTTTAAAGACATATTCCAAGTGTTTGACCAGCTTATGATTTTGTCAAGGTCTGAAGAGAGGGAACATGAATGTTCTCCCATCGTTTCTTCTCCATGCTAGTTATTAAATCAACGGCCCCATGGAGTTTCTTGTTCTTCTCATAGACGCTCACATATTTAATGGGAGTTCACGGTCACGTGAATCATCCATCAACAACATCAACCATGACCATCAGACCTCCTTTAATCCTCGTCTGGGCCTTGTACACGTTCATCCACAACCTACTTTAAACCCCCTCCTCTCCACTTGTCCTGTGATCTTCTTGATGTACCTTCCATTCTGGAATCTTCTCATTATTAATGTAAACCCGATTGAGTCAGAGTGGATACACGGAGGGACCCATAATCTCTGCAAATGCCTCTCTTCCTGAAAAACACATTCCCTCCCTCTACTCGATCCAGGTTAGTCCAGGAGCCCAGAAGGTTTATTCAAGTGAAAAGCGCCGGAACGTTTGACCTCATGGGCTGATGGGGTCATCCACCGACATCACAAAAATGCATTGCTGCCGGGTCTGACCCCGGGCTTTCCCCCCGAAATCACTCAATTAGTGACGCCATTACCGAAAAACCTAATTTCCTCAATATCTAGCAAACTATGCATGATGATATCATGAATAAGGTGTCTACACCTATGTTTTCATGGTCAATCATTACCCTGATGCTATGCACATTGCTAGAAAATGTATAGTTTACCACGTAAATGCATAGTTCATCTTCTAAATTAGCGATGCCATTACCGAAACCTCATTATCTAAAAAAACTGTGCGTGATAATATCACAAATAAGGTGTCTATACCGATATTTTTTACGGTCAATCATTACCCTGACACCTGTGTTATTACTGGGAAATGTGTAGTTTACCATGTAAATGTGTAGCCCACCCACTCATTCAGCGATGCCATTACCGAGCAATGATATATGGAAAACTTGAAAATGTGCAGTTTACATAATTAACTTGATGTCCTCTTGGCATTACAAGTCTTCTCTTTCACTTTCGTCACTCCAAGCATTATCTGGCTCTTCCTCATTTTCTGAATTATCTTCCACGCCATCCCCATCATCCTCATGTGGGCCTGTGAGGGACTCTGGAACTGAACTTTCTGGATACCGGTCTGGTTCAAAGCAGTTTTGAGACAACTTCCATCCATAGTCTGTCGGACTCGCCCCACGAGTTAGATCTGTCTGATCAGTTCTCTTCCAGATTCTTGCCACATGGTGCGCCCTTTTCATATGATTACCAAGTGTCTTGGCACACGGGGGAAGAGAGGCACAGTTTATCTTCTTTATTCTGGCAAGGGGCTCCTTTTCGTCACCACCACCCATTCGCATGAACGCCTTGTATCTGGCTTCATTAATGTCAGAGGTTTTGAAGCCATACAGCACGCAGACAAAGGATGTAACAGCTTGGACATCTACCTCCTCAGCTGTTCGAGATCGCAATGCCATCACATGAGCTGCATCTGACTCCACCCGCTGGAAGGGCTTCACTTTGCCCTTTATGTGGAAACACGATGTGAAATTACAACTAGTCAAGGCATGAAGGCCGATTAGTGCTTCAGTGATACCAGACTGTTTCTTCTCAAGAATGTCAGCTAGTTTAGTGACATCAATGTACCTTCGGTGGTTGCCAAATCCATAGTCCATGATGATGTTGATCCTTTCTGACCTTCCAGAAAGTCCAAGCAGAATGATGAAGACGTCTGTATCAGTGGACCTTCCTAGAATGTTACCAGTGGAAATGTTGTTTGCAATGAGTGTGTCAGCTTCTTCATGTCGACATTGGAGGTGATTCGGTTCCTCTATTTGCAGCACATCATCCTCGTTGTTCTTCATCTCCATACACACACCACCATGTGAAACATACAGTGTTTTTCTTCCAAGAATTTAACCATATTGGAGCTTCTTCCATTCTTCCATTACAAACCGGGCAAACTCTTCCGTGAATGATCCACTTTTGAGTAACTCTGTCGCTGAGCCTGGTCAGGTCCACTAATGATAAATGATTGAGGAGTAGTTGAACGACGCAGGTTTCGCTCGGTATCTTTGATTGATGGTGACTGGTACTTGTCGAGCACTAAATGGATTTGCTTCCCTCGATACAAACATACTTTTGCCAAAAGATCCTTTGCCATTGTTGCATATGTGGACTTGCTGTGCTGCAGCACGGTTTAATGGAGGATAATACCGCCATCAATCACTGCGGCTGTTATTGGGGGAAGACTGTTGTCATCGAGAAACACTTCCTGTCTGCTTTCAAGTTTCTTTGTGAGAGAAGCCTCGTCCGTCTTCAGGGCACGTTTCTTTTCTCCTCTTTCTTTGCAAATTATACAAACGGGGGCGTCATTTGCCATGATCTGGAAATAACAAAAAGGGACAGAGACCGATGCATTCTTTGCCACATTGCAACAAAAGACAGAGATGGTACGACTCCAGTAGGCAACTTTCAGGGTGAACTCAACATTTTCAAGCACTGGAGTTGGCATTGTAATATTTCACCATAAAAACATGAGTACAGACACTTTCTTTGTGATATTATCATGCAGTGTTTTTTTTCAGATATTAATGAAAACGAGCCGAAACCCCGTCACAGACGGATTCCGTTCATTCAACCACCCTCACCAGCTCACCTATACTCGAGGGACATGGACTGGAGAGGGCGTGCTTGCCCCTGCCTACTCATCCCCTGCCCCTGCCCCACTCCCCCTGCCTTCAATTTGCTTACCCCTGCCCAAAAATTTAATTACCATGGCCCCGCCTCCGCCCCTTCACTCCCCGCACACACACACACTGGTCTCTTGATTCCCCGCCCCACTTGCCCCCGGGCCCTGGGCCCCTGCCCCCCTGTCCACCCCCTCACATTCAACCCTGATTAATTCACCCCAGCCCCCGCCCACTCATCCCCCGCCCCATTTCCCGCTTTCAATTTGCTTACCCCCGCCCAAAAATTTGCTTACCTTGCCCCCCGCCTCTTCACTCCCTGCCCCCGTCTCTTCACTCCCTGCCCCCGTCTCTTCACTCCCTGCCCCCGCCTCTTCACTCCCTGCCCCCGTCTCTTAACTCCCTGTCCCCGTCTCTTCACTCCTCCCCCGTCTCAACGAAAAGTGTTTATTCTGCTTCAGAGTTGAAAGTTGACTATTGCCACTATGTGCGATGCACTCTTACAGGTATGAAGTTTCTTTCAGTCCAGGTCACAGTACCGAGAAAAACGTGACGCGACCGCTCGGAGGAGCACAAAATTGGTCCTTCAGTATTAATATATAGAAGATACAATGTTTCTTGTTACTTTTTTGTGTCAAATTCACATTCTGAGGGAGTCAGCATGTGCAGAAGAGGGTTTTACATTGCAGACGCTATTTTCGAGGAGTGGAATAAACCTCTCAGCAGTAACGGTCTGTCGACGACAGACGTAATGACGTCAGCGAATGACCGATGATGTCATGACGTCCTGACGCCTCTCAGCGGTGACGTCACACGTCGCCATGCAAACGAATATAAAACGAAAAGTGTTTATTCTTTGAAAGTTGACTATTGCCACTATGTGCGATGCACTCTTACAGGTACGAAGTTTCTTTCGGTCCAGGTCACAGTACCGAGAAAAACGTGACGCGACCGCGAGGAGGAGCACAAGATTGGTCCTTCAGTATTAATATATAGATAGGTTTTTCCGCAATGGCGTTGCGAACCGAGTGGGTGAAGTAAACATTTACACGGTAAACTATACATTTTCTAGCAATAATGCTGGTGTCAGGGTAATGATTGACCATGAAAACATAGGTGTAGACACCTTATTCGTCACATTATCATGCATAGTTTGCTAGATATTGAGGAAATTAGGTTTTTCGGTAATGGCGTCACTAATTGAGCGATTTTCGGGGGGAAAGCCCGGGGTCAGACCCGGCAGCAATGCATTTTTGTGATGTCGGTGGATGACCCCATCAGCCCATGAGGTCAAACGTTCCGGCGCTTTTCACTCGAATAAACCTTCTTGGCTCCTGGACTAAGGGTGTGAACTCTCATCGATGGGTGTTTCGCGTTCAGGGCGACATATCGATATTGCGCCATCTGGCGGATGGATGGAGAATTGGATGTCCCGTCCACTCGTTTGAGTTGATAGACCCGTAAAGATACCACGTGACCTTCACGAAGGGGAGGGGAGTCATCGCCGACATCCTGGCTCGATTCGAAATTCATACATCAGGCCTGGCCAGCCGGTTCGTGAACGACTGGCAAAAAAACGTCGACCCGGTCCATCCCACTAAGAATGTTGGAATCGAACCAAATAAATATAATAATAATAAATGTAAATATCGACTTATTAACTGTTCGATGACTTGTCTCGAATAATGCTCCTTTTTTCACGTCTTTTGTTAATCACCTGAGCTCGTGAAAACGCCGTTATTAATTTATATATTTATTCGGTCTCATCGGAGCTCCGTTAATAAATCCGCAGGAATGAGTTCATCATTTGGTTTGATATTATACACCGCTCAATGTTCCTTTGAAGCATTTACTTGATTCGATCACCAGAAACACGCTAAGATAATCATAATACTTCACGTGTCACGCAAAAAGATCGACGGAAAAGGAATGAAAGATGATACGAGTTCACTTGCAAATGAAAATGGAGAGGAGGTTGACCATCGTGAAGAGGAAGAATCTTGGATTGAGTAGAAGAAGAAGAACTCTGATGGAATAAGAAGAAGAAGAAGTGGTGTCGTTAAGCCAGCCTTCGCTGTTGGCTCACTCGTGCGGGAGGTACGGGTAACGCATCCCACTCTTGTCGCTGCCTTTAGTATCTTCACGGCACGATTCTGCCTGGGTGAGTATATCCGTCGCTTCCTCGGGCTAACTAATCTCTGACTGAGCCATCTTGTCCGAGCTAACGCCCAGAAAGTCTCGCGAAAATGTGATAAATTCTCCTCGGTCTTTGTTTGCTCCGGCAGAGGGGCCATTAGTCCTGGCCACATTAACCCGTTGGTTGCCTGTTACAACAACAGCAGCAGGACAACTTGGTTTGTTTAAAAAAAAAAAATTCTGGTGAAATCGTTCTGTCTGCGCTTCGAGCTGTATCGTGACTGACCGAGCCTGACCCCCGAGCCGTGGCCCTGCCGCGCCTGACCCCCGAGCCGTGGCCCTGCCGCGCCTGACCCCCGAGCCGTGGCCCTGCCGCGCCTGACCCCTGAACCGTGGCCCTGCCGCGCCTGACCCCCGAGCCGTGGCCCTGCCGCGCCTGACCCCCGAGCCGTGGCCCCGCCGCGCCTGACCCCCGAGCCGTGGCCCCGCCGCGCCTGACCCCCGAGCCGTGGCCCCGCCGCGCCTGACCCCCGAGCCGTGGCCCCGCCGCGCCTGACCCCCGAGCCGTGGCCCCGCCGCGCCTGACCCCCGAGCCGTGGCCCCGCCGCGCCTGACCCCCGAGCCGTGGCCCCGCCGCGCCTGACCCCCGAGCCGTGGCCCCGCCGCGCCTGACCCCCGAGCCGTGGCCCCGCCGCGCCTGACCCCCCAACGCATTTTGAGCCCTTCATTGTCTGTCTGGCCAAGTGATGTACCTTGCCTTTCCTGCATGAGTGCCGTGCATGTTCGATCTGCCGACCGAGCTGTTTTCAGCTCATTGTTCTTGTTCATTTATTACAGAACTTATTTTATCTCCTATAATCACAAAACGGACACGAATACGTACTCACCTCCTGTCCTCCTCGCTCGATCCATGAGGATGCTTTGCAAAGAGGAAGCAGACAGGACCCAGTTGTACAGAGAGATGGAGTTTGTGAACAGATGTTTGTTGGGTGAGGTTCCAGCAGGATTGACCATTCTAAATGTAATCCCAAGGAAGCAGCATTTGGCCTTAATCGCAATTCTTCCTGGAGGGTCAATTCGATTGACACGTTAGCAGTTGCCAATTCATAATTGATGAGTGTCAATTGTTCTCCATGGCCAGGTCTCATCACTGTCATGTGTCGTTCGTTCTATTGCTACCTTGTAATCATCTGCTGCATGGATGAGTATGTCACAGTTTTAAACTGTGGTTTTCATGTCACGCGCTTGCTGTTTTATTCTTTATTCTTGCCATTGATTGATGTTTTGTTTGGTTCACTATATATGTAATGTATATGTTTATACTGTACTTGAATGACAGAATGGATGGTTCATCCACTTGGAATCGATGGTTGTGAAGTTTTTATTTTTATTTTTATTTTATATCTTGAGCATCACAGCCAAACATCTTTTAGGTTTGACACACTCCTTGCACAAAGACTCCAGAAATGGGATAATTTAAATCTTCTGATTTTGATTTATCTTTTCATCTGCATCTGATTTGTCTCTCTCCTTTGATCAGCAGAGCCAAGCTGAAGATGTGGATTGTCATTTAATCACCCAGTCATTTTAAAGTAGTATTTATAGAAACTGTGTGCAGGAAGGTGGACCGTGTTGATGGCATATCGTTTTGTATTTTTATTTGTCTCAAAGTATGACTGCCCCCCACCCCCCCACCCCGCGTATGCGTTTCCTAAACCCCCCATCCTCCCATGTTTGTCGGTCCTTCTCGGTACCTTGGTCTTGCTCGCTCTCATTCATTCATTCTCTTTCTGCTGTTGGTTTCATCGTCTCTGAACTTGATGGAACTTTCAGTTTTAATGTCAAGATCTTCATCCGAAATGGTCTGGTGGGGACTGCGCTCAAACGACTCACAAACATGTTCAACATCCACTGCACTTGTGCTTGGCCGGCCTGCCCCCTTCCTCTGAAGGACGCCAGCAGTCTCTCTCAACCTTTTGTGCAACTCACGAATCGTTTTTTCTCCATGCTGGCTGCCTTTCACAGGTCACCCTGAAGCGTTGTTGAACCTGTGTGGCTTATTTGTCGGTTATAATCCCGGTGGGGTGTGTTATTTTATAAAGTGATTGAGAGGTTCTTCTTTGTTAGCAAAAATGCCCGCCGTGGTCAGATTTAAAACGATACCACTACCAATGAAACGTTTAGAGGCATACCGCTGTTTTTGTACGTTCGATATCACTAAAACACGCATATCGTACCTTGATTTTTTTTTTTTAATTCTACTTTTCATCCGACTTCAATGTCTACAAACATCCAAAATGCACAGTGGCAGGCCCAGAGATAATCTTGGCAGGAGGGTCATCCTTCTGACTGCCCATTTCTCTATCTTTCTTTCCCTCTTCCTCGTACTCTGCAGCCATTGCTACCACAACAAATTTGTTTGGAGAAGTTTGAGTGAAACTGAAACTGGCCCAGACGGCCTTTGCTCGAGTACCACAATAACATTGTTTACATGGAGACCGCCATGTTGTGAAGAGGTTCTGAGTGCTCTGTTCCGTTGGAATGCTTTTGAGGGAGCCACGTGGCGAGCAATAGCAAGCCGCTGCCTAACGGAATACCCCCAGTCAACACACTGTGCCTTTTTATGCCTCCGCACCAAGGGTGCCGGAGGCATTGTTTCCGGATTGTCCGTACGTCCGGATTTTCGTTTACGCGATAACTCAAGAAGCAAATTGTGGAATTTCATCAAACTTGGTAAAAAGGTAAAGTAAGACAGGGCAATTAAGTGATTAGATTTTGGGCCAGATGTACTAAAGGTCAAAGGTCAAGGTCAAACTCTGAAATTTTACTGTTTATGCCCGAACTCCAGAAATATTGGACAGAATTTCATCCAACTTGGTACAAAGGTAAAGTTAAACAGGGCAATTAACTGATTAGATGTTGGGCCAGATATAAAGGTCAAGGGTCATACATGTCAATACTTAAGTGTTTGTGCGGGAGAGCAGAGGCATACCCGTCGACTGCGCGCAGTCTAATTGCTCTCGTTCTTCTTGTGGGAGTGCCGTTTTCAGCAAATTTGATCACGTGTCACAGGAGACACGTGGAAACAGGAAAATTTAATAAAACTTAGGAGCATGTCATCATTATATCACTCTTTTTAAGCAGCCAAGCTGCTTGAATATTTACCTTCGCATTCTGCGAAAGGTTATGTATTGGTCGCAGTGTATTTATTTATTTATTTATTTACTTATTTGTGAATATGTGTGCGTGTGTGTTTGTTTGTTTGTTTGTTATTCGCATAACTCAAAGTATTGAACCAAATCGCTTGAAATTTGGTGGGATGATGGGTTATTATCCAAGGAACATTTGATTAGATTTTGGGAGCGATTGGGTCAAAGGTCAAAGTCACGGAAAGGTCAAATTCGTATTTTTACCATAGAGCGGTCAATTTTGATCTAATTGGCATGTAACCGATGCCAAAATGTTCAGAATTCATTGCCCAATCTTGTGATGGGCGACATGACACAATTACGTCATTACCCTTGTTTTTAAAAGAAAATGTTTCAAATCCTGGCATTATAATCAGTACCAAAATACAGTATATGTTTGTGGGAGATGCCAATGATTATTTATTTGTTTGTTATTCGCATAACTTAAAAGGTATTAAACTGAATTGCATGAAATTTGGTGGGATGATTTGTTATTAGCCAAGGACCATTTGATTAGATTTTGGGAACAATCGGGTCAAAGGTCAAGGTCATGAAAAGGTCCAAATCGTCTTTTTTTTTACCATATCGCGGTCAATTTTTATCCAATTTGCATGAAACTAATGCCAAAATGTTCAGAATTTAATGCCCAATCTTGTGATATGCAACATGACATAATTGCCCTTACTTGCGGTTGGGGGTCAAAGGTCAGGGGGGGTCACGACCTTGCAGATGTGCGTATTTTTATCATAACGCAGTCAATTCTTATCCGATTCGTATGAAATCAGCACCAAAATGCTCCTTGTTCTGTTCCCCACACTCTTATGCCAAGAACAAAACAGTAGCGGCGGCGAAGGTATATGCTCTCTACGAGTGCCCGTTCTAGTTGGATATGTCTTTCCTTCCTTCCATCCGTCCTTCAAAAATGAAGGAGAACCTTTCAAACTCGGTGTTTAATGCTGAAGTTATAAAGTGTAACTCCATGGGGTTTCATTCATTTTTAGGCTTTGTCTATTTCATATTATTTATGCCAAACTTAACCGCTTCCTTTGAACATGGATGTGACTTTTTTTTTTAATGTCTCCGCTGACTAAGTCGCTGAAGGCATAATGTTTTCAGATCGTCTGTCCGTACATACATCCTTCCATTCTAATTTTCTCTGTTCTCTCTGTAATCGCTTATCCAATTGACACATTGTCACCGTTGGTGTGACTCCTCGTGTAGAATGTTTTAATGATAATTACGATGTCGTAGGTCATGCGGTGTGACAGCCATGTTGGAAAAGAGGACAAATTTGGACCTCTGCATCTCTGAAACCGCACCAACGAGAAAATGGAAACTTGGCACATAGCAAGTACTCCCATGGGAAAGAAGGGTGATCCCCCCCCCACACCCCCACCAAGTCATAGGTGGCTTTGTTATGATGTCATTACATACGTCAAACACTTCATCTGATAATTATGAAAAATTTTGAGCATAATTTTGGGCTAAATTGTATGGGGGATGAAAATTGATAACACCATTGGTCATGTGGGTCAGTAGCCGTGTGTGTGTGTGTGTGTGTGTGTGTGTGTGTGTGTGTGTGTGTGTGTGTGTGTGTGTGTGTGTGTGTGTGTGTGTGTGTGTGTGTGTGTGTGTGTGTGTGTGTGTGTGTGTGTGTGTGTGTGTATATATATATATATATATATATATCAGCACTGGTCAAACGTTTCCGAACACCCCCATTTTTCCAGTTTTCACTGAAATTTAAGCAGTTTAATGTTTAAATGTACTCTGAAATTGATGCACAGAACAAATAAACAATTGCAGATTAAAAAAAAGAAATCATGGAATCATTTTGTTGAACAAAATTTAATCTAAATTTTTGACTCATCAAAGTAGCCACCTTCTGCAGATATAACAGCCGACCATACTTGTGGCATTCTTTCGACAATGGAAATCAAATATTGTTCGGAAAGTTCTTCCCAACACTGTTGCAGAAGTTCCCACAACTGTGTTGCACTTGAAGGTTGCTTTTCTTTCACCCTTCTATCCAGCTCATCCCAAACCAGCTCGATGGGGTTTGAGTCTGGAGACTGTGTTGGCCATTCCATGGTTTGAAGCCTACGGTCTTGCTCTTTTCTTCTAAGGTAGTTCTGACAGCCTGGAGGTATGTTTTGGGTCTTTATCTTGCGGTAGGATGAACCCCCTGACCAACTAGGCATAGACTAGAGGATATTGCATGGCACTGCAAAATGCTGTGGTAGCCCTTTTGGTTCAGGGTGCCAGTCACTCTGCGCAAGTCGCCAACTGTGGATCCAGCAAGAGTCCCAGATCATCACGCTTCCTCCTCCATGTTTGACAGTTGGTGTCACACACTGAGGAACCATCCTTTCGCCGACTCGACAGCGTACAAAAACCCTGCGTGATGAACCGAAGATTTCAAATTTTGATTCATTGGTCCATAAGACCTTCCAGTTTTCAGGAGTCCACTGGCGGTGCTTCATGGCCCAGGCAAGCCTCTTTTTCTTATTTTGCCATCTTAGCAACATTTGGCTTTCTTACTCCCACTCGACATGTCAAACCTGCAGCTTGAAGTCTTCTCTTCACAGTTGAAACTGAGACTTCCTTACTTCGACCAGTGTTAAGATGTGCTAGAAGCTGCTGTCCTCTGAGCCACCTATCACGCAAGATGGTGACTCTCAGAAACTTGTCTTCTGATTGTGTTGTGGCTTTGGGTCTGCCAGATCTCTTCCTGTCAGTTTCCTCCAGTTTCCAAGTGCCTTTTGATAGTGTAGGAAACTGTACTCACTGACACCTTGGCCCCTTTGCAATTTCTCCAAAGAAAAGACCGACACGTTTTAAGGGTTGTAATGGTCTGTCTGTCTTCCTTTGTTAATTGTCTTTTTCTCGCCATTATGATAGCAATATACTACTTCCTGCAGTGCAATATTGTCAAAATAATGCTTCAGAGGGTGCAGCAACACAGTCTGTTCCAACACTGCTTTTATACAGACAGAGGGTTTGTAACTAATCAACAACAGTTTGGACACTTGTAGGAATTGTTTGCATCAACTTTCAAGGCTTAATTTACTTCTATTGCTGCAGAACAGCTGCAGTTGCTAACTCACTACTTGTTCCATGAAAAGGGACTTTTTAAAATAACTCTGAAATTTGCATTATCTTTCAGTTTTTGGGAACCTAAACTTTTTTTTTTTTTTAACCTCTTGCAGTTTACCGCTAAGCTTTGTACCATTTCAGGTTATTCACTGGACTTGAACTGCTAAAATATCAGTAAAAACTGGAAAAATGGGGGTGTTCTAAAACTTTTGACTGGTTGTGTTTATATATATATATATATATATATATATATATATATATATATATATATATATATATATATATATATATATATATATATATATATATATATATATATATATATATATATATATATATATATATATATACATATACATATATAACATGAAAATCTTCAAAAATCTTCTGTGGAACAGCTTGACAGATCGAGCGGAAACTTCATCCACATGTTCCCCAAACCTCTGGGATACTCAGTTGTTCACGAATAATTAGTCGCATAGTTTGGCAGCCATATTGGTTTGAGCATAAATCTTTATTGGTACAGTTATGATCGAGTCATCATGGGGAAGATGCGTTTTAAATTTCAACCTGATTGGACACATCGTCTGGCAGCCAGAATTATTTAATATTTTGAATCTTGGTTCAGAGATTGAAATCAAACTTGGTGCAAGTATGTATAATTAAATGATGTAATAATGTGGGCGAAGGCATATCTGGCAATGTCGCGATGTCGAAGAGTGCCCTCCTATTTTATTTTATTTTATCTATTACTGCTTGAATTTGGTACAAGCGTGTGTGTATATTATATTCACCAAAAGAATCTTGTTTTCTCTTATGTGCCACAATGTTATCTGGGATGTTTACCAACCTGGCTTGGTGATTATGTGTTTGGTGGAATCGCATTCATAGTTCGGTTTGTTCAATGTTTTTCTTGAAAGATTGGTTTATTTGTGTTGATGTGCAATAGTTTTTCCAATGTTTTTTTTTTTTTGTTGTTTTGTTTTTTATTCTGGCAGATATGGCATTTAACCACAGTTGCTGCCTTGATGGCACCCAGAGGTACCGCATCCCCTGTGGTGAAGCATTTAATCTTGTGCCGTTTTGTGTGGAGATTTTAAGCAGTTGGGATGAGTGAGGGTGGAGGTGGTGTGTTCAAAGAGCACATGTTGTATCGATGGAGGATCTTGATTGGATTTTAATTAAATTACAACCAGTGAAGTGCATGTTGTGTATATTTTGGCTACTTTGAACACTGTGTGATGCATTGTCATGGTGGCTTTTGAGCCACTGATTATGGGAATGGATGTCCATTTTTGCGTCTGTTAAACATTTTGGACCTTTGTTGGATTGTTTTAAACCGTTAATCATTATTTTTGAAGACTGGTTTTATTATTTTGTTCCATGGGGTTCAACAGTTGTAATGGTCATTGATTCATTGAGTGGGTGGTTAATTTATTTCCATTCTTTGAAGTGATATAAGTATGGACTCGTTTCTTAGTCTCTTCAGCCCACCCTTACTTACGTCCCCTAATTCTCCCATCCTCAGCTTTCGTGAGTCCCATTATAAGCATAATGATAAAATTGGTAGCAATGATGACACCCTGGGGTCTAGTTACCCGTGGTCCATCACGCGTGTTGGTGTGCCACCGTGGGGAATAGCCTTCTAGCCAAGTGGCTGGCTTATATATCGGCTGTCTGCGTTTGCCATGATCTGGTAAACCTTTTGTTGTTTGGAGGGAGAAAGAGATGGCCACATGTTTTCATGTTCGCACATTACCCTCTCTGAGAACCATACTCTTATATGCTTGTTGGAATTCATCTGCATTGATGCCGATACTTTCTGGAAGACACCCAGAGTAGATTTGGCAGAAATTACCCTTCATATGTATATATTTTTTATTTTATTCCTGGTTTCAAAGTAACTTGCATGCTAATGGCACCGTGACTTCACAGCGAGTCGAGGGAGAAATGCTCTCCACGAAGCTGTTGAATTTGCTTCTCATTTGTGTTGGCATTAAACGCCCCAGGAATTAACAGTTATATTATGCTTCAAGTCATTCTGACAAGGCAGTTAATGGATCACATACATATATATATATATATATATATATATATATATATATATATATATATATATATATATATATATATATATATATATATATATATATATATATATATATATATTATATATATATCTATATATTATATTATTTTATATAAAAATTAATGTTTAAATCTTTTTAAAAAATATATTTTAATTTGTTTTATTTTTTTTTTTGTGTGTATTTGTACGTTATTCTTTCACGACCAACCGTAGCATCTCGAGGCCCTAAATTTTGAGTGCAGGAACTTCATAATCTGGACAAGGTTTGAAGCTACCCCTTTACAACATTCCTCTTCCTGAAGGAAATTGTGTGTGTATTTTATATTTGTCTGAAAACAATTGGGGGGGGGGGGGAAATGGCTTGGCCAATCTAACAAATTTTGCAAACATACCCAGGGGCAGGACATGGGAACCCCCCCCCCAACGAGTCCCTGCATGGAAATAAACTACGTAGGTATTCTGGCACATATGCATTTAAAACGTTGAAATTTTGTTTGTGTTTGTTACTCTTTCACAGCTGAAACCACATCCGAGAAAAACTCACCGGGGCAGCACCCAGAAATCCCCACCCCTCCCCCCAGGCAATGCCGGGTAGCCCCTGCTGATGTATATCTATATATTATCACGGGGGTGGCCGGCTCAGGTTAACCCCCCGACCCAATTTGTGATGACGGGCGGCTGAGCGGTTCCTTATTAATAGGAGGCGGACACGTTGATCCTCAGATTTTAACACGTGCTCGAAGGGCATGGCAGAGGAGCACGGGGAATGAAACGGATGCACAGGGGGTTTATCCTCGAACCCACTACAAACACACCAATAGTTTCTTCAAAATGAAAACATTTAATGAAAATAAAGCAGATTTACAAAGGACGATAATTCAAAAGGAAATTATAATAATATGAAATAAATAAATAAATCCTACTGTCGAAGTGCCCCCTACACGGACTCATACAGACAACGAGGAAACAAAATAAAAATAAAACCCTTCCTTTCAACCACTCCTGTACTTTGCTTGACCCAGAGCTGATCTTTTTTGGAACTTGGAATTGAGGCGTTTCCGCCAGGTACTCCACGAGTGGCACTCAACACCATGCCCCTCAAAATGTGCCAACCTTGAACTCCCACCTCTGATTCTCTTCCGAATCAACTCTGCGTCTCGTGTTCCTCACACTGACTTTGTGTGTGCACTCTGTCAATCTCTCATATATATATATAGTAGTCTGAAGCCTCCCAGTCCCTCAATGTGCAAGCCAACCTTCCTCTATATCACGCCTATATCCTCTGCCTCCGGGGCGTGGCCTGCTCGCCCGAAACCCGGGAAGGCGGGGCCTCCGCTCGCTCGGCACGCCTGCTTGTTTCTCCTCTTGGTTTTGGTTATAAGACAGAGGGAAAAGTCACAGAAGGGGGTTTACATACTGGGGAAGATTATTCTTAAACCCAAGCTAATTAACATGACACCACCCCCTCGTATGGTGACACGTTACACTTAAACTCACAGGAACACTACTTGGTTACATCTAGATGCCTTCTTCACGTTCACGGACCAAACAACTCTACACAATGCTATATTCCCTACTAAATTCTTCCATATACCGATTCTACCCCTACCTATCTACCCCACAACCATAACAATATCTATAGAACATGAGAGGAATCAATTTACTAATATAATCCTAGCCACCTGGGTTTAATTGGTTGTTCCCTCCACTCACAGGTGAGATGTGGGTGGCTCTTCGTTTTTCATTCAAATGTTAACTACTTTTGACATTTATACGTGGTACATGCTTGGGAGCCTCGTTAGTATGCATTTCTGTCTGCAGTCATTGATTCCCTAACAAGCAATGAAACCGGTCCGGCAGCTGAGGAGGTGTGTAGCATTGGGATTCTTGTGTGTACTATTTGTTAACATCTTTCCAGCTATGGAGGAACTCTGGGAAGGGTTTGAAACAGCAAAGGGCTTTCCTTGGGTAGCCTTTCATGGTTGCTTTATGCAGCTTCAGCTAGAACAGCATGGGAAGAGTCTATTTATTTCTATACTAGCAGGGGTATCCAGCGTTGCCAGAAATCAATGGGTCCCTCTTCCCACCCCACCCTTGAGGGACGAATTAATCGATATGTCTGAAATAATGATGCTATTCATGTTTATTGTCATCGCTATGAAATGAGTCTGGGGTGTGTTCAGTTTCCAAGTTTCTTGTAAAGTACTTGCCAAGTGACTTAAGCAAGCACTCCATTAGAAACTGTTGATGAGGAATGGCTCGTTTGGTAACTGAACGCCCCCCCCTAGACATCTCAACAGCATTCAGAAGATAGAAAACAATGACAAAAGGATGACTTCTTTTTTTTTTTTTAATTAAAGACTTCAAATATTAATCATGAGTATTTTAGTTTTAATGAAAACCTACCTTGTTCAGACCCACACATCCACCCACAAACACAAACTCAGCTTTATATATTAGATTCGGTGACAGTGAGACACCTCGCACGAAACTGCCATGTTTGCATGATATTTCCGACTCTTGTTAATCTATTCTTCTTGTCCATCTCATAGTAATCAGCAAATTAACTTTCCATCCTCTATCCATGAGGTTCAGTATGTTATAAAAAAAAAAAAAGACTCCAATTATTAGTGCATTCCTGCCATTGCAGACGTCGCTACGTGATGTCATGTGAAGGGATGTCTTTTTTTTTTTTCTACTTTGCACAAAAGGAAACGCTGGATATTTTGGCTTGTAACAGTCATTGGAAATTCTGGTAAACAAACATCGAGTTAGAAGCGACACGTCACTCTCGCAGACAAAGTAACTGCGTTTGACGTTCCACAGTTTAAAAAATATATATATTTATTTTAAAATGAAATATCATGATTTTTCTTTCCTCTGCATAATATGAGAATTAAAATACTGTTGTGGTTGACGAAATTCACAAACCACCATTCAGGTCCCTTAGGTGAGATATCTCTAAGTATATGTGTAGTTAGGCCCAAACCCGTTGTCTAGAGGGAATAAATGTCATTCATGCGGGCGGCGACTCTTCAGGATAGCCGTTTTTCTTTTACTATCTTTATTTTGGACCAGCCGCCATTATTACCACCACCAACCACGTCTCAACAGCCATCACACAACCACCAACCACAACGCCGCTTCACAACAACAACCACCAACCACAACGCCGCTTCACAACAACAACCATCAACCACAACGCCGCTTCACAACAACAACCACCAACCACAACGCCGCTTCACCACAACCGCCACGACCTTTACCGTCACAACTCGCCACCATCTCGCGCCACTCGTGGGCACCGATGCTGGACTCTTGCGGGGCGCGCACCGAGCAGCGTGTTCAAAAACATCACGGACTTTCCGCAGAAAACGGATCAAAAACGACTCACGCCCACTTTTGTTCCGTCCAATCGGTGAGCGAGGGGCGATTTGGCCCCGCCTCCAGGGCGTTGGAGGGCGGTCGCTATATGCAAATACATGGATCAAAAAGCATTCACGCCCACTTTTCCTCGGGCCAATGGGAAGCCAGTTAGAAAGGTGAAGGGTCGGAGGCAGAGGGTCAAGGGTGAAAGAGCGAAGCCACGGGGCTTATAAAAACGGCTGCGTTCGTCAGTCAAGTTGAGTTCAGTTGGAAGTTGAGTTGAGTGTGCGGAGTTCAAGAGAGTCGTCGGTGGAGCTGGAAATAAGTGGTACTAGTCAGAGTGAAGAGGACGGAGCTGTGGAGAGGTGACGGCGGACGAGGGGGTGCTCGCGTCGGTGCCGGGAGCGGCACAGGGAGAGGCCAGCAACGCGACCGAGGTGGAGGAGGAGACGCTCGCCGCGGGACCCGAGACAGGGTTATATCCTCCTTCTCCCGAGCATCAGCAACCCCCTCCTGTTTCCCCCCGCGCTGAGATAGTTCGACAAAGGGGGCCCCCTTCCCACCCCCTACCAGACACTGTCCGCGATGCCCGCGGAGTTGAGGCACCACCGCCGCTCCGCGTCTCATCAGACGGGTAGGCCCGACACGGTCTCGGCCCCAGGCCCGCCTACCCCCCTCATCCTGGAGGGTGGTTCTCTTTTCTTTTGCTTTCGGAATATGTGTTGTCGGCGCCGTCTGTGAAGTAAAATTGTATAAGTGTTGCCGTGTGCCCGGTAGTCGGATAGATCTGCATTGTTGCATTTGCTTTTTGTGTAATATTGCATTGTCTTCTTCTTTTACATGTGCTTTTGGTGGAATTGTATATGTGTGCTTTCCGTTCATCGCGAAATAAATGTGCTTATTGTTGAACTGTTTTCCCGCTTCGCTTCGTCTTTTCTTTCATTGAATCTCCATCTTGCTTCACGTAAAGGGTTGGTCGTGGGCTAAAACGCCCGATAATTAATCGAACCGTCGAGGCCGACGAATAACACCGCTCGGTTATCCCGATAGTACGGAACGGGTCGCTTAAAGTGGCCCGTGTCCGAAGTCAACCTGCGGCGAGGTGCGATCGCCCGGTCTACCCTCCGTGTGGGTACTTAGGTAGGTCGAATTTGGCGAGCAACCCTATCCCACGCGGGGGCCGATTGGCACGATCGTGGTGAGACCGAAAGGTCCACCCGTGACTGGTTCCCGGCGTTAGTCCGAGAGGGTCACGACTGGATTGTCCGTCCGGTGGGCGACGTGCTGCGATTCGAGTTACGTGGCCGTCCGCACGCCGGCGGGCGCGAATCCGCAACAATACCTTCATTGGGCAGTGAATATGAGACGGCTGCCACGATTCCTGCGGACAAAACATGCATTACCTCGTTTGAGCTGAAATCAAAATGTTATTTTGTTTCCTCAAAACGGTATCTTCATGTAATGATAGAAGATGTGTTGTTCAGTCTTCAAATGTTCATGAGGCCTTTTAAACAATCTGATCTACGTGGAGAGAAAAAGATGGTGGCGATTTCTGGACAGTTGGACGGCGTGGCCTTTAGAATGGGTGGCACTTATGACCCATCCACAGACAGACAGACAATATTTTATTTATATATATATATATATATATATATATATATATATATATATATATATATATATATATATATATATATATATATATATATATATATATATATATATAATGATTTCATTTGTGATTTTGTCCATTTGAACATGCTGTGGCCTCTGTTTGTTTGGGTTAGATGAGTAGTTTGTAGTTAAATAGTCTGCCTTTGTGAGTTCCCTTGTGTACATGAATCTGACTAGTTGAGTTTTTTGTGTGTTTTTAAGTTTGCATCATAACGACATACTTTGGTGTATTTTATGTTTTGAATTAAATGTGATGGTGGGTTGGTTAATCAAATGCATTTTACTTTGACGAACAGCTGAATTACGTGAACCCTCGGATTGAAAGAGATTTATTTTGACTTGCCTGATATCGAGTCTGTCAAGACCAACCACGATGGTTACGTCTTTACACAGTGGTTTATCGACGTTCCCTTTATTGCAAAACAGACAGGTTTTGAAAGCAATGTGTCACCGAGAATGGAAAGATTTGTACGCAGATATAGATGAAGGGTGTTTGAACACCACAGCAACGTGTGATGAGTGTACCCAGCTTCGCTGCCCTCTCAAATGAATTCCTGTCATTGCAGAGGCTCTTGAGCTTTCATGTGTCTACCCGATGTTACTGCACATGCTGTGGATGATCCGTTGTTGTGCAATTGACTCGTTTATCATTTGGGATCCCTTGAGTTTTTGTGAATGCTGTATTTACTGTGAAAGCTAAATACAGAATTAGATTTTTGGAAGCAAAAGATCTGAGCTTGGTTGAAAAAAAAAATGAAATAGGAAAAAAAAATGTTAAACAAATGGGCAGCTGTAGTGTTTGCACGATCAATGAGTGCTTCAATATATCACTTCTAAGAGATTGAAGACATCGTAATGTGATTAGACTTCTTGGTACTGCTTTTTAAAAGGGAAACGATAAATTTAAAAGTAACAGTCATAGTCCGTGTTAAAATTGAATATGTTCCTTAATTTATTATATTTTATTTTAACCACCCCCCCCCCACCTCACCCTTAACCAGTGCCCATGCATGTTTTCACGTGAGATTACCTCGACATTTCTTGCTTGGGCACTGCATCACACTTTTGGTACCCTATAGCAAGAATGCCATTTTACCAGCAATGGAGACGACAAATGTTGCATTGCCATCGATATAATATCCTTGTCCATGATGTCCGGCGTTTCTTGGAGCACTCCCTCGTTGACACATTTGTGCATCTCGATGCAATAGTTGAATGTTGCTGATTGCCAAATTTTGGTGCAGTGCAAAACTGCTAAATGGAAGAACGACGTGCCATAGTTTGAAGCTTCATTTGCATAGTCATCGTGCTACTTTTGAAGCATGCAATGGAAATGAGGATCTTGTTTGTGTGAGGTGGACATACAAAAGTCTGTTGTTCCAATTGTCAGTAAGTGGAGGCAAAGTCAAACGGTGTATGATGTCTGTCTTGTTTATTTATTTATTTATTTTTGTTCACCCGAGGACTGTTTTGTAATCTGAAATTTAAGTACTTCTTAGGGGTTGTAAGAAGCTTGCTTGCTTTCATGCCATGCGAAGCTGCTCTTTTAAAAATTTATTTATGCTGTTCCATCTCTCTCATTTGTGGGCCTTATGAAGGTGAGGTTTCTGCCACAGCTGTTGCATACCATTGTTATTCATTGTTCAAGTTCCTTTATCTCTTCCATGGGAATGCCTTTACAATTGTTAATTTCTTCTACTTTCCTTTCCAGTATTTTTTGAAAGCACTTGAAATGCTTTATCAAAGAAATGGTGAATTTTCGATTTGTGTGCCCATGGAGGCTGACCTTGTCACACAGGAGCATTCTTGCATACCTTTGGGACTAATTTGTACAAGGTGTGTTGGCCAAGTGCGGATGGCGTCTCATGCTGATCGGTTGCTTGGCAGCAGCTCCGTTGCACAGACCTTGTTATTACCAAACACAGTGCGTCCGCAACTTGTGTGCCATCTTTCAAAATGGCTGCCCTACACTTGTTTATTTTGGTTTATATCAGGAAAAAAGGGGTTTGTTTAGGGGAGGTTAAACTTTTCCATGTTTTCTTTGAGTGGTAAATTTGCAATGATTATAAACTTGACGCACTAAGTTTTGTCGACATACCTTTTTATTTTATTTCTCTTAAACATTTTGCTTCATGCTGGATGCTTTGTTGTTGGCAGTGAATTGTGTTTGAGTACCATTTATTTGTCCTGCATCTATTATCCATCCAGCAGTAAAGGGCTTATGGAAATTCATTCCAGGCAGGGCACAGAAATCCACTGTGTTTTTTTTTTTTTTTTTTTTTTTTTTTTTAGAACTGTTTTTAGTTTTTTATTAACCTCTGCCATCGAAGATGGACGGAGATTACTGTTTTCACCCCTGTCTGTTTGTTTGTTAACAGTATTACGGAAAAACTGGATGGATTTCGACGAAACTTGGTAGGGGGATTAGGTATGATCCAAGGATCATGCCATTAGATTTTGGAATTTGTCCAAAGTCAAATATGGCCGCTCTGGCGGCCATTTTGAAACAATATTTGAATGTTTGTTTTTCCATTTCTACATGTTTTAAGTGATTTCCAACCCCCAAAAAAAATTGTTAGAGAAAAAAAAAACAATTTTGCAACTTTTTTTTTCAAAAAAATTTTGATTTTATTTGAAAAATATTTGAATTTTTTTTTGCATTTCTACATGTTTCAAGTGATTTCCAACCCCCCAAAAAAAATTTGTTAGAGAAAAAAAAAAGTTTAATTTTGCAACTTTTTTTTTCAAAAAAATTTTGATTTTCTTTTTTTGGCATTTCTACATGCGTGTCGATCTCGTTTAGTTTATTCAATCGTGGTTCAGTAGAGTCTGATCCGTTTTAACCGACAATGAATAGAATATCAGGTTCACTTAAGTGACCCAGCAGTATTGGTGGCGGATGTTTTGCACTCTACCGAGTGCTCCCCCTCTAGTTTAAAAAATGCATTTGGTTGACCGTTTTGTGTTCACTTAGTCTAAAATAACAATTTGTTTTCAAATGGTTTTCTCAATAGATTTGTGAAGTCCAACACTAACTGTGCTTTTGATGCTGAGAATAAGATGCATAGTTGACGTTTGACAACTTTCATACATTATTGAAGGTGATTGTTGGAAGTTCATCTTCAGACTTGCAATCATTTTGCCATTAAAATTAGTTTATGGGTACTGTAAAATCACATACTTTGAATATAATATGTATCCGAGGTCCGTCTAAAAAGTAACGGGACTGACCTCACCGAAGTTTTATTCCAAAAAATATGTTGAAATCACAGCTTGACCCCTTAAATAGTTTCCCTCCAGTCTCGCACTTGTCCATCCTCTTCTTTCACGCTTCGATTCACCCCTGGAAGGCTTCTTCTGGAATCCCCCAGAACTCCATTGTCATGGCCCTTTTGATGGCCTCCACATCAGGAAATCAGGTCCCCTTGATCACCCCCTTGAGTTTGGGGAATAGGAAAAAAATCACAAGGGGCCAAGTCTGGTGAATGCGGGGGTTGCTCCAGAGTTGGCACGTTCCTCTCTGCCAGAACCTGTCGGATGCTCAGGGCACTGTGAGCAGGGGCGTTGTCGTGGTGGAGCACCCAGGCATTGTTCTCCCACAGATCCCTCTTCTTGTCCTGGACTGATCTCATGAGGCGCTGGAGAATCTCGTTGTACACGTATTGATTCACTGTTTAACCCTGTGGTATAAACTCAAAGTGGACGATGCCCTTGATGTCAAAAACGTGATGAGCATCACCTTGACCTTCGACTTCAACATCCTTGCTTTCTTTGGTCTTGGTGATGCCGGACTTTTCCACTGAC
>NC_140963.1:75915119-75947619 GCF_056783735.1 Eptatretus burgeri | reverse complement strand
TCGCCCACCGGACGGACAATCCAGTCGTGACCCTCTCGGACTAACGCCGGGAACTAGTCACGGGTGGACCTTTCGGTCTCACCACGATCGTGCCAATCAGCCCCCGCGTGGGATAGGGTTGCTCGCCAAATTCGACCTACCTAAGTACCCACGCGGAGGGTAGACCGGGCGATCGCACCTCGCCGCAGGTCGACTTCGGACACGGGCCACTTAAGCGACCCGTTCCGTACTATCAGAAAAACCGAGCGGTGTTATCGTCGACCTCGACGGTTCGATTAATTATCGGGCGTACTCAGCCCACTACCAACCCTTTACGTGAAGCAAGATGAGGGTTCAATGGGGGAAAAGACGAAGCGAAGCGGGAGAACAGTTCGACAATAAAGCACATTTATTCGCGGCACACGGGAAGCACACAAATACAATTCCACCAAATGCACACAAAAAAAAGAAAACACAATTCCATTTACACAAAAAGCAAACATAAAAGTGAAAACACAGTGCAGAGCTAATACCGACTACCGAGCACACGGCAACACTTATACAATTCTACTTCACAGACGGCGCCGACAACACATACCCAAAACCAAGGAAAAGAAATACCTCAAGAATGAGGCGGGCCTGAGGCCGAGACCGGGTCGGGCCTACCCGTCTGGTGATGAGACGCGGAGCGGCGATGGCCCCGCAACCCGCGGGCCTCGTGGACGGTGTCTGGTAGGGGGTGGGAACAGTGCGACCAAGGGGGCCCCATCTCAGCGCGGGGGGAAACAGGAGGGGGTTGCTGATGCTCGGGGTATAGAGGATCTTTATTATCCCTGGTGTGCGTCTCCACCTCGGCCAGGTCGCGCTGCCGGCCTCCCTCGGGCGTGCAGCTCCCGGCACCGACGCGAGCACCCCCTCGTCCGACTCTCTTCAGCTTCTCCAGCCACTGCAGGCTCCGGGCTCCAGACTTCCACACTCGTCCCCTCCGTTCCGACTCCTTCTCGTTCTCGTTCTCCTTTCTCGTTCTCCTTCTCGTTCTCGTTCTCCTCTCTTCACTGACGAACACCGTCCTTTTATCCCCCCGTAGCTTTGCCTTTGACCCCCTCCCTTTGACCTTTCACCTCGCTCCCCATTGGCCCGAGAAAAAGTGGGCGTGAAGGCTTTTTGATCCACAAATTTGCATATATCGATCGCCCTGGGGGCGGGGCCAATTCGCCCCTCGCTCACCGATTGGACGGCAAAAAGTGGGCGTGTCGTTTTTGATCCGTTTTTGAAGCACAAAATCCGTGATTTTGTACACGCTGTTCGACGCGCGTTCTGCATGAGTCCAACACCGGTACCCACAGCGGGGCAAGAACGGTGGCGATGCTACGGTTGCGAGGTGTGACGGGAAGGTCGTGGCGGTTGTGGTGAAGCGGCGTTGTGGTTGGTGGTTGGTCCAAAATAAAGATAGTAAAAGAAAAACGGCTATCCTGAAGAGTCGCAGCACGTATAAATGACATGTATTCCCACTAGACAACGGGTTTGGGCCTAACTACACATGCACTTACCGAGATACCTCACCTAAGGGACCTGAATGGTGGTTTGCGAATCTGGTAACCACAACAATATATATATATAAAATCATGCAAGGGGTGATCAGTTTGTGGCCCAACAAGGACAACACTATAATATTAGAAGGGCACTTGGTAGAGCGCATACCTCCGCCACGTAATGCCTGATCCACGAGAGCATATCAGGCCCAATACATTTTTGAAATATCATGCTATACAGTACTATATCGTTTTTAGTCCTATCTTTCCATGGTGAAGAATCACTTTCAAGATTAAATAATTCTTGTATCCAGATCTGGATTCGGATCTTCACCCAAATCGAATCAATTTGTCCTTCTCACACACCCAACCTACCCACAAAATTTCATCCGGATCCGTCCACAACTTTTTGAGAAATCAGGTACACACACAAACAGACAGAAAGGGGTGAAAACGTAACCTCCTTCAGTTTCTGTGGTGGAGGTAATAAAATCACTTATTTCACCTTATTTCTCAACATGATTTCCTTTCCTGGCAATGCACTTCATCCCTCAGTCCTCAAGATAGGTAATGCCCATTCTGCAGAAGTCCTTGTGGCACCTCTCCAGGAAGTCCTCTGCAGCCGCCATCACAACAGTGTCATTCTCGTATTTGTTCACCCGCAGAGCTTCTTTCAGGTGAGGGAATAAATAGAAGTCGGATGGGGCTGCATTTGCTGAGATGTCGTGGAGGTTTGTATGGCAGAAGTTCATCCCCACAGTTGGCAGTAGTAGCCGCCAAAAGGTCTGCTGTGGGTGGAGAAGCGTTGTCGTGGAGAAACAGTACACCTCAGGTCAGTTTCCACTCCCCGCTTTTGCTTCATAATTGCATCACGCATCCAGTACAGTTCATCAGAATAATGCTCTTTGTTCATAGTATATCCCTTTTATAAGGAGTCCACCATTATCACACCATAACAATCCCAAAATGTAGTGACCATGACCTTTCCAACTTTTGAACCTTCGAGGAGATGGAGACCCTATTTCTTTCCACTGTATGCTCTATTGTTTGGTCTCACGATCAAAGTGGGAAACCCCTGTCTCGTTCAGTGTAACAATCTGCTGGAAGAAGTCATTTGGATCACCATGAAAACAGTCCAACAACTCATGGGAAATGTCCAGATGAGCTCTTTTCTGGTCCACTGTCAGTATCCAGGGAGCCGACCGTGTTGACAACTTTCAATGCCCAATTTGTCTGTGAGGATTGATTGAACCAAACCAAAACTGACTCCTAATGTCTCAGCTATGTGCCTAATGGTTGCTGGTCTGTCTTCCATCACTACTTCATACACCTGGTCCACCATTTCTAGTTGCCACCTCAACAGGACAACTTGATCTGTGTTCATCTTTGGTGCTTGTTCTGCCACGCTTGAACTCGCTTACCCAGTTCTTTGCTATGGAATATGAAGTCCACCATCATCTCTTAATGTTGTGACCACGTCCATATGTGTTTGTATGAGTGGGAAAATTTTCTTGTGCAGGCACTTTTATCACTCAGAGGTTCTATTTGTCCATTTTGACTGAAATTTATGGGGAGGGGGGGGGGGGATGTGTGCACACTTTGTGTCCACACTCTAGAAAATGTACAAGCAGAAATGTATATAGTACCTTCAGCAAGTATACACATTTTGTTGTTACAGCCTGAATTTAAAATGGTTTAACTTGAGGGTTTTTTGTCACTGATCCACATAAAATACCCTATAATGTCAAACTGGAATTTTTTTTTTTTTCGAAATTTTTACAAATTAATTAAAAATTTAAAAGCTGAAATGTTTTGTCTCCATACATATTCAAACCCCCTTTACTATGACGCTCCAAATTGAGCTCAGGTGCATCCAATTTCCTTTGATCATCCTTGAGGTGTCTCGACAACTTGATTGCAGTCCACCTGTGGCCAATTCCTTTGATTGGACATGATTTAGAAAAACACACGTTTCTTTGTAAGGTCGCACAGTTGGTACTGCATGTCAGAGCCTAAACTCGACCATGAACTCCAAGGAACTGTCCGTAGAGCTCCAAGTTGGAATTGTGGGGAAGGGTATAAAACAATTTCTATATTGTTGTAAGTTTCCAAGAGCACAGTGAGCTCCATCATTCGGATATGGTAAGAATATGGAACGAACCAGACTCTTCCCAGAGCTTGCCATCCGGTGAAACTGAGCAACCGGGCAAGAAGGACCTTGGTCAGGGAGGTGACCAAGAACCCAATGACTACTCTGGTGAAACTACAAAGTTCCTTGGCTGAGATGTGAGAACCTGCCAGAAAGGCAACAATCTCGGCAGCACTTCACAAATCTAGGCTTTATGGGAAGGTGACCAGACGGAAGCCACTCCTGAGAAAAAGGCACATGACAGCACGTCTGGATTTTTCAAAAAGGCATGAGAAAGACACCGAGAGCATGAGACAAAATATTCTGTGGTCCGATGAGATGAAAATTGAACTCCTTGGCCTAAATGCAAAGCGCTACGTCTGGCAGAAACTGAGCCCAGCTCATCACCCATCTAACATCATCCCTACCGTGAAGCATGGTGGTGGCAGCATCATCCTATGGGGGTGCTTTTCATTGGCAGGGACTGGGAGACTTTTAAGGATAGAAGGAACAATGAATGGAGCGAAATACAGGCAAATCCTTGAGGAGAACCTACTTCAAAGCACAAAAGAACTGAGACTGCAGTGAAGATTTACATTCCAACAGGACAATGACCCCAAGCATACAGCCAAAGCAACAATGGAATAGCTTCAGAACAAGAAGGTGAAAGTCCTTGAGCGGCCCAGCCAAAGGCCAGACTTGAATCCCACTGAGATTCTGTGGAAAGACATGAAGATTTCTGTTCACCGATGCTCCCTGTCCAACTTTACAGAGCTTGAGAAAGTCTGCAAGAAAGAATGAGAGGAAATCCCCAATTCCAGATGTGCAAAGCTGATACATACGCAAGAAGACTTGAAGCTGTATAAATCGCTGCCAAAGGTGCTTCCACAACGTAATGATTCAGATTTGCATACTTGTGTGAATTAGATATTTCTGCATTTCATTTTCAATGAATTTGTAAAAAAAATTGGAAACGTGTTTTCATTTTGTCATTATGGGGTATTTTGTGTGGATTGGTGACCAAAAAATACTGTTGCGGGCCGGAGGTCCGGTGGCGAGAACGACCATGAGGTGGGGAAAGCTACGTCGTCTCCACCAGACTCATGGAATTGTAGGCCGTCGCTCCGGATAATTTTGTGACGCAGCGGGTCGCTGAACCGACCGTGGTCGCCAATATTTCAACCGCGTAGCGTAGGGTCTTTTTGTCTGTAACCAATTTACCTAATTAACTATGCGATTTCGACTGCCGGGGAAACCACGCCCCCGGCACGTCTTGCTCGAACCGGGTAACTCTACCGACTGTGGTAGAGTACCGACTACCAACTCCGGTTCGGGTGCAGCCGAGTGGAAACTGCCAAAGCCGTGCCGGCTGGAATGAACGGATTATCGGGTATAAAAACCTGGCTCAACTCAGATCCGAACCGTGCTGGACCAATGCAAGAAGGGATGGAAACTGACTGGGAACATTTCTGTGATTATTTATTTACAGTAAATGACGACACAAAGCAAGACTTAACGCGAATATGCAAGCAAGGAATATTTACAATGATCCAAAAACACTTATTCAGTTTTACTTTAAGACGGGCCTATACGTAGACACACACACACACACACACACACGAAAAGAAAACCAGTGTTCTTTATTGGACCCTCGCAGCTGAGGAGAGAGACAAGCTGGGGGTCAGAGTTCGGATGGGTACCTGGCCGTCGGAGAAAGGGGGTATTCCATGCTGCGGCACCTGACAATGATGGCTGGTTTGGTCCCCAGTCACATGTGTGGGTGTCGGGGCTCGGGTGGTAAATGGCTGGGGTCCATGGAGTGGGGTCGGGGTCGCTCTTTCCTTCCTTGTAGAGGGCGAGCAGAGACACGTTCGCCGCCTTGACGACCTTCTGCTCAACCCTCGTGACAGCCCTCGTAACAACCAGTTACCACCCCTTCATAACAGCCTTTGCAACCCCTTCGTAACAGCAAAAACCCCTTTCGTGACAGCAAAAACCTACCAAAACTCTGCTCTCAGAGAGTGCTCGGGGATTTTTTTGACCTCCCTCAACGGGGAAAGGCCCTTGGTGAAACACCTCGCTGTCCGCCTTTGATTGGACAGTGTCCTACAGCCCACCCTTCCGAGGCGGGGCCTCGGCCCCTGCCGGGAAACCCCAGTCACTCTTCCACGCGGGTTCATACTTGACGAGCAACAGTATTGTTGCGGTTTTCGCGCCCGCCGGCGTGCTGACGGCCACGTAACTCGAATCGCGGCACGTCGCCCACCGGACGGACAATCCAGTCGTGACCCTCTCGGACTAATGCCGGGAACCAGTCATGGGTGGACCTTTCGGTCTCACCGCGATCGAGCCAATCAGCCCCCGCGTGGGATAGGGTTGCTCGCCGAATTCGACCTACCTAAGTACCCACGCGGAGGGTAGACCGGGCGATCGCACCTCGCCGCAGGTCGACTTCGGACACGGGCCACTTAAGCGACCCGTTCCGTACTATCAGAATAACCGAGCGGTGTTATCGTCGACCTCGACGGTTCGATTAATTATCGGGCGTATTCAGCCCACTACCAACCCTTTACGTGAAGCAAGATGGGGATTCAATGGAGGAAAAGACGAAGCGAAGCGGGAGAACAGTTCAACAATAAAGCACATTTATTCGCGGCACACGGGAAGCACACAAATACAATTCCACCAAAAGCACACAAAAAAAGAAAACACAATTCCATTTACACAAAAAGCAAATATAAAAGTGAAAACACAGTGCAGAGCTAATACCGACTACCGAGCACACGGCAACACTTATACAATTCTACTTCACAGACGGCGCCGACAACACATACCCAAAACCAAGGAAAGAATATCCCCAAGAATGAGGCGGGCCTGAGGCCGAGACCGGGTCGCGCCTACCCGTCTGGTGATGAGACGCGGAGCGGCGATGGCCCCGCAACCCGCGGGCCTCGTGGACGGTGTCTGGTAGGGGGTGGGAACGGGGCCCCCTTGGTCGCACTATCTCAGCGCGGGGGGAAACAGGAGGGGGTTGTTGATGCTCGGGGTATAGAGGATCTTTATTACCCCTGGTGTGCGTCTCCACCTCGGCCAGGTCGCGCTGCCGGCCTCCCTCGGGCGTGCAGCTCCTGGCACCGACGCGAGCACCCCCTCGTCCGACTCTCTTCAGCTTCTCCAGCCACTGCAGGCTTCGGGCTCCAGACTTCCACACTCGTCCCCTCCGTTCCGACTCCTCGTTCTCGTTCTCGTTCTCCTTTTCATTCTCGTTCTCCTTCTTCTGACTGACGAACACCGTCCTTTTATCCCCCCGTAACTTCGCCTTTGACCCCCTCCCTTTGACCTTTCACCTCGCTCCCCATTGGCCCGAGAAAAAGTGGGCGTGAAGGCTTTTTGATCCACAAATTTGCATATATCGATCGCCCTGGGGGCGGGGCCAATTCGCCCCTCGCTCACCGATTGGACGGCAAAAAGTGGGCGTGTGTCGTTTTTGATCCGTTTTTGAAGCACAAAATCCGTGATTTTGTACACGCTGTTCGACGCGCGTTCTGCATGAGTCCAACACCGGTACCCACAGCGGGGCAAGAACGGTGGCGATGCTACGGTTGCGAGGTGTGACGTTAAGGTCGTGGCGGTTGTGGTGAAGCGGTGGTTGTGGTCGGTGGTTGATGTTGTGGTTGTGGTGGTAATCATGGCGGTTGGTCCAAAATAAAGATAGTAAAAGAAAAACGGCTATCCTGAAGAGTCGCAGCTCGCATAAATGACATGTATTCCCACTAGACAACGGGTTTGGACCTAACTACACATGTACTTACCGAGATACCTCACCTAAGGGACCTGAATGGTGGTTTGCGAATCTGGTAACCACAACACTACCCCCTTCCCTTTTTACAGACTCGTCCCGAGTCGTCAAATTTTCGTGTGCCATCATGTGTAGTTTTCCCCTAGTACATTTTACCTACGGATCCCTGAGTGCGACATTCATGGTATTCGTGTCCCCAAAATAAATAACCTGAGGGCTGCGTAACTACCTAAACAAACTCACTCACACGGACGACTTAAATAAAATTGCCGGTGCTAAGACATACATGCCGGGGGCGCACTCATATGGACAGTACATCTTAACCTTAACTTACAAATTTTACACTAAACCATGGCCCAGGATCATTGAACTCTGCAAAAGAAAAGCAGTTAGCAGGGAGCCAGGCTGCCCGCATGCAGTCTCTGGCTCAAACAATGCAGGTGACAGGGAACGTGGCTGGCTGCTCACACGCAGTCCAAGGCCTTCCCTTTTGAACTGAACGCAGTGAACCACAACGGTGCATGGGCTGCACAAACGCAGTCTCCGTGCCAGCTCAAGTGGCACACGCAATGAGCACAACGAATGGATGGATGAACACAAACACGGTGCACGGGCCGCCACTGCAGGCCCGTGTTGTAGCTGCCAACAGGGCAGTTCTTGCAGCTTGCAAACTGTTGCTTTCTGATCCTGGCGCACATGGAAACGAACAGGGGGGGGGGCAAAGCAAAAATTGAACGGGGGCTGGTGAACGTGGGCAGTGGGCATGGCATGGCAAAGGCAGCAGGCAAACACAGCCCGCAGAAGAAGGCCGCTGCAGGCAAACACAGCCGGCAGATGAACTGGCCGGCACAGGCCTTGAAGAAAAAACAGCCAGCCGGCAGATGAAGTGGGCCGGCACAGGCCTTGCAGCACAACAACAGCTGCCGATGAAGTTGGCCGGCCTCTGCCTTGCTGTCAGTGGAAGTTGGTGGAGGGAGTGCGGTGGTGCTGGCCACTTGGAAGGCGGGCTCGGACCTACCTACCTGTCTCCCTCCCAACCTATCGCCTTTGCCTGTCACTGTACATACCCACTCCCTCAATTTGTCAAACCCCAATTTAGCCCCAACTTATTTTTTTTTATTTTTTTTATTTTTACTTCCCCACTATAAATCGTCCCCTAACCCCCTTTATCGTCCTTGTTCGGCTAACCTATTCTGTCACCGAGCCTACTCCCAACCCCTACGTTCCCTTCCCGGAGGGGAATAAGGGAGAGCTAACGTCCTGTGTCGAGGCCCAACTCAAGCCTCAGAATGGCCTCCCCAGAGTTCGGCGATCTATAACCAAAGTGGGTCCAGCGGCCCACAACGACAGCGAGGGGATGGATGGTGCGGAGGGGTACATCTCCTAATCTACCCTAACCATTTAACAGTTAAACTACCCCGGGGCTTTCAACAAGCGCCTCTCGCTTAAACTATTGGTTCTAACAACCCAGATTCCCGTCGCCTGTGTTGGTGTCCTCACAATTTCGGGCCTCGCCCCCCAATTTTCTCTCCGTGCCCTCACACGGTCTCCTGGCTGGGACACGTGGCTCCCTTTGGCAGGCACGACCCTCTGCCGAATCTCCCGCTATGGCACCCCCGGGCACTACACTGCCTCCGAGCCTACCAGCTCCCTAACACCGGGGAGTGCCCCCCATGGCACCTCCCCTGAAACGCACACGTGGCAGGCCGGCCTCCCGGGCCCCTTTCCGAGGGTCACCCGTGCCCACAACACTGCCCACGCGGCTAATGGCGCCCGGGCCCCCGCACCAAGCAGGCGCACCCGGGCCCACTACTCTATCCCGGCCCCCCATGGGCCCTTGGCCTACCGCGGCCGACTAGCCTGGTGCCCGGGGTACCCACTCAGCGATACTCACCTTTCGCAGCCACGCTCCCAAGCCCGTCAACAGGGCTCCTGCACCCCTCCAAATGGGTTTCGAGCCTACACTCCCACCAACAACAAAACAACCTCCATTTTTCAATTTGACTAACCCCGCTAACTCACTTTACTCTGACCCCGGGGTTCCCTTGGGCGGGAGTCACTCCTCCCCCCAATCACTCATCGCACCATGCATTCCCCATTCACTCCATACACACAGACCCGCTGGCCTCACTCACTCACCAAGCACATGCTTCCACTTCACTCACCAACTCTTCAACACACACACCACTGAACTCTGCCATCCTCCTAACTACATCCCCTTACTAACTCGTGCTCCCACGTCGTCCCTTAAACTACAGCACGTTCCTTTTAACACTACGTAGCTAAGCTACGTCCCCTCTACACACTCACAAGTCTGTCACGGTCTCTAAATAAATGATTTTATTTCCCAACCTAAATCTGGCTATAATCCCTCTAACTAATCCATTCCACGGACTCCATGAGGACTTACCCCTGCCCCATGGAGTCGGTCTAACTAAGCTAACCCTTCCCCCTAACTAGTTTCCATCCTGTGCCCAGGGTCAAGGGGGTCTTCCACCCCTTGCCCAGGAATCCTGTGTACCCGAAAGTGAGGCTTGTTCTTTTTTTTTTTTTTTTTTTCCTTTACATGCGCAGCGCCAGCGCGGCAACTCAGAGCTCGCGCACTTTGCACCTGCCCGTGACGTCATGCAGCTGCACGTGTTCCTCGTCCCTCCTTGGACGCCACCATCCGGCAGAGATACCCCTCCTGCCGGATTCCAACCACACGTGCAGCCATGACGTCACCGCGCGCAAAAAAAAAAAACACAAGCCCCACGTCTCGAGGGGTTCCCCACGCGAACACATGTGCTTTGCCCGTTGGAGCTTAACACACACGATCGCGTGGAGAACCCGTCCGGTCCAAATCCATTTACCTGCCTAAACTTTGTCCGTCCGCGGGATCGGCAAATCCACCGCTGGCGTTTCCGGACCGGGACTTCACTCTCGCAAGCGAGCACGTGGTGGTCTCGTGCGTTGCACAGCACGAACCGCGTGCTCACTGCTGGGTGAACCCGGCACGGTCCTCGAAACGACCACAGCCGCTACTCGGCTTTCTCTCGTCTGTCGCCTTCGTCGTCGCCATTCAACCCACGCACACCTGCGTGTTACGACGCACACAGTCCACTCCATTACATTCACACCGGGAGACGCGGCTGCGTGCTCCCGCATGCCAACCGACATCTCCCTCACATACCGCTCTCTCACACACACGGTCTCCCTTACACTCAGCGACCTTGCACACAGCCGTTCACTCACGCGTGCGGGGGCACTCACCCGCGGTGCCTCACTCGCACTCCGTGCCTCATCCACACACGCGGGGGAACTCAACCGCGGTGCCTCATCCACACTCGTGGGGGCACTCACCCGCGGTGCCTCACCCACACTCCGTGCCTCATCCACACACGGTTCCTCACCCACACACGCGGGGGCACTAACCCGCGGTGCCTCATCCACACTGGCCGTTTCACTCACACACACGGCCTCTTCCACACACGGTGCCTCATCCACACACGGCGTGCTGGGAAGCACATACTCCGGCACCATCGCCACCACACCAATCACACACGGGGTCGCTTCCACACACGGGGACGCACTCACACCTTGCACCACACACACAGGGACAACCACACTGGGGATTTGTGTCCCCACAAGGGTCTCCGGGGCCTCTACACCCCCCAAGCTCTCCGTGCACCTGTCCACAGCACTCCTCCCCTCAACCTCGCAAAGCACGACCGAACTCACCTGGTCGTGACTCACCTCAAGGGGGCATACTCCCTCCCCTCGTTCCTGGAGGAGGCCATCCAGGTGCTCGCACTGGGTCTCTACCCAGTCCGCCAGCTCACCCCCATTGTCCTCCACTACCTCCGTGTGTGTGTGCACGTCACTTACCCCGTCTTCCTCGTGTAGTCTTTCCTCTATTTTTCTATCTCCCGTGTCTCTGCCAACTCTTCACCCTTTACCTCCCTTGTCTCAACTATTATTTCCTTTGTCACGGCCTTCATGCCCGCCTGCAGGCATCGGCCCATGTTCTGCGTCTCACCCCGGAACTTTTTCATTTCTTCCTTCATGTGCTGTGTATTCGCATCCATCATCGTTTTCACTTCATTTGTATTTGTATCCATCTTTTCGTTCATGCCTTTCATTCCGTTTTTCATTTCATTTGTGTATGTATCCATCTTTTCGTTCATTTGCTTGATCATGTTCGCTGTCATTTCCGCATACATTTTTGCAAGCATGGTGAATAGCTGGGCCATGTCGGGTGCGCTTGGGTGAGCCGTTTCGGCAGGGGTTGGGGAAGGGTTTTGGTGGAGAGGGGGAGGGGAGGTGTCATACACCACGGCCGCTGCCGCACCCACCTCGGGCCCTGGGTTCAGTTGGGCGAGTCCGTGTTCCTGCACAATCAACATTTCCTGCTCGGGGATTCCATCCTGGACCATGGACTCTACATTACTACACATATACATTTCTAATACCCCCGGCTCCCGCTCGCCTTGAGACGCCATCTTGCTTCTCGTGAAGGGTTAATTTAACTCGCTCGTAATTTGGAGGGAATCGGGGGTCGCTTCTCTCACCCCTGGACCGATTCCCGTGAATTTAGCCGGAGACAGGAGAGCCTGTTGTCCCGCTCTCCAATACCAGTGCCGCGAGGAGGGCGATGAGTTTATATCGCACGACCTGACACCAGTGTTGCGGTTTTCGCGCCCGCCGGCGTGCTGACGGCCACGTAACTCGAATCGCGGCACGTCGCCCACCGGACGGACAATCCAGTCGTGACCCTCTCGGACTAACGCCGGGAACCAGTCACGGGTGGACCTTTCGGTCTCACCGCGATCGAGCCAATCAGCCCCCGCGTGGGATAGGGTTGCTCGCCGGGTCGACCTACCTAAGTACCCACGCGGAGGGTAGACCGGGCGATCGCACCTCGCCGCAGGTCGACTTCGGACACGGGCCACTTAAGCGACCCGTTCCGTACTATCAGAATAACCGAGCGGTGTTATCGTCGACCTCGACGGTTCGATTAATTATCGGGCGTATTCAGCCCACTACCAACCCTTTACGTGAAGCAAGATGGGGATTCAATGGAGGAAAAGACGAAGCGAAGCGGGAGAACAGTTCAACAATAAAGCACATTTATTTCGCGGCACACGGGAAGCACACAAATACAATTCCACCAAAAGCACACAAAAAAAAGAAAACACAATTCCATTTACACAAAAAGCAAATATAAAAGTGAAAACACAGTGCAGAGCTAATACCGACTACCGAGCACACGGCAACACTTATACAATTCTACTTCACAGACGGCGCCGACAACACATACCCAAAACCAAGGAAAGAATATCCCCAAGAATGAGGCGGGCCTGAGGCCGAGACCGGGTCGCGCCTACCCGTCTGGTGATGAGACGCGGAGCGGCGATGGCCCCGCAACCCGCGGGCCTCGTGGACGGTGTCTGGTAGGGGGTGGGAACGGGGCCCCCTTGGTCGCACTATCTCAGCGCGGGGGGAAACAGGAGGGGGTTGTTGATGCTCGGGGTATAGAGGATCTTTATTACCCCTGGTGTGCGTCTCCACCTCGGCCAAGTCGCGCTGCCGGCCTCCCTCGGGCGTGCAGCTCCTGGCACCGACGCGAGCACCCCCTCGTCCGACTCTCTTCAGCTTCTCCAGCCACTGCAGGCTTCGGGCTCCAGACTTCCACACTCGTCCCCTCCGTTCCGACTCCTTCTCGTTCTCGTTCTCCTTTTCGTTCTCGTTCTCCTTCTTCTGACTGACGAACACCGTCCTTTTATCCCCCCGTAACTTCGCCTTTGACCCCCTCCCTTTGACCTTTCACCTCGCTCCCCATTGGCCCGAGAAAAAGTGGGCGTGAAGGCTTTTTGATCCACAAATTTGCATATATCGATCGCCCTGGGGGCGGGGCCAATTCGCCCCTCGCTCACCGATTGGACGGAAAAAAGTGGGCGTGTGTCGTTTTTGATCCGTTTTTGAAGCACAAAATCCGTGATTTTGTACACGCTGTTCGACGCGCGTTCTGCATGAGTCCAACACCGGTACCCACAGCGGGGCAAGAACGGTGGCGATGCTATGGTTGCGAGGTGTGACGTGAAGGTCGTGGCGGTTGTGGTGAAGCGGTGGTTGTGGTCGGTGGTTGATGTTGTGGTTGTGGTGGTAATCATGGCGGTTGGTCCAAAATAAAGATAGTAAAAGAAAAACGGCTATCCTGAAGAGTCGCAGCTCGCATAAATGACATGTATTCCCACTAGACAACGGGTTTGGACCTAACTACACATGTACTTACCGAGATACCTCACCTAAGGGACCTGAATGGTGGTTTGCGAATCTGGTAACCACAACAGTATCAATGTTGCAAAGGTTGTCGTGAAAGAGTTGCAACATTTGTGGGAGCCGAGAAACCGGAACCGCGAGATCTTGCCTTGGCACGTCAGGGTGCGAGAAGGCAGCCGGTTGGCGGTGGATCGTGACTGCGGATGGGATGGTTGTGAGGTTATTACATCTAACAAGCCATCTCACGAAAAGAAATCGCAACGCACGCCTTTGATTCTCTCACGAGACAAACGGATGGGGATCTGACTTCACACATACTTAACGACATAACTGACTTTTGGCACATCTGTATATTGAATGCATATGGTTTCCAGATCCGTAACGATACTCCTATAATCCATTTTAAATCGGGCTGTAACACAACAACATGTGACAAAAGACAAGGGGTGTGAATACTTACTGAATGCATTGTAATTTGCAAGACATATCATTATAACAAAGATAGATCTTTATACTCTTTTTTATTTTATCATCAAGTTTTATCATCCTTCCTACCTTTACAGATAGGTGTGTGTGTTAACAATCACTGGATTCGGACAAGGATTCCTGATGGACCAAGGTAGACCACTGGGTGGTTGGTCGGTCAAATCTGCCACCTGCACGATCCCCCAATTTTGTGACGGAGCGCCAGAAAAGCCGAAACAATATTTTTACCTTGGTGGTTGTTTTGAAGTGTTTTATCAGGTGAAGGTGGTTGTTTTCACCCCTTTTTGTTGGGTCGCCGAAGTAGGTGACCCTTATTGTCAGTTGTCAGTAATTCTGTCTGTCTGTTTGTTTGGATGTTTGTTCGTTTGTCATCAGCATAATTGGTAGTAAACGTGAGCCGATTTTGACCAAACTCGGGTGGTAGGTACATCTTATGACCTCGTGCTTTGGAAATTGTGATGGTTGTTTGGGACGCTTTGGTTCCCTAGCAACAGCCGAAAAACCTTAAAAATCGGTCCTGTTCACGCGAAATCAATTCCGAAAGCCATTATCCCACGTAGGCTTATGAAATTTGGCATGAATGATCTACAGGTGATGCTCTACCAAATATATTCCAATTTTTGTGATATATGGTTAGTTTACCTGCAGCGCCCCCTACAACTGTGGTATGCCTGAAAATTGGCAAAAAATTGAAGGCCCCCTAGCGACCAGGTGAGTGCATCAATCCGAATGAAACTTTGCAGGTTCATAGCACGCAATGAGTACTACAACTTTTCCTCAGGACATATTGACCGATATTGCTTTGGTCAGGGGTCAAAGGGCAAAAATCGATAATATGCTGGAGGTGCCTTCGTGCCAAATGCTACTCCTAGGGTTATGGTCAGATGGTCATGAAAATTTACACTAATCAGCTGGAATACATTGTGCACAAACGATCGAGCCGTATTTTCGATTTATATCTTTGTTCACCGCCAGCACCCCATCGAACTTTGGGGATTTCCGATATCAAACCGCATTTTCGGTACTTTTCATTCAAATTGATACCGAGTAGTTATCAGTAGATGGAACTCGATGAGATTTGGTATGCATAATGTTAAGGTGATTATCCGCGATATGACATCCATTCTTTTTCTATATCTTATAGTTTCCAAATGGTAACCCTCTCAACTTGGGTGTCCGAGGGCCATTGAGCATTCCCGCTGAAAATTCAAAGTACACTAGCTCAAAGACGGTTGAACCGCATCGAATGAATCTTTATATGATTATAGACCGTAATGAGTACTACAACTGTGCTCATTTGCATAATGACCTATCTCGAGTTGGTCAGGGGTCAAAGGTCAATAAGTGCATTTTTCAGGCGAAATTACTATTCAAGGCACCCTTGCTCCTACACGGATTAACCAATACAAATGAAAGTTCATAGGTACATAGTACTCAATGAATACTACAACTTTGCTTCAGGACATATTGACCTATCTCAGCTAAGTCAGGGGTCAAAGGTCAATGAGTGCATTGTTCGGGCAAAATGACCATTCAAAGCCCCCTTGCTCATACACGGGCTAACCGATTTGATTGCAATTTTGTAAGTACTTAGTACTAGATTAACTCAGATCAGGGGTCAAAGGTCATCGGATGCTTGGTGACCCATGGCCGCCTACCGGCTTGTCTGTTTGTCAGTTTGTCTGTGTACAGGATATCTCAAAAAGTTGTGGACTGATTCGGATGAAGTTTTGTGGATAGGTTGGGTGTGTGACACGGATGAACTGATTGGATTTTGGTGAAGATCCGTATCCAGATCCAGCGACTAGAACTTTTAAGTGATTCTTCACCATTGAGAGATGGGGCCAAAAACGATACATAGCACGATATCTCAAAAAGTTGTGGACAGATTCGGATGAATCTTGGAGGGCATGTATGGGGTGTGACCACGGAAAATTGATTGGATTTTGGTGAAGATCCGAATCCGGATCTGACTACGGGAATTTTTGAAGTTATTCTTCACCATTAAGAGATTGTGCTCAAAAACAATAAATAACACGATATCTTAAAAATGTATTGGACCCGATATGTTCTCGTGGATCAGGCATTATGGGGCGGAGGTGTGCGCTCTACCGAGTGCCCTTTTCGTTGCTTCTGTTTTCGGCATAAAGAAAACTCTCACGAGGATCTGTAACTGCAACTGATCATCCGTCAAATTAATGTGGGTCGAGAGATTGAACCGAAGATGACCCAGCTGTAGTTTTAAGATGGCCTCCTAACAAGGTTTGCTTCAAACTTCCCATTATTGTGCATTTACTGCATGCTGGGGTAATAATACTATCGGGCCCCGTTATTCACAGGGGATATGTTCCTGAAAAATGCTGTGAATGCTGGGGCGTTTTAAAAAAAAAAAATTATATTTTATTTCAACACATGGTCTACCCTGGGCTCATAGAAGAGAAATTGCACAGAACAAATCAGGACACAACAAAATGGGAACAGCAGGAGAAAGGGAAAACACCAACAGCAGGGTGGAGGGAGAATATAGATGAAGATGGACAAGCAAGGGATGCAGGTAACAATAAGGGGTAAGGGAGAATGCAAAGAGTGGACAACATAAGGAAAATTGTGTTTGACCAGACTCTGATTTTGTCAAGGTCTGAGGAGAGGGGAGAGGCTGCTGCCTGTCTGTCAGAAGGATGAGAGATGTCATGGCAGATAGTGGGGTCATCAGCAAAGAGAGTATTTTTCAGTCAGTGGGATCATTTATGAAGATTTGATATAATGTGGGGTCTGGAACACTGCCTTGGAGTACTCCAGCCTTGATAGGGAGCAGAGATGAAAGGGTTGCGTTGAGAGCCACGCGTTGACTACGAGAGGGGAGGAGGTCAGTAAGGCCTGTCGCAGCTAAGTGGGAGCCACCCTGTTCCAATGCTTGTATTTAAATAATAATGAATAAACACAAATATGAGTAAACTAGCCTTCTTGAAACCCTCACAGTCAGTTCGAGCATTGAAAAATCTATTTAAAAAATGTATACTTTAATGACCATCAGATGTCAGGATCGTAAGACTCATGTACGTTAAATGCTATCAGCTGAAAAAGCAGTCATTTCTCGTTTCATTTTTAGATTTTCAGATGTTGTTTAATTTATCTGATATTCGTCATTGGAACTTGGTTTTGAAAAGTTTATTTCAACAGAAAGAGTGAACTTTCCTTTCCGGAACATAAGTTACAGTTTGGAAATCGATCAAAAATTGGCTGAGTGGCATGTGATGGAGTGAAATTTATCCTAGTTTCACTTTGAATGCCTATTCAGGGATGAAAAAATAAAAGTGCCCGTGCTATTCTGTGAATTGTGCTGAAAGTGGCTGAGATGAGGCTCATTTTACCAACAATAATCATATTATCTAATTTTACAAACATTATAAACATATTTTGATTAAATACCGCTCACTGACCACGCGTTTCAAAATTTCAAATTTGTCCGCCATTACGTGACAATCAACATTATACACAATACAATTTTACCTGAATCATTGAATTTGAAATCTCTTAACCCAAATGATACATTTCTGTCATGACCAATTTGCAGGAAAAATACAGGTTTGCCTCAATCTCCCTCAACAGTTAAAGGGAGATTTTTTTTTTCTTGTCCGCCATTACGCGACGATTATGGAATTCTGGAATTATTGCTGAAATATTGAGGTGAGTGAATGTTTTAATTATTTGGACATTAAAATAGATGAATCAGACTGACTTCACAAGTCTATTAGCAATAATGCTCAAATATTTATCTGACAACCACTTGGAGGGAAGAAAATTTAATTTTTTTATTCATGTCCATCGAGAAATATGAAAATTTGATGCTTTCGTGTCGCGACATCCTGGCCTAATAAGTGGAACGGATTGTCATAGTAAGTGTCCATGATATTTAAATGTTTATCAGTCTGGTTCCTTTCCTGAGTTGTGTTTGTCTGACTTGATAAACTGTATTTTGCCTTGTGTTCCATATATGCTCCAGTTTATGGAATAGTTAATGATTTGATAATTTCATGAAGTTCATTTTTGATAATTTTTGGTCAGTTTTGGAACGAAGTGGCTCCCACTTAGCTGCGACAGGCTGTAATCCAATCGTGGAGTTGGCCTTGGATTTCATAGACCGACGGTTTTGAGAATAAGGCAGGATGTCAGACTGTATCAAAAGCTCGAGATGTGTCCAGAGAGACAGCCCTGATCTCATGTCTGATGTTGAGGACCTCCACCATTGTTGGGAAGAGTAGAGGCAGCATGTCCAAGGTGGAGTGACCAGGTCTGAATCTGAATTGATGATCTGAGATGAGGCTGTTGTAGAAAAGAATGATTTTATGTCAACTGCAATGATGGATTCCATGACCTTGCTGATGATTGGAAGTGCAGGAAGCTAATTGGGTTGTAGTCAAGGTGATCCGTTTTTTTGCACCTTTTCATGTATTGCTGTGATGTTGGTTAATTTCCAATTTCTCAGGTGGCTATAGGAGATTAATCTTGAAGTGTTAAAATATATATATATATATATATATATATATATATATATATATATATATATATATATATATATATATATATATATATATATATATATATATATATATTTTTTTTTTATATATACTGGACCATGAATGTAGAAGCAGGTCACACTTTATTACCAGCGAATAGTGGAGTGCACAGTAAAATTACAGTTCCAAATAAAGGAACTATGCACAGCTAACTCACAAATTGTGAGAACAGGTTTTTATTTATGATGACAGTGTCAGGAGAACAAGGGAAGAGAGAGGAGCACATATTACAGCAATTGTTCTTTTGTTCACTTTGTAATTATCAAACCCATGCACCCACAATATCTTGGTGGTGTCATGTGCTGCCTTATCCAGTCATCTGAGAGATGGTAAGGCCAGATGGGAAATGACTAGACAGAGATGTGGAACCTTTCTCCTGCACGAGATCCATGCGGGAAGATGGCGTTTCATCACTGGCGTGTGGTGGGAATGAAAGGGATGCCTCCTTGTCACACCCATTTTTGACTCCTTTATCGGGCTCGCTCACAGCCAATTCATCTTCAAGCTCCATCAAGCTTCTCTCCAACTCCTTCGGGGTCATGCTCACAGCCAACGCTATTTCATGTCCGTTCCATGCTGTGTCCAAATGCCAAATCTCTTAGTCTGAGCTCCTGCGGCCTTTCATTAACTCTCGGCCGTGCGCTGATTGTTTTCCCCGTGTGAACCAACTTGTGCCATGACACGCCCACTGTTGCCATGGTGTCCGTCCAGTAGCTCCTTCCCTCAGAACATCCTGGTGAAGCCCCGATGGAAACCACCCACACAATGGAGCAGCTATCAGTATCTCATTAAAGTAAAACATATGGACAGATAACGAATAAATTGTCTAAGGGGTCAAGAAGGGGAGTGGGGGGTGGGGGTGCTGAAGAATGGGGGGGCTTGGAGCCATATGGAGGAGAAGGGAATCACGATTATCAGCTCCCAATCCATTCTTTGACACGTGCTCTATCGTTTCTATAAAGATACCATCCTATGATGCAAGACATTTACTAATTTGCATAATTAGGCCATAGTAGGCCAATTCCCACCTGTCATATTCTCATAACTATTTATACCAGCAGTGTTGTGTCAGCATATAAACCGTGCTTCCCTGTTGTCTCGGGTTGCTCACCGGCATTTGGTTTTTCATTATTTATTATTATTTTTTTTTTCATTTATTACCTGATGTTTGACTCTGTCAATAGGAGGGGTTTTCAAATTTTGTGTTTTTAAAGTTAAATTTAAATTCTGTTTTCACTTTTCGCAGTCGCTCAGGTCGATTCACACTCGGTTGCATCAAGATTTGTGAAATTTGAATGTTTTGTCTGTGTGGAATGCGTTGCACCGAGGGGAGGCTTCCATTGGCTTCCATTGGCTTCCATCACCTTCCATGCCACCTCACGAGACTATTTTAAGTTCGATTCGATTTATGTTTTCACTTTTGGGACCGTCTCGTGTAGCTGGTCTTAACGTCGATGATTTTCGTAAAATCCGAGCAGAAACACATTTTTCATGAGCAGGCAACATGGGCACCTTATGTTAGCCTTATCTCGCGAGAGATTGAACTTTTCGGTGGTCCTAGGGTCCTTTCTGTTGAATTCCAACACTTTGTGGAGAAAGCCATGATTTACAAGAATTCAGAGTATTTATTTAACGGCCGTGAGCACGTGTTTGACAATCATGTGATTACGTTGGAAATAAATTTCTCTGGAGAATGGAGGTCTTTGCTCTGAGCGGCCTTGTACGTTGATTACCCCGTTTGACTCTGTCAAGAGGAGGCGTTTTGCATTTAAGGAAAGTCTGACCATTTGTCTATGTAGGGAGACTTTAGTTCCACTGTGAAGACTGTAAAAGTGCTCAGTTCCAGTTATCCTCTATTTTGAGAATTTCATTCTATAAAACAATACTAGCCGAAACCCCGTCACAGATGGATTCCGTTCCATGAGCCCAATGTGACAACCAGTGGCGGCTCTTGTAAGAGCCGGATCCCAGTCGATGTACTCCATGGCCTTACCTAATGAGGCCTATAAAACGTCCTTGTACACGACATTTTTGGTGTACACTACTCCTTGTGAAGAAGTCCCCCGATATGTGCACGTGTCTACTTTGACGTACACAGTGTCAAAACTTCTCAGGTCACAGTACCGAGAAAAACGTGACGCGACCGCTTGGAGGAGCACAAAATTGTTCCTTCAGTATTAATATATAGATGCTTCAGAGTTGAAGGTTGACTATTGCCACTATGTGCGATGCACTCTTACAGGTACGAAGTTTCTTTCAGTCCAGGTCACAGTACCGAGAAAAACGTGACGTGACCGCAAGGAGGAGCACAAAATTGGTCCTTCAGTATTAATATATAGATGCCTGTGTTGTTGCAGTGTTCGAGTCAAATTGATTGATTAGCTGGTAATCGGCTGCCCAAATATCAACATCATTTAGTAATCAGCTTACATTCAACGACGTTGAATTCATGGTATTCAGCTTGTTTATACATTTTCATTTATAGATGCTTTCCAGCAGTTTTGATTTTTATTTTATTTCATCATTATTATTTTGCTCGTGCATCAGTTTCATCACAAAATTACAGTGCTTCCCCGTTGTCTCGGGTGGTTCACTTGTTTTTTGTTTTTGTTCTCCCCCCCCCCCCCCCCGGTGTACTGACTTCGATGTCCATCGGCAATAAAAATTTCAGCTTTATCCGTCACCCAGAAGGTATCAGTCTTTAATATCAGTGATTAAAAAGAGCTTTATATATTAGATACACTCATGGCCAAAAATATTGGCATCCTTGCACTTTTTTCAAATAACGCACCATTTCTTCAAGAAAATTGTTAAAATAAAAAAAACATTTTGGTATCCACACATGTATTTCTTTGGTTTTTCAGTGGAACAAAACAAAAAAAGCTGAAAAAAAATTACAAAATCTTAGCTCATTCCACACAGAAATCCGAAAATGTCCCGGACAATATTATTGGCACTTTTTAGAAGTTGTAAGAAATAAATTTCAAGCAGGTGATTCTCCTTTACTTTGGAAATGAACTCACCTGTCGTGAGTTGGAAGTGCCTACAATATAAAAATCACTCATTCAACCAGTTTGAATGGAGAAAAGGAGTCACTCTGCTGTTTTGTATCACCTGTGTACTACAATGGGCATGGAGAAAAGAAACAAAACTCGAGAATTGTTTGAGGATGTCAGACACAAGATTGTAGCCAAGCATGGACAATCTCAAAGAGACAAGTCCATTTCCAGAGACCTTGATGTTCCTGTGTCCACCGTATGCAATGTTGTCATGCAGTTTAAGGCTCATGACACTGTAGCTAACCTCCCTGGATGTGGCCGCAAGAGAAAACTTGATCGAAGATTGCAACGAAGGATTATTCAATGGTGGAGAAAGCACCTCGATCAACTGTCAAACAGATTCAAGCTGACCTTCAGACACAAGGTATGACAGTTTCAACTCACATCATCCGTCACCAACTCAATGAAAGGAGGTTTTATGATAGGAGACCCAGAAGGACCCCAATGAGAGAGAGCGGGACAAAAGAAAGCCCAGCTGAAGTTTGCCAAAACACACCTGGACTAGGTAAATCCTTCTGGGAGAATGTCCTGTGGACAGATGAGACCAAATTGGAGCTTTATGGTAAAGCACATCATCTATACGTTTTACGGAAAACAAAATGAAGCCTTCAAAGAAAAGAACACCTTCCCTACAGTTCAACATGAAGGAGGTTCAGTGATGTTTTGGGGTTGCTGTGCTGCCTCTGTCACTGGGTGCTTTAAATGTGTGCATGGAGTCATGAAATCAGATTTACCCAGGCATTTTGGAACACAATGTTCAACCCAGTGTCAGAAAGCTCGGTCTCCGTAAATGGTCATGGGTCTTGCAGCAGGACAATGATCCCAAACACACTTCAAAAAGCACCCAGGAATGGTTCAAGAGGAAATGCTGAAGTGGCCAGCAACGAGTCCAGATCTAAATCCCATTGAACACCTGTGGGGAGATCTGAAAACAGCAGTTGGGAGAAGGCACCCTTCAAATCTGGGAGAAATGGAGCAGCTTGCGCAAGAGGAGTGTTTGGCCAAACTACTAGTAGAGAGGTGAAGGAAGCTCATTCATGGCTACAGGAAGTGCTTGACTGCAGGTATTTTGTCCAAAGGCTGTGCTACCAAATATTAAGTCAAGGGTGACAATAATTTTATCAATGCCATTTTTTTTTATTTTCTTATTTATAAGGATATATAAAGCTCTGAATCAAAAACAAAGGGAGTGAATTGTGTAGTGACCATAAAAACGAAAACAAAAACAATATTAACAGTGAAATATAGAATTGTGGAGACCAAATACTTTTGTCCATTTCAACTTATTTTTAGAAATAATTTTGAGTTATCTGCAAAAGTACAAGGGTGCCAATATTTTTGGCCACAACTATTTATATTTTTTCCTTAGCTGAGATGGGGGAACCTGTTAGTGTGAAGCGACACCAGTATAGTGATTCCGATACGGCGATCCGCGATAGTCGTACCACATCGCGATCCACGATGGTCACACCGACGTGGCGATCCGTGGTGGTGGTCACACCGACGTGGCGATAGCAATCTCACTTTAAAACCAAATCATTTTTAATACAACTTGAATTTGGAAGTAAAATAACGGTTCATGAGGGAAATCCAAGACCCATGTGGGAATACTTAAAAAAAAATTTACCATGTGTCAATGTGCACGTTGTCTATGAATACTTAATGGGCCGATGGTCCATTATGTATTTTTGAACCCGTGGAAAAACAAACAATTGTTTGTTGTTATTATTCGTTTTTTTTTTTTTTAATACCGGTAGAAGCCCAGCACTAAATCGATACCGACGGAGCCTCCTGTGTCCTTTTCTTGCACATTCACGGAGCTGACATTGTGTGACCCGTGTGCGCAGCATGTTTACGGGGTACTAATTATCTCAAGGTTGATACTCGAATTGTATTGTTTCCACTTCCCTGATTTGGTGTCCCCTCGGTCACGAGATGCAATTGATTTGCTTCCGTCAAGATGCGATTCATTTATCATTTGCTTTGCAGTGATGGAAATAGGAGTTAATAAGTGTTGTGGTTAATGGCTACACTTGCTTGACGTCGTTCATGGTGTTGCTTTGCCATTCTTTTATCATTAAATTGCTGATTCATTATCTCACATGCCATTTTAAGCAGAGTAGCACTTGCTTCAATACCCTGATTTATGGGAATCTACCTTCTAACGGTGTAGGGTTTTTTTCTTTGCAATTTTTTCCAGGAACTGTTGCTGTGGCTCGATTAAGATGCTGTAAAACAGAAATGACATTATCATTGAAATTGGTTGGAACCACAATGCAAATTACTTCTTTATGCGTGAAGGTCAAGAGCATTTCCATGATGTTGCCTTGAGTAAGGGAGGTTCAAGGAGTTGTGGTTGGGGGCTCCATTGCGGTACTGACAATGGACAAGCTTCTCTTACTTATATAATCGAATTTGATTTCTCCATATTGAATGGAAAGTTTTCGAATTGTCAGTTTAGCTGCGCTTATTTGAGGAACCTGATGTTTTTTTTTTTTGTTTTTTTTTGAAATATATAAACAATTGCTCGGGGAGGGAGCGGGCTATGCAGCTTTGGGGGGTGTGGGTTAAATCGATTCCCTGTCTACATCAAAGCTTTGTTTGAAATAATTTGATTTTTACTTACCAGTTACTTTCAACATTCTGAACCTTTTCTGTACCTTTTTTGAACCACTTATAAGATTGTTCAAGCTCACATAATGACAAATAATACAAAACATTGAAACAAATGTAAAAGGATGTGGGGATGTTATTAGGCCATGGGCCAATCACCCAAAATGGACTTCTCATTACCATCTCGGGTGGCAAAAGGTTGACTGTACTTTTTTGGAAAGATCTTTGTCTGGGCCAACTTTTTGGGTATGATTGCCACTCCAAATCGGAAGCTTTATTGTAGTTTTTTGGGAAAATAGGCATTTTTGGGGTAAAATCGTGTTTTTTTGAAATTTCAACTGTAGGAAAAATATCTGCAACAAAACAACATATTTGAGATTTGGAATAAATAGCAATGTAAAGTACAACCATTTTGGTGTGCTTTGTGTTGGGTTTCAATCACCGGTTACCATGGCAACAGCCATTTTAAGGTTAAAAAAAAAACATGGTTTTGATAATGAAACTTTAAAAATTCATATCTCAGAAATGAAAAATGATTTTTGAACCGTTTAAATGATAAACACATACTGATGCACCTGGGCAGTTTTTAAATTCCATAGTATGAGGGTAGGTTTAAGATAAATATATCGTTTTAGGGTAAAAAATCACATTTTGAATTGCCTTTCTTGGTAAATGGAGAGAAAACCCAGTTTTTTGAGCATTTTAAATATTTCTCAATTTTATTAAGTATCAAAAGTCCATTTATCACTGTAGATGTATTAGCATACTCGGTTGGATGAGATACCTAGTTCAATAGATTGACGTTGCCATGGAAACGGCCAATTTTGTGATAAAACACACTTTTTGACGGTGAAAGTTTAAAAATCCATAACTTGGTAGAAATGTAATATTTTTGAGCAATTTGAACGCTAGCTACCACCCTCACACCCTAAGGCTGTTTGTTTGTTCAATAGGTAGAATAACCTGCAGGCAGCTGTCATGTAAGTGTCTTAGATTTACATTCTTTGATCGCTATCATCATCATCATCACTTTCATCATCTGCATATACGGTTACGTCTGTGTCTGCTTCGTCATCCTCGTATTGGTTGTCACACATCTGGTTTTTACACATCTTAGTGCATTTCAGTCCGTTTCGGATGCACGCGCAGTCCTTTGCATCACAGTGGCATACACAGCTACAGCTCATGAGCTCCAAAATAGCTGATGGAGCTGGTGGACCAGTCATCCAGAGAATCTCAAGGTCACCGCTGTAATCTGTAGACCATCCACAATCTGTTGGTGGGATTACTTCAGGAGTGCATTCAAGGGATCTACGCCATATGGCTGCTTGGTAATTTGCCCGCTTGGCATGCTGGAACAGGCAATCTCTGCATGGTGGCAATTGTGCTGAAATCATGTTGCCCCTATTTGATCTAAAGAGCTGATAACGACACTTTGACTTCAACTATAGCTCTGTTAGAAACAGAGATGGCAGGTGAATGCTTCAAGATTTGCAAACAGTTCATTGGACATTTTCCATGACCGTCCAAGCTCAGTGAAGCACTGCTGATAGTCCACGGTCTTCTTGGTAAGTTTTAGTGCATTCAGTTTTCCCTTTCCGGCAAATGCACTGACCGTATCGCACCCCGTAAAGGCGTGCAAGCCAATTAAGGCCTTGCAGACATCTTCACCAAGGGCGTTGGCAATCTTGGTTATGTCAATGTACTTTTGCCGAGTTTTTGTTCCAACCTTCTGATAATGGGTGAACGGATGATTTTGCTGAAACCAATGCAAAGTACCAGAATATCCGTGTCTTCAGCAGTTATCACAATAGCGTTGCACCCATTTTCTGCTGCACTGGTGGCATGCAGAAAGATACGAGTGTCTGCCTCTTCCTGAATAGACTTCATTTCAATGACTTCTTCCCATTGGTCCTTGACAAGCTTGAAGCATCGTTCCTCGCATGTAACGTACAGAACTTTCATTCCCAGTTTGAGTCGGTTCTCTGGCCTTTTCCATTCATCTACGACGAATCGGGTGAAACAGGTTATGTTTGACGAACTGGACAATAATTCCTGCCATTGCCTAATTTTGTGCCCTCGACTGATATTCTTGAACTCGAGACCCTCCGTTGCTCCACGATTCGATCTTTCTGTCTGCAATTTCTGCCAGGCAACTGTCTGCAATTTCTGCGAAAGTCTGATTGTCCCCTTTCAAGCGCTGAACTAAACTCATTCCATCGATAATGGTTGCAGACGGTCTAGGGATATTCTCGGCTACCATTCCATCATTGGTCAGCGCTTTGGCGAGAGCAGCTTTGTTTGTTTTCCTCAAGGACCCTTCAGACATTGCTAAGGACCATGGAATGGGCCCTAGAGGGTGTCTGAAGACTTCCTGCAAATCAAGGTGACGGCTCTCAGCAGCAAGAATCATGTGGGCGAACAGTTGTCTGTCAGCCTGAAGGATTACCTCTTTACCATCTGCCTTTGTCACACGCTTCTTTTTAATTAGGTCGGAGAAAATTTTCAGGTTTTGTTTCGAGATTTTGCCATGGAAGGCTTCAACTGGAGGCGTTGCTTCGAGCCGGTTCTCCTTGAAAGTCTTATATGATTCAGTACCAACCTCATGCGCTCTTGTCAGGTCGTTCTTTATGTCAGGAGTAGCTAGCCGTCCAGTTGAAATACTTGTAAGCTCAGGCTGGTTTCAGCTCATGGGTACTTCCAGGTAAAAGTGGACACTGGTTGAAAAAAATTAAGTGAACCATATACTACAGGGTGCCCCACAGAAAACCAGGAAATTTGGTACAGTTTATTTAAAACAAAACAAAAGCAAACTTAGATGTAGTGTAAAACAAATATACACTTTATTTTCAAACAAATCAAAAGCAAACTTAGATGTAGTGTAAAACAAAGATGCACTTTATTATATGTTAGTTTATTGATATGGTAAAATACGGCAAAATAAATCTCAAATTTCCTGGTTTTCTGTGGGGCACCTTGTATATTTTTTAATACTAGTGCGTGCCCGTACGTGCAAACAAAAAAAAAACTTTCAAACCGCGTGCCAGAAACAACAACCACACAGGCCGTTCCTTCACTCTCGCATGCCCGTACGTGCGTGGCCGTATGTGCAAAAAAACTTTCAAACAACCAGACAGGCCGTTCCTTCGCCGTCATAAACGATGACTGGATTGGGGCATTGTGTTAAAGAAAATCGAGAAAGAATACAGTAAGTCGATAAATCGAGAAAGAATACAGTACTTGTCACTATCCGGAAGTTCGCATATCCCAGTTATGATTATTCGCAATTTAGTTTTAATGGCCAATTATTCAATTAGCGCCAACGTATTTTGCCTTTTCGCAAGGAAAAACGAGGAGAGGAGAGGAGAGGAGAGGAGAGAAAAAACCCGTAATGGCGAACGCGGCTGAGTTTCTCTTCACCATCGACCACGGCTACGCAGCAACGCTTCCTGTCATTGGTTGATATAAAATGGCCGCAGCAATGGTTCCTGTCATTGGTTGGTAAATAAATGGCCATAACTTAGGAAGCACTTGTCCGATTAATATCAAACATTGAAAAGGCACATCCTCAGGTCCCCAGCAATATATCTGGCAAGTTTCAATTAGATCGGACCAGCGGTTGTCGAGAAACAACAGTCACACACACACACACACACACACGCACACACACACAAACACAGATTGCTGGAATTATAGATAGATATCTGTTGGGAAACATCCCCAGGTTCTGGCCCGTTTGAGTGACCCTGAGCTCTTGGCCACAAAACAATGATCAGATTCTATCCTAAAGTACATAGCAGTCATCTATAAACTGTAACGTGAGTTACTCACTTTTTCATCGTTATATAAGTTACATGTTGCAGTTCACTTTTCATTCTTTCTAAAATTTAAGTATGGACCCTCAGTCATTATACGTAACTGGCCACTCAGTAATTCATGTCTGTGAGGAGAAACAGTTAATAAAGTTTAGTTGTTTTTGACCATGTCCATTTGTTGTAACGTGAGTTACCATGCCTAAAAAGGCCATGCTACACCACACATTGAAGAGATTCATCATCAGACCATACCACAGAATAGGTTCAATATCAATGCTAGCCTGACCAATAATCTGGATCATTGAAGTTGTTAGCAATGCTGTGGGGGACTAGATACATTCTCATATGACCTTCAAATGTAACTTGAGTTACCATGGAAGTCACCTCATAGGGTTTACCCAGTCAATCTCAAGCAGATCTACCAGTGCCTTGGTATCAGCATTATCCTTTTGGATTCGTGGAGCATGTAGATCCGAGTACGAAAACGTTGGACTTGGTTGTCGCACCATGTCACGCATCTGACGTAATGCTGTGCTGCGATACTCTGCACTCATGTAGTATCGGCTCAGGGCTTTGAATCTGAGACTAAACCCTTTCGTACCACGGTATTTTCGTGTCCCTATTGACAATCTCTTCTATCATCTGCTCAGCGGGAATTTTACCAAATGGATTTTGTGATGCTCGCTGGACAGAAAAACCTCCATTTAGCATATGAGCGTAGATTTCTGGGTGGCTTGTTGGTAACTGGGACATATGAGCATAGTACACTGGTAAATAACGGGCATAGTTGATTTTATCGTAAGCAAATGCCCAGGGGATTGCCTCCTTTAATGCAGTACAGATGCAAAAGCCAATCTCCCTCTCTTGATGCACGTATCAAACCCAGAAGAATCTCCACCATGTCCAAGTACGTCATCCAGAATCTGGCCAAGTCGCCATTTCGTCCATCTCGCAGTGCTTGCAAGAATATTTCAAAGAGATGGAGAATGCGTTTTACACTAGGTTTATGGAGAACTGTATTGAAGGAGTCTTCGTTGATATCCTCACTCGACTCCTCTATGCAACGGAGGGCATCATCTAAGAGGTGGCAGTCAGCAGTATCATATATGGTTGTCAACCATGGGAGAAATTCCTTCCATGCCAGTGGTAGTATTGCTTCATAGACCAGCTTGTGAAGTCTAACAGCTTGGTTGTACTGTCGCCCGTCCATCACCGCCTGCACAGAGCCCTCTGCGATTAGGCCAGACTCGACAGCAAGTTCTCGCAGACCAGCATCCTGGAATCGCTTGCCTATGATAGACAGGAAATTCAACATGGTGTGGAAGTCTCCCATGCGGAAAACAAGACCGTCAAATCTGTCTGGATGCTTCCAAACAATCTCTGCAGCCTTCGCATAGAGTGCTTGGTCGAATACGAGAACCAAACTTGGAAGCTGTAATTGAACCCGGATTCTTTGAGACCGAGTTAGTATCTCCAAAACCGTAGTCATCTCAGTTGCCGGTGCATTAATTGTCGGCAAGTAGCTGATCTTGTTCGGACTAATGGTGGTTTCACCCCGTGTCAGGATGTTGAACCCAGTCCAGTTTGGTGCTTGGCGATTCTGCAGGCGAAATAGTACCCAAATTCGATTCTTTCTCTTGGCATCCTCAACCGAATTAAGTGGATCCACCTCTAGACATTTGACAGGTGCCGGACCAACTCGTTCTCCAGCATTGTACTGTGGAAGTAGTGATTCTTCTATGTCGATCGATCTTTTTTTGCTCTTCACGACGGGTGCGCTTGATTATTTTGGTGAAGGGCCAATAAACCTGTCCTGGATGATAATGCCATTGACGCGATGGGAGGTACCACCACCACTCAGAGTCTCCGAGTTTATCTATGTTGTCCCACACAAGAGTAGTAATCATAGAGGTCAGAATGTTTGCCGGAAGAATGACGTTGTTGGTGCTGTCAGACAGCGAATGCAACTTCTGCATACACAGCGCCGCCTCTATCTGTTCCATCATGGAGTACGAAATACAGTGTCCAAGGCGGTTGAGAATTTGAATCAGCTCGACGTTTCCTGTAAGACACTTCACAACAAGAGCCATCAAAATATGCTTTGGCGGGCGCTGACGACCGTTGGTGACAGCATAGATCAGATCTTGGCCAATCAAACAAATCTGTCTTTCGGCACAACTAGTCACATTTCACTCGCCTTCTTGACCAACTATTAACATTTTCAGAAAGTGTTTCACGGCGTCAGGTATATTTGCAGTTTCGGCTCCAAGCTCTGAGGTTGCGGCGGCCATTCAGCCATTAGTTCCTGCCTTTTATGTCACCTCGCAATAGCAGGGTGGCCCTTGATAGCTCTGCCATAGAATTACTTTGTGTAGCCAGCAATGTTTCAACTTTCGTTCTAAGTTCGATGCTGCTGCAGGCAAGTTCGTCCCTTGTCAAGGTGTCAGGGTAAACCAAGACTCTGCGACCGTGGTTTCGGATGAAATGGAGTGACTCACCAAACTCGCTCTCCAATTTTCGACGCATATGTGTCTTAGTTGAGTCGCTAATCTCGTTGAAACCGTACGAGTTCATCAGTGAAATTAAACGGGATGTCAAATCAGTGAGGTGCAGAACCTTTGGATTTGGAAATATTTTGTTCTTGATGAAGTCAAATAACTCTTTGTAAGCGGTAGTTTCAGCTGATTCAAAGAGAGTTTCTGCCGATGCCTTACTGGTTACGGCAATTCCACTGTCCGAGGTAGTCGATGCCTTTGTATACTGCCGGTAGCAGGACCTATGGTAATGTGCTTCAGCTGCAACAATCTCTCGACTGACTATGCTAAGAATCTTATTGTCCATTTTTCGCACAGCAGCTTGTCTGACAGCTGTGTCCGCTCGCAGCTGTTTACACTGCACAAGGGTTTCCTTAGAACGCTGTCCTTTCAAATATTTTGCAACTTTATCACAAAATATGCACTTTGCCTCGTACACGCGAGATGAGTCAGCCTCTTGCCAAGGTGTCCCATGTCGGCTGGGTTGCTCGTGTATGTCTGTTTTCTCACGTGTTAGTCTACTGAGGTCCGTTTTGTTGGTAAACACAGAACGGCACCTGCGATGATATTTCACTGGTGCAATCTCTCCTTCGGATAAACCTTTTGCAGCAGATAATGTTTGTCCATGACCTCAAATTTCTGCAGCCTTTAACAGAGTTGTCCATGAACCGAAATCTATTGGTGACACAAGATCAGTGTCGTCATCAGTGCAGTGGATGACACAGTCGGTACGTGGCCGCTTTGGGGGAGGCAATGACTCTTCCATGATCAGTCAGTCACCTGAAAAGAAAATAAGATGTAAAAACACTGTGTAATATTTAAATACACTTCACAATGGTTTCTCCACAAAATTATCGTCGCCATGGAAACGTCAGTCTAGTTCAACTTATTGATTGCCATAAGAGAATTCATATAAATTGTTAGCCAAAATGGACTTTTGATATATGGTACGATTCAAAAATCTTTAAAACCAAAGACTTCTCAAAATCTCTGCTTTGACAATTCTATCGAGGAATGCTATTGAATAATTGATGGTTTCACCCTAAAACGAGAGTTTGTTGACAACCTGCCCTATACATTGAAATAAACAACTTTCTGTTTGCATCGGGGTGGTTTTAGCGTTCAGATCTCTGAAAAATATTATTTCACTTGCAAGCTGAATATTTCAACTTTTACCGTCAAAAAAGGTGTTTACCCACAAAATTGATCGTTTCCATGGCAATGCCAATCTATTTGAACTAGGTAACTCGTACAACCTATACTAGTGCATGTAAAGTGATATATAAATACATGTAGACTTTGGATACTCTGTGAAGTTGATAAAATAAAAACGGTCCTCTTATCTCAAAAAACGGGGTTTTCTGTCAGATTAGCAAGAAATGCAATTCAAAATGTGATGTTTTTACCCTAAAACGATATATTTATCTTAAACCTACCATCATACTATTGAATTTAAAAACTGCCCAGGTGCATCAGTAGGTGTTTATCGTTTAAATGGTTCAAAAATCATTTTTCATTTCTGAGATATGAATTTTTAAAGTTTCACATCAAAAACCATGTTTTTTTACCCTGAAATGGTTGTTGCCATGGTAACCGGCGATTGAAACCCAACACAAAGCACACCAAAATGGTTGTACTTAACATAGCTATTTATTCCAAGTCTCAAATATGTTGTTTTGTCGCAAATATTTTTTCTTCAGTTGAAATTTCAAAAAAC
>NC_140963.1:75850119-75912619 GCF_056783735.1 Eptatretus burgeri | reverse complement strand
CGACCCCTCTAGATAGCCGTTTTTCTTTTACTATCTTTATTTTGGACCAGCCGCCATTACTACCATTACTACCACCACCAACCACGTCTCAACAGCCATCACACAACAACCACCAGCCGCAACGCCGCTTCACGACAACAACAACGCCAACAGCCACGACCCTTGCCGTCACATCTCGCTCTCGCAACCATCGCATCACCGTCAATCCCGCGCCGCTTGTGGGCACCGATACTGGACTCGTGCAGGGCGCGCACCGAGCAGCGGGTGCAGAAACACCAGCCTTTCCGAAGAAATCGGATCAAAAACGACTCGCGCCCACTTCTGTTCCGTCCTATCAGCGAGCATGGGGCGATTTGGCCCCGCCTCCAGGTGTGTCGGAGTAATATCGCTATATGCAGATTCGTGGATCAAAAAGCATTCACGCCCACTTTTCCTCTGTCCAATGGGGAGCCAGCCAGAGGTGAAGGGTCGGAGGTAAAGGGTCGAAGGTGAAGGAGCGAAGCCACGGGGGCTATAAACGGCCGCGTTCGCTCGCCAACAAGGCAGTGGAGTTGGGAGTTGGTGAAGTTGAGTTGGGAAGTCAGTGAAGAGAAGAGTCTGAGAAAGCAGTTGGACGGAGCTGTGGAGAGTTGGAGAGGTGGCGGCGGCGAAGGCAGTCGAGGGGGCGCTCGTGTCAGAGTCGGGGAGCTGCGGAGAGGGGAGGCCGATAACGCGACCGAGGTCGCGGTGGAGACGCTCGTCGCGGGACCCGAACCAGCGAGATATCCTCATCCCCCCCCCCCCTGAGCATCAAGAACCCCCTCCTGTTTCCCCCCGCGCTGAGATAGTGCGAGAAGGGGGCCCCGTTCCCACCCCATTCCAGACACTGTCCGCGAGGCCCGCGGAGTTGGGGCGCCAGCGCCATTTTGCGGCTCATCACCAGACGGGTAGGCTCGACGCGGTCTCGGCCCCAGGCCCGTCTGCCCCCCTCATCGTGGAGGGTGGTCCCTTTTTCTTTTGCTTTGAGTATATGTGTTGTCGGCGCCGTCTGTGAAGTAAAACTGTACAAGTGTTGCCGTGTGCTCGGTAGTCGGTGGTAGATCTGCATTGTGTTTTGCTTTTACATATGCTTTTTGTGCATTATTGTGTGTTTCTTCTTCTTTTACATTTGCTTTTGGTGTATAATTGTATATGTGTGCTATCCGTGTGCCATCGCGAAATAAATGTGCTCTATGTTGAACTGTTTCTCCTGTTTCGCTTCGTCTTTTCTCTAATTGAATCTCCATCTTACTTCACGTAAAGGGTTGGTCGTGGGCTAAAACGCCCAATAATTAATCGAACCGTCCAGGTTGACGATAACACCGCTCGGTTATCCCGATAGTACGGAACGGGTCGCTTAAAGTGGCCCGTGTCCGAAGTCGACCTGCGGCGAGGTGCGATCGCCCGGTCTACCCTCCGTGTGGGTACTTAGGTAGGTCGAATTTGGCGAGCAACCCTATCCCACGCGGGGGGCCGATTGGCACGATCGTGGTGAGGCCGAAAGGCCCACCCGTGACTAGTTCCCGGCGTTAGTCCGTGAGGGTCACGACGGGATTGTCCGTCCGGTGGGCGACGTGCCGCGATTCGAGTTACGTGGCCGTTCGCACGCCGGCGGGCGCGAATCCGCAACAATATATATATATATATATATATATATATATATATATATATATATATATATATATATATATATATATATATATATATATATATATATATATATATATATATATATATATATATATATATATATATATATATATATATATATGTATATATATATATATCTATATATATATCTATATATATATCTACATATATATATATATATATATATATATATATATATATATATATATATATATATATATTACGGTTGTGGAAATTCACAGAACACCATTCAGGCTTCCCAGAGATTAGTTATGTCGATAAGTGTGTGTTCAGATTAGATTTCCCCACCGATGACAAAAGGGCAATTATTCGTGGAACCGGGCTGGATCTTTGAGTCAGCCATTATTCTTTTGCTATTTTTATTTTGGAACAACCACAACCGCATCTCAACAACCATGCCATCCCCACCACAGCGCCAACCACGACATCTCCTCACCATCTCCTCAACAAAATCTCCACAAACGAACAACATCACCTCACCTTCGTCTCCATTGCACCGCCATCTTTTCGCCAGCCACGGCGAATCCCAACAAGCGGCACCTCTGCCAAACACGACGGCTGCCTCGTTGGGGCGACAGCCAGTGATTTCTGCCATGTCCGCTTTCCTCGGCCGGTGATCTCTGCAATGTCCGCTCTCTCTGCGTTTGGCGACGAGATCGGAACTAAACACCAAAAGGGGTGGAGCCAGCAAGGGGTGAGAGGTCTAAGGTGGAAGATCAAACTCACCTCCCGGACCCCATAAAAAGGCACGCTGGAACGCCAAGCGAGTCGGTTGAGAGTTACTTTTTGCCTGCAGTCTGTCTGGAGTCGGGGTGGAGAGCGCCAATGTTCGAGTCCAGTGGAGGGCAGTCGGGGTCATCGGAGTGCAGCGAAGCCTGGAGCGCAGCCAAGCCGGCAGTACCGTGCCGAACTGTGGGTCGGTGGTAACGGCTGGAGAGGGGTCGCCAGCCAGCGAAACGCAGACGACTGAGCAAACGCTGAGGAACGGGCGGGCTCGTTAAAGAGCATCAACTTTTGAAAGAGTAAAGGCCCGTTCGTTCCTCTGAGGCGTCGTCGGATAGGCCCGATCGACCAGGCCGCAAGGCCCGGACCAACCGAGTCGCCATTACACCAACCACAGTGTTGAGGGAACATCAAGGGTCACTCAGCGAGTCACCACGAGGGTGGCAGGTAACCAGCACGGCTTCTCGGAGCTCTTGCAGTCTCCACAGCTCCACGAACATTAAAGGCCTACGGGTCCTGTTCTGCCCTTTCCTGGGGTTTTCTTTGTATGAAAGTTGTAGCGCCGTGTCCGCAAAGTAGAACTGTTCAGTGCATGTAAATAATAAATAAACGGCTGTAGGTCTTTGTTTACTCGTGTCTTGTCCCTACCCCCCATCCATTGCATTGCATTCGTGTTTGGAATACCTGCATTGCTTCGTTGACTGCATGACTGCATACGTGTGACAAATAAATGTCCTTGTTTGAATGTTCACCTGCTCGTTGTGTCCCCTTCCTCCATTGAGCTGCTGTAATTACGTACGGAATATTAGCTGGCTGTTAATGGCCGATAAAGTAATCGGATCCGACGGGGCCTCGTGATAATACACCGCTCAGCAAATCGCAAACGGAGCGAGCTGCTTAAGTGGCTTGTTTCCAAGCAGGTCCCGTTGAGGTACAATCTCTCGGTAGTCTGCCCGCGCGAATAATTAGATAAATCGACCATTCGGCAATCGGACCCTGGAGCGCAGGTAGAGTATTGACAAGGTTGTGGTGTGCTTTAAAAACACACCCGTAGCTGGATTTCGGCGTTTATCCAGAAAGCTACGACTCGATTGCCTGTCCGGTGGGCGCGTGCGGCCGCGATGAGTTAAAAGCGGTCGCCCGCACGCCGAGCGGGTGGAAGCCACAACAATATATATTACAGATATATTTACACACTTATACATACAGATTTTACATTGTTACGGGCCTGGGATCGGGTGAGAAAACCACTGGGTTGGGGGGGGGTGGGGTGGGGTGGGTGGGAGAAGCTATCTCTGCTCTCACCAGACTCCCCAGAATTGCAGGCCATCACACACGGATAATTCTGTGACGCGGCGTGTCGCGAACTGACCATGAATGCCAATAACTCAACCGTGTGCCCTTGGGTCCTCCCGTCTATGGGTTAACCGGGTTACCTAATTAATTACCGGGGAACACGCCTTCGGTACGCCTTGTCCGAACCGGATCACTTTACCGCATTGGATGCAGCAGAGCGACACTGCCAAGGATGCACCGGCTAAAAGGAATAGATCGTTGGGAATAAAGTCCCGGCTCAGCGAGGATTCGTACCATGCTGGATCGATGAAAGAACAGACAAAAACGAGCTGGGAACATTTCTAATCATAATTTATTTACAAGCAGGTGAGGAAAGTTAGGTGGTGCAGTGAATAGTTTTATTGGTGTGTGTAATGCAGGGATAGAAAGAAGCGTGAGGTGCGACAATAATACACGCAACTGAAGAAAGCAGACACAGAGCAGACTAAACCCAAAATAATAATAATCTTCTGCAATCTTAACTTATGAGGACAGGTGCCAGGACACACACACACACACACACACACACACACACACACACACACACACACACACACACACACACACACACACACACACACACACACACACACACACACACACACACACACACACACACCCCGATGAAGAGAAAAAGGAGATGAGGCTTATGGTTTCTGAATACCTTGCACGATTGCCCGATCGCGCCACCAATACGTTTTGGGGGGATGCTCCGCTGGGTGACACCTCCCTGACAGCTGGCGCACCGTTTCTTGTTTCGTGCAGCTCACACCCGTAAAGAGAACGAGACGCGACCATCGGGCGTGAAGGGAGGGACTTGGGTGGAGAAGGCAGAGTCAAGAGTGAGTGGGTGGAGTGGTAGGTGGGACCAGATTGGTGGGTGGAGTCAGCGATGTGTGGGCTGAGAAATGGAGGCGGAGTTGCAGGCGATGACTATCTAAGGCAGAGTCGAGATCCAGTGCGAGATGGAGATAGAACGGCTTCGCGATCCGCCTTTTATAAACCCCACGGTGCGGGGCAGGGGGCCACCCCGAAGCGATGCGTCCTCACCCGAATCGGGCGCTCTGCTTCTCCCCGGTCCCCCGCAGCCCGGCCACGACGGCCGGAAGCGGCTCCACTCTGCTTCCGGCAAGATGACCCCAAGCTGTGGAATCGTCTCGCTCCGACCCCCACGACATGGTATGAATCGCCCCACACTGAATTCCGCGACATGAATTGCCTTGCACGAACTCCTGGTCTGTGCCCGGACGACCGGCCGAGGGTGGTGTCGGTCCCGCATGCCCGATTGGGCACCCCCGATTAGCACTGGTCAATGTGCCTGCTCCGTGATGCGCCATGCGGCCCGAGTTGTACAGCACGCCCCTGCCTGATCGCGGCTCCACCGGCCGGAGAGGCGAGGAGACGTCCGCCGTCCGTGGAGAACACCCGCGGCCGTCAGCACGGACTGACTGTAAGGTGTTCGGGTAAACCCATGCACAGGAGGTAAGATGTTAGGATAAACCCATGCACAGACCAGAACAAGATGTGTGCCATCCGTGCCCTGCTCTGTAAGATAATAAGGTGTTTCCAGCTAAGCACGCGTCCGCCTTCGAGCACGTTCCGTACAGTGCGCGTGGATCCGCCATTAATCACCTGACCAGCGCGCGTGTTTGCCCGATGTAATGAAATCCAGAAATGAGTTGAAAAGAACGAGCTGCTAGTGTCTTGCACACTTGTGTCCTGTACAACGTGGTGTGGTTGTTCTTCCATTATATCGCCCTCTGACGATGTAACTATTGGCACCAAGCTGCCAGCCACGCTCTTGCCGACATTGGGTCATTTGCTTCTGTGTTGTGAAAAATATCATCCGTGCAGCCTCTTTAAGCGATATTCGTTCGTATGCCTTTTCAATGCAAACAGCAATCTCATCCCAGATCATCAGAAGCCCGAGCCGATAATTTTGAGCTGCCGAGCATACTCCATTACTTGCCGCAAGAGTTGGGTCGAGGGATTGCTTGAGGACTGGAGCTCTGCGCTGTTCCGCGCTATGCTGATCGGGTGTCTGAGCGCAGTGCCTGCTGGCCTACGCAAGGGCCAAAATTCAGATTTACCTCAGGAATCAGCAGAAAAGAAGAGTAGAAATGAAGTTAGTGATGAAAACAAACCTAGCTATGAGATCCCCGCAACGAACGTCCCGTTGTCCCGCTAGTTTCTTCCCTTTTGTTTATCGAAACATATTAATGGAATAACTGTCTAGGGTGCACTATATGTTGGATACCATAGCCTTGGAGGCATTCGGTTCCTTGAACTGCAATTATATTTATATATATATATATATATATATATATATATATATATATATATATATATATATTATATATATATATATATATATATATATATATATATATATATATATATATATATATATATATACAGTCATCCCCCGTTTATCGCGGGGGTTATGTTCCAAACCCCCCCACGAGAAGTGAAAATCCGCGATGTATGGACGTCTCCCCCAAAAATGCCTAAAAATGGCAATTTTTTTTATATAAACGCGGTGTATAAACACTATTGGGTTTGATTTCTATATTGCGAATGTTAAACGCTGTGTGGTGTATTAACACGATTGGGTTTGATTTCTATATTGCGAATGTTAAACGCTGTGTGGTGTATTAACACGATTGGGTTTGATTTCTATATTGCGAATGTTAAACGCTGTGTGGTGTATAAACACGATGGGGTTTGATTTATATCGAGTGATTATTTAACGCTGGGCGGTGTGCAAACACGATTGAGTTTGATTTATATTGAGTGATTATTTAATGCTGGGCGGTGTGTAAACACGATTGGGTTTGATTAATATAGAGTGATTATTAAACGTTGGGTGGTGTATAAACACGATTGGGTTTGATTTATATCGAGTGCTTATTTAACGCTGGGTGGTGTATAAACACGATTGGGTTTGATTTCTATCGAGTGAATATTTAACGCTGGGTGGTGTATAAACACGATTGGGTTTGATTTATATCGAGTGAATATTTAATGCTGGGCGGTGTGTAAACACGATTGGGTTTGATTTATATCGAGTGAATATTAAACGCTGGGTGGTGTATAAACACGATTGGGTTTCATAGGCTCCTGATCTTGGCTTGGTCCTTCTTGATGTAGCGTATGGTCGATTCATTCTAACCGTAATGGAGTCCAACTGCGGCAAACCTTTTTCCTTCCCGAAGCATATCAAGCACCTTCTCCTGGAGTGTCAGGACCTTCCTCTGGCGCTTTGGTTCCTTGCCAGAAGCTTTAGAAGGTGCAGGGCGTTTGGGCGGCATCGTAGGGCTTGGAGAAAAAAACGCAGAAAATATTCGAAGTTCACAAGTGAAACTTTGTCTCGTGCGTTGTGTGACTGGTCGAGCGCCACGCGTTGTAATTTGTTGCTTATAAATTTATATTTTAGATATTATAACTGCGATGTACTGGGGGAATCCACAGAAAAAAATAGTTGGGTTCCAAGGGAAAACCCGCGATGAAGCGGGGGCGCGATAGGTGAACCGCGATATTGCGGGGGATATATATATATATATATATATATATATATATATATATATATATATATATATATATATATATATATATATATATATATATATATATATATATATATATATATATATATATATATATATATATATATATATATATATGTGTGTGTGTGTGTATATATTGTTGCGGATTCGCGCCCGCCGGCGTGCGAGCGGCCACGTAACTGGAATCGCGGCACGTCGCCCACCGGACGGACAATCCCGTCGTGACCCTCTCGGACTAACGCCGGGAACTAGTCACGAGTGGGCCTTTCGGCTTCACCACGATCGTGCCAATCGGCCCCCCGCGTGGGATAGGGTTGCTCGCCAAATTCGACCTACCTAAGTACCCACACGGAGGGTAGACCGGGCGATCGCACCTCGCCGCAGGTCGACTTCGGACACGGGCCACTTTAAGCGACCCGTTCCATACTATCGGGATAACCGAGCGGTGTTATCGTCAACCTCGACGGTTCGATTAATTATTGGGCGTATTTAGCCCACGACCAACCCTTTACGTGAAGTAAGATGGAGATTCAATAAAAGAAAAGACGAAGCGAAACGGGAAAAACAGTTCAACATAAAGCACATTTATTCCGCGGCAAACGGAAAGCACACATATACAATTATGCACCAAAAGCAAATGTAAAAGTAGAAGAAACACAACAATTATGCACCAAAAGCAATTGCAACAAAAGAAACACAATGCAGCTCTACTACCGACTACCGAGCACACGGCAACACTTGTACAGTTTTACTTCACAGACGGCGCCGACAACACATATACTCCAAAGCAAAAGAAAAAGGGGCCACCCTCATCAACAAGGGGGCAGAAGGGCCTGGGGCCGAGACCGCATCGAGCCTACCCGTCTGGTGATGAGCCGCAAAATGGCGGCGGCGCCCCGACTCCGCGGGCCTCGCTGGCACTGCCTGGAATGGGGTGGGAACGGGGCCCCCTTCTCACACTATCTCAGCGCGGGGGGAAACAGGAGGGGGGTTGTTGATGCTCGGGGGAAAGGGGATATCTGGCTGGCTTGGGTCCCGCGACGAGCGACGCCACTGCGACCTCGACCGCGTTACCGGCCTCCCCTCTCCGCAGCTCCCCGACTCTGACACGAGCGCAGACCTCCACAAAGCTTCTTGGCTTCTCCCGCCTCTCCGGACCCCGACAGACACTCTCTCGACTGATTTCGCCGCCGCCACAACTCTCCAACTCTTTTCGCTTCTCAACTCCTCAACTCTTCCCAACTGCTCAACTCTTCAACTCTTCCCAACTGCCTCCAACTGCTTCGATTCGCTCCGCGCTCGGTGCTTTATAGTCCGACAGGAGAAATAACATGCAGATTTTTGGATCAGGAATGGCTCGGGGGCGGAGCCACGCTCCCCATTGGACAGAGGAAAAGTGGGCGTGAATCATTCTTGATCCGCGAATCTGCATATAGCGATTATACTCCGACGCGCCTGGAGGCGGGGCCAGATCGCCCCACGCTCGCTGATGGACGGAACAGAAGTGGGCGTGAATCATTCTTGATCCGATTTCTCGGAAAGGCCGCTTTTTGCACCCGCTGCTCGGTGCGCGCCCTGTACGAGTCCAGGATCGGTGCCCACAAGCGGTGCGGGAATGGCGGTGATGCGATGGTTGCGAGAGCGAGATGTGACGGTAAAGGTCGTGGCTGTTGGCGTTGTTGTTGTTGTGAAGCGGCGTTGCGGTTGGTGGTTATTGTGTGATGGCTGTTGAGACGTGGTTGGTTCAAAATAAAGACAGTAAAAGAAAAACGGCTATCAAAAAGGGTCGCAGCCCGAATGAATGACATTTATTCCCTCTACACAACGGGTTTGGGCTAACTACACATATACTTAGAGATATCTCACCTATGGGACCTGAATGGTGGTTTGCGAATTTCGTCAACCACAACAATATATACAGTAAGTCCTCGCTTTTCGCAAGGGTTGCGTTCCTGTAAAACCTTATGATAAGCGAAACTGTGTTAAACAAAACATATTTTCCCATAGAAACCAATGTGTTAAAGGGGGGATGTGTTTTTGGCTCGGAATTTTTTGGACATAAACACAAATAAACAAAACACACTCCTCGAGTCGTGGTGACTTACCCCGAGGCTGGAGGAATGGAGTTGATTGCGGTGGACAAGTCACACTTGCGGAGTGGCAGAATCGTCCCCCTCTTCACTTGACACTGTGCTGTCACTTTCTTCACCAGCAGGAACGGTCTCTTGGCAGCTGGTTGAAGGAGCATCCTGGATGGTGGATGGAGTTGGTGCTGCATCTTTTGGCTTGAAAAATGCATGGAGAGTGGGCTGGATGGCTTTCTTTTTCTTTGCTGCATAACGTTCCTTGCAGCAATAAAGGGCATCATTAACAACACAGCTAAAATCAGTGCTCCTTTCAAGATTTGGATCTTGCTCGATAACAAATTCTATGGCACTTTCAAACGAGCTGAGGATTTGGCTGAGGTTTTTCATGGTGAGATGCTCGGATGAAGGTGTCACAGCATCTTCTTCTTCCTCAAGAGCCCACTGCTGTTCCAACTCCATAAGATCTTCATTGCTTAAGGGTTCTGCATGAGACTCCAGTAAGTCATCCACGTCCTCTTCGTCAACCTCTTCAAACCAACCTCCTGCGCCAGGTCTACAATTTGACTTGTAATCAACGGAACATCAGCAAACCCCGTGAAATTGTGGACACACTCGGGCCACACTTTCTTTCACACAGCGTTCATTGTGGAGGCACTCGCCTCCGCCCATGAATCCTCAATGTTTTCCAAAGCCATTTTTTATGTTGTATGTTCGCCAAAACTCCTTGATTGATAGCTTGTCCTTAACAGTTTTTTTGATAAGCTGCAGCATGGTATGCTTAACATAATAAGCTTTAAAAGCAGCAATAACTCCCTGATCCATAGGCTGTAAAAGTGAGGTAGTATTTGGTAGTAAAAATACTACCTGCACGTTTTCACACCAGTCTTCCATTTGCTGAGGATGGGCAGGAGCATTGTCTACAAGCAGCAAAGATTTGTTGTCAATGTTGTTCTCCTTGGAGATACTTCTCAACATGATTGGAGAAGTAATTGATCACGTAATCGTGGGTCAATGCCCTAACAAACGACGCGCTTTTTCTTGTATCACAGCAAGAGATAAAGGCATGCGACGTTTAGTTTGATCTTCTATCCACACACATAATAGACGCTCCATGTTGTGCATGGCACCATCTCTCATTCTCGTTAGTGTCGTTTCACTCGAACTGGTCGCAATCTGTGATATTTTCTTTATCTTTGCCGAACTTTGAACGATCGAATGTACAGTCGATGCAGCGATTGCTGCGCGCGGCCGATTTCCGTTGTCCCTTCACCTCGTTCATGTCTTTTAATTATATCCAATTTCACCTTCAATGTGACAGCCTTTCGTTGTCTCTTAAAACGAGGTGTGCTCGACAAAGACATGCGGGTCGCTTGGGATTCATACTGGAAGGTATGTAGGCGAGCGTGAAGAGAATACCTACAGTACAGCATACAGTACATGCGCAGTAAAGTGAAAGTATGTTTATGCGCATCCTGTGTGATTGTTGTTTTTGCAGGCAGTTTGAAACTTTTTTTTTGCGTTTTTCCTTGCAATGACATTACGATAGGCATAAAATGTTTACGATAATTGAAAAATTGGTTATTAAAACTAAATTACGAATAATCGAAACTACGATATGTGAACTTCCGGTTAGCGAGGACTTACTGTGTGTGTATATATATATATATATATATATATATATATATATATATATATATATTGTTACGGAAATGGCCCTTCGTATGCTACTAAATATAGGATGAGCCCAGATCCCCCATTAAATGCATGTTTAGCCAGGCTGTTCGGTAATTTGACGTTACATGTGTGTCGGGAGGTGTCACAGGCTGTTATTTGTTTGTGCAGTGGTGGTGTATCGAGAGCTTCCTCTTCTTCCTTCCTCTCTCCGGGCAATAGTCCCCGCCCAGCGCTGAGGGGGAGTGGCCAAAAAGAGGAAGTGTAACTAAGGGGAGGAGCCAGTGGCTTTGAAGTGAGCGAACGAAGGAGAGACAGTGCTGATTCTGTCGGGAGAGAAACTGGACCTGGGCGCGCCGGGTCTGCCTTCTGTGGCCTGGAGAAGCGAGCCATGGCCGAGGGAAAGGACTGCAGTAGGTGTGTCTGCCCTCGGCTCGATAAGAAACGACTGGTGGGAGTCGTAATCTGCTGTGTAGGGGACGGCTGTGTCTGTCTGTGATCTGCTTCGTGAAGGAGGTTTGGTGAACAGGCCTGGACTTGTATGCTGGACCTTGTGAGAAAGTAGTTATAAACCCTAGTGAAGAACCCTTAGTTTTGGTGTTTGTTTTGAATCGTATCATTGTGCTGTTGTTACTCTAAAGGCCACATGTATGTGAGAGGACTTGTGAATTGGCAGAATTAGTTTGGGCTGCAGGTCAGTGGGCTTTCATTTGGAAATGTGCACCAAGATTAAAATTGCTAAGAAATTGAATGAAATAGTGTTTTTAAGTTTTGACCTTGCAATGTGCATTACTCTACTTCCATTTCTGTATTAGCAACAGTTTTCAAGCTGCTGAATAGCCTTTTCAAGTTTGTTGCACATTATTCATCTTTTGAGTTTTAACAGTGTTTATTGAACAGTGGTGGGGCAACTTAGCTAAATATTGCATAACAATTGTGCATTTTGTGAGGAAAGCACCAAATTTGGCACACTAGTAGCCTATCATATTATCAACAGATTTGGATATTGGGCCATCTCAAATTCAGCCGCTGATGGCTGTGGCAGTCATTTTCCACTGCCATCAAAAATTTTGAGATGGCCCAATATCCAAATCTGTTCATAAAATGATAGGCTACTACTGTGCCAAATTTGGTGCTTTCCTCACAAAATGCACAATTGTTATGCTAAGTTTCCTCACTACAGTGTAGAACATGATTTGTCTGTGTCACGTACACTGACCCCGCCTCGCGATTTTGGGATTTCCTCGGGACTTTGTGAAACGTCATAAGAAATTGTGAATGCCCTCGGATCGAGGTTGCTATTACAAAGTACAGGGCTCTGATAATGTGAATCGATTTCCTGCAAGGGATTGAGCTGTTGTATAGTAGGGTTTGAATGTCGTGTTAGTTTTGTTGATTGAATGAAAACGGAGTGATTGTTTCAAGCTGCAGTTTGTAATTAGAGCTCATTTGTGATTAATTTGATGTGGTGTTGTCATTGTGACAGCTTCTTTTCAAGAAAGTTAACTGCTGGTGGCCATGAAGGGATACACAATGGTACTACCTCCATAGACATCTCTCCTTACCCCCAACTGCTTCTCCACTGACTCTTAAATTAGGTTATTGGTTGCTTATGTCAAGGATAATCAAGTATCCCTCAATGCACTTCCACTTGGGGTATATTCTTTGGGACAAGACAAATCTAATTGTGTTTATAAGGTTGCTAAACAACTAAAGCATCTTCACTTTGTGTTCCAAGAGGTTTCTTTTGTATACCAAATGTAGACACGTCAATAGAGGGTCCATACTAGAGGGAACTGTGCAGTACCCTTTTAGCCAGCCCCCAGGATAATTTGCTTGTGAATTTTGGATGAAAATCAATAGTACCATTTAATTATTAAAATATACATTGGATGACTTTACATCTGGTACACTTGCATGTGCCCCTTGCAGGCATGTCTCGTGAACAAGATCAAGAGACTGGAGACAGTCCTGGGACCAGCAGTGGCGGTTCAGACGGAGACCAGACAGACGTGACACAGCAAGCCAAAAAGAAGGAAGCGAAGATCTCAGGCAAAACTGTTGCCAAGCTGTCAACTAGTGCCAAGCGGTAAGTGATGTGTGGTCTTGGGTGTTGTTTCCACACAGCTACATTTTGGCTGGGGTAATTGTACTGTTTGGGTTGTAGTTGTGTATTATTGAACTTGAAAGATGTGCAAGATTTATCTTTATTTTTGAGCTCTCTGGGAATTTCCTTTTTTTATTTTTTTTTTGTAATTTGAAAATTTCATCCAACCCCTAAAAATGTTTGCACTCTGAAACCAAAATGAATGCCAATATGTGTGAGCAGACAACAATTCGAAAGTGGCAAATTAAATTATGATTGACAATGAGTCATTCACGAGAGATCGCATTCTCTTACGGTTGTTGTTGTGTAAGTGTTTGCTCATTCTGAAATTACCATGTTGCACCAAGCTATCAGCGATTTATGATCAGTTTTATTTCCCGAGCAATCGGTCTCTTTAATGTTGTGAAGTTGCATACAAGGGCATTACTGAAGCATGCAAATATCAACAGCCAAGAAACACTTTATTTTTCTTTCCTTCAATATCCATGATTGGTTGTTCTACTTCCAATCCTGAAGGCTAGTTATGCTTTCTATCTGTTGGATTGGCCCACATTTCTGTCAAATATCAGAGAACATCACATTAAAAATGCAAACTGATTGGACATTAAGAACTAGATCGATGGACAAATCTAAATTTTGTGGGGGTGAAGCAGTAATTTTTTTAATTACCACAAAAATACAAATATCTTCACACACATGGATTATGAGGACTTGTCAACATTGCACTATGGTAATCGCTGGCTGACTGTTGCACAATAATAATAATAATAATATCAACAAGTCTGAAGACTACGATGGTTCACGAGCAGTATTTGATGATGTGGATTGTTTCAGAAGTCAAGGATGAGACAATGTGATAATGTTTGACCAAGTTATAAAAATGATCAACATGATGTGGTACGAGTGACGGGTTATTAGCTGCAAAATGTCGAAAACCCGGTTTCATTCAACAACTTTAAAAATTTGACCTTTGCATAACCTTTAAAGGTCCCAAAACAATGTTGTGGACATTAAAATAAGGAAACAGGATACGTGCTATAGCTTAATGGAGTTAGTTCGTCGAAGAAGGTCGAAAACCCGGTTCGATTCCCACAACTTTGAAAATTTTACCTTTGTGAACTTTAAAGGTCAAAGGTCAAGGATTATGACCTTTGGTGCAAAACTTCCTCTGGAACATTCCAGGAACAATATCACGTCATATAGGCTATATGGCAGGGGTCGGGAACGTTTTTGACTCAGAGAGCCATTAAAGCAAAATATTTGGAAATCTATTTCAGTGAGAGCCATATAATATATTTTAAGACTGAATTCAATTAAATGTGAGTATAATAAGCCTCTGAATTTATTCTTTTAAATAATGTTGTTATAATACTCACCATTAATGGGACTTCTGGTGCTGCATGGATTTGCTGATGGCTTTGTAGCCTGGTTGGTACTTGGTGAGGTTAAGCTTCATGCAAGCGTTGAGGCTTTCATCCGTTAGACGTGATCGTAGGTTGGACTTGATGTTTTTAAGATGTGAGAATGACTGCTCACATGCATACGTAGATCCAAACAAGGTCAATACAGCTATACTCACACGCTGCAGTGTGAGGTATGTGACAGGAAGCGCGTTCCAAGTTTTGATAATCAGCTCGTCTTCGGGTTGAAGTTTTTTTCGTTTCTGTCCACATGTGCTTGCTTGCCAACTCCGCTTTCTGTCGTGCGATTCTTTCCAAATCTTCATTCAGTGACTTGAACTTATTCACCCACATGTCTGAGGCCTTCAGGTCAGCCACTTCTGCTTCAAAATCTCTGACGGAGACACCAGGAATGTAACTCAGGTCGGCTGTGTTCAGTGAACACTCGTTTGGATGGGTGATGAACTTAAAAAGACGAGTGTGCTCACGAAATTCTCCAAAGCGTGCTTTGAATGACTGTAGGAGACTGGATGTGAAGCCAGCTAACTGGTGGAGATCAAAGTTTTGAGTGGGCTCACTTGCTGTGCATGCATCTTTAAATTGTCTCAGTTTTTCAAAATGTAGTAAACGACCTGTTTCAAGATCCATGATAAAGAGCTCCAGCTTGTTTTCAAAAGCAAACACGGCTTGTTGAAGGGATAACACTGTATTTCCAATGCCTTGCATTTTCACGTTGAGCTCGTTCAGATGTTCAGTCATATCCACGAGATAGTAAAACTTGAGGAGCCACTCAGTTTCGGCTAGCTCAGGATGCTCAATCCCTTTCATTTCAAGGAAAGTCCGGATTTCGTTCAGGCAAGCCGCAAAACGGCTAAGCACTTTCCCTCTTGACAACCAACGCACATTGCTGTGCAAAAGCAGACCGTGATAGTTATTTCCAACTTCATCCAGCAGTGTTTTAAACTGGCGACCATTTAAGGCTCGGGCAACAATAAAGTTGATCACATGAATGACCAGCGACATCACTTCGCCAAGCTGCCCATCACACATCTGAGCACAAAGTGCCTCCTGGTGTAGAATGCAATGGAAACTTAGGATGGGTCTATTTTCATGTTCACGGAGAAGCGCCACAAATCCTTTGTTTTTCCCCACCATACACGGAGCACCATCAGTACACACTGAGATAAGTTTATCCATTCGTAGATTTTTTTCTTGAGCGAACTCCATGAAAGACTTGAATAAATACTCACCTCTTGTGGACCCTTTTATTGGCAGAACAGCAAGACTTTCTTCACGCAGTGTATCACCAGCAGCATATCTTGCAAGCACACTGAACTGCGACAAATGGCTTACGTCTGACTCATCCAAAGCCAGGGAAAAGGACGGCGCTGTATTTATGTCCTTCACTTGCGTTTCCTCCACTTGGTTTGCCATCATGATGGTACGATCATGAACAGTTCTTGCCGACAGAGGCATGTCTTGTATCCGTTTGATTATCTTGTCTTTGTTCGGAAGATCATCAAAAAGTTCATTGGCTACATCCAGCATGAACGTTTTTGCATACTCGCCATCTCTGAATGGTTTTCCGTTCCTCACTATTGCTAAAGATCCAGCAAAGCTGGCGGATTATAGTCACCTTGCCGGGTCCATACGTGGAGTTGCTGCTGGCTGGCTTGCACCCTGCTCAGTAGCTCTTGGCACGCTTTCTTTCTGCTGTCTCCCGCAGGGTATTTTGATGCAAAGGTAGCATGGCGCGTGTCGAAGTGCCGCTTTATATTCGACCGTTTCATCGATGCAATTTTGTCATTGCAAATTAGACACACCACAGAACCTGCTCTCTCCACAAAGGCAAATTCTTCGGCCCATTCGTCCTGAAATGTACGATACTCCTCATCTTTTTTTCTTTTCACCATCTTCTTCGTCGAAGGGTTAGCTTTGAGCAAATGAGAGAGGGAGATGTTGACCCAAGTGAGTCTGGCTGGCCTGCGCACGGGCTGACATACTCGAGAGGTGCGACGCGGCCGGCCGACTCTGGGATGCTGTCGCCTCAGCGGTGGCGCGTGATTGGTCGAGATGAATTCCGTGACGCGTCTCGGCGGCGGCACGTCATTGGAGGAACCGAAATCACGAGTCGCCTCAGCGGTGGCGCGTGATTGGTCGAGATGAATTCCGTGACGCGTCTCGGCGGCGGCACGTCATTGGAGGAACCGAAATCACTGCTCGCGTCGGCCGCATGACTGGACGAAACAAAAACCGCTTCAGACAATTCGGAGGTGTTTTTTCTTCTCTCCTTCTGCCAAGTTCAGCCCTGCACGTGAATGAAGCACGACACCATTCAAACTATAGGTAAAGCTTCCGCGAGAAATATTGGGCTTTCCAAGTTTCAAACTCCAATTTTATCTGCGAGCCAGATGCAATCATCAAAAGAGCCATACCTGGCTCGCGAGCCACACGTTCCCGACCCCTGCTATATGGCATTTCACACTCCTCGGATTATTCATACTTTAATGAAATCAGCGGAAAAACAAACTTGAAGGGGGCGCCACGGGAAAGGTGTTTGAGATGGAGAAAAATGGTTTCAAGACTTTAGGTGGGGAATGACCTCAAGATTATGCATAAAAATTAATGTCATCCTAGCTCTCAAAGTTTGGCCGTCGTCTGATTTTTATGTCAAAATTCGAAATTTTCTAAGTTCATGACCTTGTAACCTTGAGCTTGGTACTAAAATGAAAAATCGAGCTCCGTGGGGCTATGCAGGTGCCATTGGGCTAACCAAATACCGAAACCCCTGCCAGATTCGACAACCCCGTTGGAGAAGATGGATTTTTATGTCAAAATCGAGCTCTGTGGGGCTATGCAGGTGCCATTGGGCTAACCAAATACCAAAACTTTTGCCAGATTCGACAAACTCCTTTGAAGATGCAAATTGAAAATGGCTACAGCCTAAAAACACAATTCGCAATTTTCTAAGTTCGTGACCTTGTGGCCTTGACCTTGGGACGAAAATGAAAAATTGAGCTCTGTGGGGCTATGCAGGTGCCATTGGGCTAACCAAATACTGAAACCGCTGTCGGATTCGACAAAACCCCTAGGAGAAGATGCAAATTGAAATCGGCTACCCCCTAAAAACACGTTTTTTGGGCGTGGCTCCGCCCATTATGGGCGGACCACGCCCATTTTCAGGAAAACACAACTAGATCATGATATAAACCTCCCACCAAAATTTTATCAGGATCGGATCAAAACCCACGGAGCCATGCTCGGGACAGACAGACAGACAGACAGACAGACGCACAACAATAAAAATACCAATGTCACCCGCAGGGTGACCCGTATCTTGCCAAAAGGTGACCACGCGTGACTTCTTTAAGGTCACACTGAGGTGAACAGAGCTGCTATCCACCAGGAGCGACTCCTTGAGGAATATCTGCCTACCAGAGATTCCGATGAGAATCGTTGTACAGAGTAACCATGAAAAATATGCGTTTGCCTCATAACGTCGCCAAATGACGTCATAATGTCTCAAGCTTGACATATCTAGAAAGCACTCATCGAGGTGTTCAATTTGAGGTATTACACAATATGGTACCTAAGGTTTCAAAATTTGACCTTGGGGTCAAAAACTTTCGACCTCCAGCGCTAACCATGAAGGTCAAGGCCGATCGCCACCACAAATTAATCAGCTGAGCGCCAGACCATGAACTATATTCCCATGAAGTTTGAAGACGATCCGATCAAAATTACTCAAAAAATAAGGGTTTCATCGACTCCCCTGATTTGCGACAAAGTGACCTTGACCTTGAAAATTTTATGTGCTGAAAGGGACCTCTATAGGACTCTGATATGCGAAGTTACAAAATTTTCCAATGATAACTGTGCTCTGCAGAGTGATCGATACGTGATTACAGACAAAAAAAAAAACATACAAGCTGACTAACATCCTTTCCTTCTCCTTTCGGCTGCTCCCGTTAGGGGTCGCCACAGCGGATTATCCGTATGATCCGCATAGTGATTTGGCACGTTTTATGCCGGATGCCCTTCCTGACGCAACCCTGGTTGCCTCTTACGACTCAGGGGTATGGTACACCTATTCTAACCGGGGTATACACCGGCCCAGTACACTGGTACTCATTTCGCCGACCTCGGAAGGATGACAGACTGAGTCAACCCCCTGGTGTATTAATTCAGTGGCCCAACGGGGCTTGAACTCAGGACTTTTTGGATCCCAAGCCGCTGCCCTAACCACTGCGCCAACACCAGGCTCACAAGCTGACTAACATATCTTGCAAAAACTTCGTTTTGGCAAGATAATAACGAATATAGTGGTAGTGGTCACTTATATTTTTCGTGAACCAATAATAATCATTGAGCATTTAACATGGAGTGTCACCTGCAGCAGATCACTATTCATTGTTGCTACGCTTGTTTTTAAAGTGATTACAGGCGTATAGGGCTTGCTTTAGCATTCCTGACAAACTTTAAAAAATGAGTATGAACAGTACTCTTGCATTGTAGCATAATCGGGAAAGAAAACTGATCGATTATTAAGCCAACGAATTATTTCTGCAATTTTGCATCAAGTACTTTGACACCAGCAGGTGCAAATTGAAGATCATTTTTTTTTATAACTGCAAAGGATATTTTTCCACGAGCATCACATTATTCCAACCCATTGATGAAATCATCATGCTTGTGACTAATTGATCAATTTTTTGACAGTTCACTTTTTCTTTTTTGTTGTTGTAACTACACCTATCTTTCTTCGCCATTGTGTATATAGTTGCATCAAGGGTCTGGCTAACGAAGACCCTATGAGGCTGAGGTCTTTGACCCCCCCCCCCCACGACCGGCCAAATTATCTCTGATTTATACTGCGTTGATTTATCAATTCATAATCTCCTAAGGATCGTTCAAATAAAGCTGAGACTGGCAGTTGCATGCTTGGAAAGGCAGAAGGCAGGAGATGGTTTGTTACCTTCTTGGTGATTTGTTTGAAACTCTGCTCCCCCCTCCCCCCCAAAAAACCAGGGATAAGGAAGGAAAGGACACTATAAATATATGGAACAGATATGTCAGTCAACGAGCGGAAGGAAGCACAAGATCTTATTTGCAAAGACTAGAACGGCACTCGGTAGAGTGCATACCTCTGTCAGGCTGAACCGTTTACGTTTTGTATCCCACTGATGGGCCGCAACCGGAACTTAACCAAAATCTAATCGGCTTGTTATTGTCACTTACCCAACTCGTATACCAAGTTGTCATAACCCATCCATGACTTTTTGAGATTTAGTGCTATATATCGTGTTGGCCCCATCTCTTAATGGTCAAGAATCACTAAAAAAATGATCTATCTGGATCCAGATCCTCACCAAAATCTAACTAATTTGTCCTTGTCACACAGCCACCCTGTCCACTAAGTTTCATCCTAATCCATATGGAGATAGCGATGTGAACATGCGTTCACTATCCCCTGAACCGTCCGTGTCGACGACGAAACAGAGAGGGATGATTTCTGATCTCCAAGAAGAAACCCAACTGTTTTCCTTTCTCTTCTGTGCTGGTACTGTCTCTCTTCTTGCATGCATATGTGACCTTTTAAGCTTCAAGGAACGCCCTCTGGTCCTGTTATTGTCCGCCCGCTGTCGGTGGGTGGTGCAATCTTCCAGGTTGTCCCCTCTCCAGGGCTCCATGGCTCACTATACAACCCTGGCCTGCAATGCTCTTGCCAAACGGCCCATGATGCTTCCAGTTAAAGCACAAAGCATTTTCCATGTGCCTTTATGCCCACAAGTCCTCCACCTGGCCTCACCTGTACAGAAGGTCTTGCACAGTATTCCTTACCTTATTCTGCTTGAAGATTACAATTGCTGCCGTCGTCATGCACATATTACACATCACCTACTTCCCACATCACTAATAAATATGTTGATCTAATCTACTTGAGCATACGGTCCAAGCTATTCTTAGCGCATTCTACATTGTTTCTTCCTCCCCCCCCCCCAATTCCACGTAATAGTATGTATACACATGTCGAGTGTCCCTTCCCGAGATAGCCCTTTTTATTGCTTTCTTTTTTCCGAAAAGCATTTGTGTGCACAAATTTCCATGCATGGAATAGTTAGTAATGTTTGAAGTCTTGTCCACTTCTCAACATGTTCACTTTCTCTTTCAATTAACGTTTTTTTCTTTTATTTTCATGAATGAGCTGTTCGTGTATTGCTCGCTTAAACTGGCCAATCAGCGGGGAGAGGCATTAGCTTACACGGCACTTTCGCGTTGTGTTTGAAAGTGAACTATTTGTGAGGAATTGAACCAATTGCATTTGATTATTTATTTACGTTCCATATGCAGAATGAAAATTAAGATGCAAAAGTTCCACAGTCATCAAATTGATGTTAAAACACAAAATAGCAGTGCACTGGCTGATGGAGTTTTGCATGTCAGGTGCGTTGGAGAGGCGGGATTTCGCTTACGCCTCGGCCCTTCAGCATCGAGTTTGAAGGTGAATTCTATATCCAGCTTAGTTGTCTTCAATTCCTTTCCAGAAAATATGCCACAAAAGAGAAGCTTTCGTGGCAGATACATCTCCATCCAAGCAAACAAAGAAAACATGCATTTTTTGAAACAAAGTTCCATCAGATTACTCACCATCATGAGACTGCAAATAAACCTGCAAAAAACAGGTCAATAGAATATAGACAATAGACTGCTCGACAACATGAGACGGAGGAAAAACTGACGTTAAACAAGGAAATGAGGCAATTTAGCCCAACATTGTCGTGGTGCACTCAAAGATTAATTTTTGCTCCATCTTCAAATGTCAATCTCCTTTATGGTTTACTAAAGAATAAATAACCCGATCTTGATTGGGTGACCAAACGTGTGTGTGAACATCAACATATATATATATATATATATATATATATATATATATATATATATATATATATATATATACACACACATACACACACATACACACACATACACACACATACACACACATACACACACATACACACACATACACACACATACACACACATACACACACATACACACACATACACACACATACACACACATACACACACATACACACACATACACACACATACACACACACACACACACACACACACACACACACACACACACACACACACACACACACACACACACACACACACACACACACACACACACACTGGGGAGAACAAGTATTTGATACACTGCCGATTTTGCAGGTTTTCCCACTTACAAAGCAAGTAGAGGTCTGTAGTTTTTATCATAGGTACACTTCAACTGTGAAAGATGGAATCTCAAACAAAAATCCTGAAAATCACATTTTATGATTTTTAAGTAATTAATTTGCATTTTATTGCATGAAATAAGTATTTGATACATCAGAAAAACAGAACTTGATATTTGGTACAGAAACCTTTGTTTGCAATTACAGAGATCAGACCTTTCCTCTAGTTCTTAACCAGGTTTGCACAGACTGCAGCAGGGATTTTGGCCCACTCCTCCATACAGATCTTCTCCAGATCCTTCAGGTTTCGGGGCTGTCGCTGGGCAACAAAGACTTTTTCAGCTCCCTCCAAATATTTTCTATTGGGTTCAGGTCTGGAGACTGGCTCGGCCACTCCAGGACCTTGAGATGCTTCTTACGGAGCCACTCCTTAGTTGCCCTGGTTGTGTGTTCCGAGTCGTTGTCATGTTGGAAGACCCAGCCACGCCCCATCTTCAATGCTCTTGTTGAGGGAAGGAGGTTGTTGGCCAAGATCTCGTGATACATTTCCCCATCCATCCTCCCCTCAATACGGTGCAGTCGTCCTGTCCCCTTTGCAGAAAAGCATCCCCAAATAATGATGTTTCCACCTCCATGCTTCACGGTTGGGATGGTGTTCTTGGGGTTGTACTCATCCTTCTTCCTCCGAACACGGCAAGTGGAGTTCAAACCAAAAAGTTCTATTTTGGTCTCATCAAACCACATGACCTTCTCCCATTCCTCCTCTGGATCATCCAGATGGTCATTGGCAAACTTCAGACGGGCCTGGACATGTGCTGGCTTGAGCAGAGGGACCTTGCGTGCATTTCAGGATTTTAATCCATGACGGCGTGGTGTGTTACTTATGGTTTTCTTTGATACTGTGGTTCCAGCTCTCTTCAGGTCATTGACCAGGACCTGCCGTGTAGTTCTGGGCTGATCCCTCACCTCTCATGATCATTGAGGCTCCACGCGGTGAGATCTTGCATGGAGCCCCAGACTGAGGGAGAATGACTGTTATCTTGAACTTCTTCCATTTTCTAATAATTGCGCCAACAGTTGTTGCCTTCTCACGAAGCTGCTTGCCTATTGTCCTGGAGCCCATCCCAGCCTTGTGCAAGTCTACAATTTTGTCCCTGATGTCCTTAGACTGCTCTCTGGTCTTGCCCATTGTGGAAAGGTTGGAGTCTGGTTGATTGAGTGTGGACAGCTGACTTTTATGCAGATAACGAGTTCAAACTGGTGCAGTTAATACAGGTAATGAGTGGAGAATGGGAGGGATTTTTAAAGGCAAAACCAACAGGTCTGTAAGAGCCGGAATTCTTACTGGTTGGTCGGTAATCAAATACTTATTTCATGCAATAAAATGCAAATTAATTATTTAAAAATCATACAATGTGATTTTCAGGATTTTTGTTTTAGATTCCGTCTTTCACAGTTCAAGTGTACCTATGATAAAAATTACAGACCTTGACGTGCTTTGTAAGTGGGAAAACCTGCAAAATCGGCAGTGTATCAAATATTTGTTCTCCCCACTGTATATTGGGTCACCGAAATAGGTGACCCTTATTGTCAGTAATTCTGTCTGTCTGTTTGTTTGGATGTTTGTTCGTTTGTCATCAGCATAATTGGTAGTAAAAGTGTGTGGATTTTGACCAAACTCGGGTGGTAGGTACATCTTATGACCTAGTGCTTTGGAAATTGTGATGGTTGCTAGGGACGCTTTGGTTCCCAGCAACAACCAAAAAACCTTCAAAATCGGTACCGTTCACGCAAAATCAATTCCGAAAGCAATTATCCCATGTCGGGTTATGAAATTTGGCACGAATGGTCTTCAGGTGATGCTCTATCAAATCTATTCTGGTTTTTGTGATGTATGAAATACTTTACCCGCAGCGCCCCCTACAATTAGGGTATGCGCGAAAATTGGTGAAAATTGAAGGCCCCCTAGCGACCAGGTGAGTGCATCGATACGAATGAAACTTTGCAGGTTCATGGTACTCAATGAGTACTACAACTTTGCCTCAGGACATATTGACCGATTTCACTTAGGTCAGGGGTCAAAGGTCAATTAGTGCAAAAATCGATAATATGCGAGAGCTGGAGGTGCCTTCGCGCCAAATGCTACTCCTCCTAGGGTTACGGTCGGATGGTCATGAAAATTCACACTAACCGTCTGGAATACATTGTGCACAACCGATCGAGCCGGATTTTCGATTTAGATCTTTTTTCACCCACAGCACCTCCTCCAACTTTGGGGATTTCCGATTTCAAACCGCATTTTCGGTGCTTTTCATTCAAATGGACACAGAGTAGTTATCAGTAGATGGAACTGGATGAGATTTGATATGCATAATCTTAAGGTGATTCCCTATCCACTATGTGACATCCATTTTGCTCTATATCTTATAATTTCCATGCTCGGTGACCCATCGCCGCCTACCGGCTTGTGCATATATATATATATATATATATATATATATATATATATATATATATATATATATATATATATATATATATATATATATATCGGTGAAAGAGAAGTGGGTGTCCAACTTCAATGGAAGACAGGTGGGTGAGGTAAATGATCCGCAGCCGTATTTGATCGTTACAATGAATGAAATGTGAAAAACCTGTCGTGTGTTTAATCAAAAGTGTGCTGATGGAAAGGGGTCGAACGATTCTTCGTTGGGCTTACGGCTATCTCTCGCATGCATGAACGTGTCGTAAAGAGAAAAAGGCCATCCCAAAAGAAAGGAAATCTGTTCTATACCCTTCTCCAACACATCAGAGTTAGAATCCCACCAGACAAAGGGGATGGGTCTGTTCTGGACTTGCATTTATGGAAATAACTGTCTGAGGACTTGAATGTTGTACGCATTAGTCAGATCCGATTCTGAAATCCGTAACAATATGTTGATTTAAAAAAAAAAAACATTTATTTTATTTTATAACGTGGTGTTGGCTTAGCAGTTAGGGTGGTGGCTTGGGATTCAAGGGTCCTGAATTCAAGCCTTGTTTCCGCTGAATTAACACCAGGGGGTTGATTCAGCCTGTCATTCTTTAGAGGTCGGCGAAATGAGTACCAGTGTAGCAGCCAAAAGGCTGCACACGAAGGGAATATGTGTGGATGGATTGATTAAATGTGATATTGGTGTGATGCAGGCATGATTGGCCGAATGTCCTCCTGTGCAAAATTTCCTTGTAAAAAGCATGTTTTGTGTGTTTTAAAATAAAAATGGGGGCACAGCCAACCAACAAGTTAGGTTCAGCACTGTTCTACCAATGTTAAAGGTCCCATGTAATTCAAATGTTTCTGGTTATTTATATATTAACTTGACCTTCCTTGTGAAGAAATCACCCAGGTTTCTTTTGTAAAATCAACAATGGGATAATTAGACCAATATTTTGAACATTTGTAGTACTTTTCACACCTTGTTATGCCCCGCCCCTCAAAAAAGTGGAGTTCAGCGAACCGCAGGTCATATGGCCGTTGACGTCATCTCCAGAACGCGACTCGCTCAGAGTCGATTGATGAGACGTCGCGCACCGTATAAAGTACGTACAAATGCATTGTGCACATGTGTTTGCTATTTCACTGATCGTCTTAATTCCTGTGATTGTTTCTCGAAAGTTTTAAATAGTTTTAGCCGTACTTTCGAAAATGCCTGCAAGATGCAGCAATACAACCAAAGACGGTGTAAGCCTTCATGTATTCCCGAAAGATGAGAATCTTCGGAGAATATGGACATCCAAAGTGAAGCTGACGAGGGGAAACTGGAAAGGCCCCAGCGACACGAGCGGCATTTGCAGCGCCCACTTTGAAGACAGTGACTTCGATCACGGGCTCTATTCGCTGTTCAGTTTGAAGAAGTTGAGGAGGCTGAAACCTGATGCAGTGCCCATCATCAAAAGCAATGTCGTCCGATAAATCCGTCATCCATCCGACTAGTCCGATAAATCTGACGTGCTGTGGCTTTCTTTTATCATTCTCTTTTCTTCATTGTTTTCTACTGGCGCTACACGACGACAGTAAGAATAAAATAAATAGAAATGCAACAGAACGTCAGATTTATCGGACTACTCAAGACAATTGTCGTAAGGTGTGTTCTGCACACAAGTTTTCATCGTATTCGGACAGCGAGATTGCTTCGTTTTATGCGCGGAGAGACACGGCCGATGACATGGGCTGGCCTTGCTTGCGATTCATTCGCCGCGGAGCAACATGCCCGCTGTGCTGGTCACGTCACCTCATTAAAATATTTCTGATATCGAGCAGTATGCAAGTAGAATTTACATTATTGAATTACGAATAGGATTTAGTCGAACCAGTTGTTGTTGCCAAGTCTTCCTTCGATGTCCTCCCGATCATTATGAATGCCGGGAATGTCATCGCCAGTTTCCTCTGCTTGTCCCTGCTTCGGGCTCGAACTTGTAAGGCCGTATTCCATCTCCAGCTGCCTGAACTTCACCTCCCGTGACTACGTTATCCGACAATTCTCCATCTGATTCAGACCAAAATCCTTCATTTCTCTCACACTCACTGTCGCTGCCAGACGTATCAAAGTCCATGTCATCCATTATTCAAAACCAAATGTTTGATTTCTTTTAAAGCAGAAATGAACGAAGCGTTTGAGTCGATCAATCGAATGTGGAAACACACACAAAGCCAATACAATCACGTAGACCACCAACCCGAGTAATTTGTGTGCAGCCTTTGTTGTTTTGGAGATGACGTCATGTGGGTTAAGTGTCGTTCAGTAGATTTCGGCAGAATTTTTAGGGGCATTCTAAGTCTTTTGTTTGTCAAACGTTCTAAGTCTTTTGTTTTGTTTTGTTCTCAGTCAAACCGCCTAAGAGGTTTGTTTTTTTAACTTTACATTTTACAGAACGAGTATTGTGAAAAAACTGTCAGATCAGAAATCACTATGAAAAAAATTCTATAGGACATGCACATATGCAATTTCAGTACTTTTGAGTGACATGGGTCCTTTAAATTGAAGGGGAAAGAGCAGACTTAGCACCAGGTGATGTTTCATCCATATGCTGGAGCTAGAATATCGAAGTTAAAGAAGCTGGTGGATCACAAAACCACAGAGGCAAGAGTAGGGTAGGGAGTATACTCAAGTTTGTTCAAGGCTTCCAAAGCAGATGTGTTGGTTGACTGATGCTCTAGTTAGCAGTGTCACAGCTGATACTGCTTTAGTCAATGAGTGGTTCCCCATTTTTCACAGACATCAAAGTCAGAATGGTGTGTGTGTGTGTGTGTGTGTGTGTGTGTGTGTGTGTGTGTGTGTGTGTGTGTGTGTGTGTGTGTGTGTGTGTGTGTGTGTGTGTGTGTGTGTGTGTGTGTGTGTGTGTGTGTGTGTGTGTGTGTGTGTGTGTGTGTGTGTGTGCTTTTTTTTTCTGGTTGCAATTCACAGATCTTGTTAACGGTGTAAGAGAAACCTGTCTGTTATTGAAACTGGCTTGGATGTGTGGGATCCCCTCGTATATCACTACCCTTGCAGCAAATGCTGGTCTGGTACAGGGATTCATGGTCACCATTCCAGTTGAGATGTGCTATTTGTAAAACTGTACTTCCTCATGGGATGGCCTGCTGTGTTATCTCCTGGGGAGAATCCACTTTATCCTGGTGAAGGCAAATTATTTCCAAAAATAAAACATTTGTAGTAGGACCATGTATATTGGTCCTACTACAATGTATATTGTATTGTATATTTTATCACCAATGTATATTGGCCCTGTGGGTTAGTATGTATCTGTTTTGTATGACAATGAGCTTTGGCCTGAGCGATAAGATGCATGTGTATTAGTTTGATTAGCTGTTTTTGACCATCCTTTGGTCTTGGGGAGGTGGGGGGGGAGGGAAGAGGAGGAGAGAAAATGCTGAAACTAGCAAGTAAGATGGTTGGGTTGGGAAAGGTTAATGGGGGTAATAAATGTCATGGAATGGAATTGGGGATGGCATGAGATGGTGGTGCATTGCTAGCCTGAATCCCTGGAGGTAAGAGTGAAACAGAACAGCCTCTGGATGGTGGTTCCATCGATGAGAGAAGTGAGGAATAAGCATTGAGGTGTGCAGTTAACTTGAATTTTGGAAGTTTAACTACGAGTGGGTTACTGAAAGAACAAGTACATCTTAAGAGTAGATAGGGATGGTTGGAGGACAGAGCAGAGGAAGCAATATTGGAGAAGCAATTTAAAAAGAGACCACCATGCCTGGGATGTGAAAGCAACATACCTTGTGCTTCAGCCTCATCACGGAAGAGTCCAATAACTTTGAGAGCTTTAGTTTCTGCAGAATTTGTGAGAGACAGATGTGGTGTTGTAGAGTCAGCTTATAGTAGAGTGCAATACTCTATTGAGCTACTGACAAAGGCCTTATAACAATGAGGAGCTCTGATTTTTCCAAAGAAATATTTTGATTAACGGTGGATGCCCAATCTGCTGCTGGCTTTACATGGTCGGCCCAGCAAAGGTCATGGCTAATGGTGAGGCCTAAAAGCTCAACAGACTGAACCTCTTCTTGTGGACAACCAAGGAAATAGGTAGGTAGGCTTGATGATCCTTCTGGAGTGATAGGGTGAGACACTGAGATTTCCAGGGTTGAAGGATGTGTTCCATTAATCAGACCAGAGTCTAATCTTTTCCAGATCAGCAGAGGGATGAGGTACTTTGTGACAATGTGGAGTCCTCTGTAAAACGGAAGAGAGGGTTTTCCAGAGTATTGGAAATCTATTAATAGAAATGAGACCGAAGACTGGGACCGAAACACTGCCTTGGGGAACTCCAGCCAACACTGGGAGAGGGAATCGATGGGTTCCATTTATGGCAACATGTTGATTGCATGAACAGAGGAAGTCAGAAATCCAGGAATGAAGGTGGCTTTCTATGCCATAGCCAGAGATCTTGGCAAGCAAAGCAAGGATGCATGTTTTTGCATGACCATGAGCTTTGGCCTTAAGGCCAAGGTGTGTATTGGTTTGAGAAGCTTTGTTTGACCATGTAGTTTGAGCTTTAGGCTGAAGCGCAAATTTTGTTTCGTTAATTATCTTTGCCATTTTTTTTATTATTATAAAGGCATAGATTGCTCAACAAAGATAACAGCGAGGAAGCCAAAATGCGTTCATGGATTGATTCCTTTCTCCATGGGGTCGGCTGATTATTTTCAAATGAAAAGCTTGTAAAGCCAGTATAGGCAGATTGATGCTGTGGTTAGCAGTGTAGCAGTTGACACTGCCTTATTCATTCTCAGATTTAAATATGTGCAGAGTTGAGCAATATTGTGTGGATGGAAGCATATTTATGCGCACAGATTTTGGCATGATGCGGAAGAAAGGAAAGTGTTGGATCCAAAGTGGAGGCTTTGTTGATTTAAAGCTGTGGAAACAGATGAGGTGTTGATCTGTGGTTGAAGGGTTTTTAACGACCAACATGACGGTCTTGGCAACACTGAGTTTGAGAAAGTTCATGGATATCAATGTTTGAATTTCTGACAGGAATGTAAACTTTGAGAAGAGAGCATGTAATCAGGTTCGCTGGACAAGTTGATATTTGTATCATCTGTGTAGCAATAAAAGCTGATGTTGACCTTCAGTGAAATTGTACCAACAGAATGCAGATAAAGAACAAAAACAAAAGCAGACCAAGAGCATCCCTGGTGAACATAGTTAAATCTTCTTCTTCGTTGTTATGCAGCCAAAGGCTTTAGGGTAGCATCGTTGGCTGAGGGTTCGTCCGTGCCACTGATGCAATAGCCTCTGCTGGTTAGGGCTGGAATTTAGCCATGGTGTCTTCGCTAACTCGCCTACTTTTCGCGAAGAACACCATGGATCTTTAACGTCCATGGGACGCCCGTTTAACGCTCGCCCAAGGAGGGACTGCACTCGCATTGATGAATCACTCTTTTTGTGAAACAGTGGGATGACAGCTTATGGTTGGGTCGGGATTCAAACCCAGGCTTGACAGCTTAGAGGCGAGTATGTCCTGTGCCTACCTCTAAGCCATCCTGTCAGCCCAGCATAGTTGAATGAAGTGTGTCTAACAAATAGCCAGCATTATTCATCTGAGATGTACGATCTGCAAGATTTGATTTAAACTATTTGAAAGCAGGTCCGGATCTAACTAAAAACCCGATTGTGGCATGTTCTTGTAATAATATAGTGTGATGTTGAACTGCATCATAAGCCCAGAAGTATTACATTTTATCACTCATTTTCTCAACAAAATGTTGACAGGTTTGCTAACCAATCTGAGAAACAAAGTGAAGCGACTTTTCGGCCATGAGCCCTTCTTCAAAGCAAAAAAGTTTTTTTTTTTATCGAAGCCATCCTTGATTAATTGATTGTTGTCTTATTTTCAATTTGGAATACTAATCTTTTTTTTCTGTTAATAGTGTATTGTTTGGCTGCCTCTTCACTTGAACCGCCTGTTAATAATCATGGATTTTCTGAGTCATTTTCAGGAAGAAATGTTTGAAATTTTACAACTCAGCACACCAAGTTGGTCACAGCACATGAAAATGACTTGTGCTATTTAATTGTCACGAGCTTACAAGAAGCTGTTCCATATGATGACAAAAGGACTGTGCTAACCACAATATGTTTGATTGTTGGATGATATCGCTACACTAACTTATTTAAACCAAACCTTATGTAGGGAAGGCATGGACACTCCATTGCTTTAATACAACACATATCCTTTAAAAAATCTAAAGTTCTTACCAGTAGTCTGTGGAGGATTTTACTTCCAATTACAGCTCATGAAACATTTGGGAAACATTGCTGAACCATAAAACTGACACTCAAAATAGCCTGTTTGCAATTTTTCTTATTCTTTTCAGACAGTCCAACTCAAAATAGGTTGAAGCTCAGGACTTTGTTTGATTACAAATCGATTGCATTTTATATTGGGCCTGTCAATCGGCCTGGTGGGGACGGGGCGTGGTGACACAATTGCCTGAGGGCAAATCACACCAAAATGGGTGTGGTTAACGGTGTGATATTACGAACAGTAGCGACATCGCAAACCACTTTTAAAGACGGGTGTGATTAATGGTGGTATATTGCATATCGTCTGACAACCATTGTGGTCAAACACATGCTAATTACAATGGCATAAATACGACAATTATTTTTTCATAAAAGAAAAGAGAAGGTTGGAGTTTTTATTTATTTATTTTTAAATTTGTTTACAATTAATTTAAAATCATTTTTTGTACAAAGAAAGCTTAAGCAACATTATGGTGAGATTGAAATCTGAGCTTAAGTTTACCGTGTGTCTGGTCAGGTCAGGCCAGATTAGATCTGTGACTTGCTCCAGGTATCATGTAAACCTGTACTAACCTGTTCCAACGTCGGGTTGTCTGCAAGAAGGGTGTCTGGATATGGACACCCAGCAGGATTAAAAACAAAACCTGTCAAAGGGCAGAGGAGCTCCTTGTGAGCCAACGGCCATTCATATCTAGTGCCCAACTGTGTCTGCGGACGTCCTCCTGCAGTTGGGTTACTTCTTATTAGGAGGATGGTGGCAGGATTTGCACCCCGGCCACCATAAAACCCTTCATTCCGCAAAACACAAAAACGCAAAGAAATCTGAAAACCCACTCTGTGGGAATAGCTCCTGTGCAGCCTCCCTTCGGAGGGCAGCTCACCGGATGACGGGATTGGGGCAAAGCCTTCGAGACCCCCAATCTTTGATGATCGGAGGGAAACCACGGGGTAACATTCCTAGGTCAGATTGCGGGAGAGTGTGTCGGAGTGGTGCTGGGGTGTCGTCCACCAGACGGCGGTCTCCTTGGGTTAACCTGAGTCGGTCCCTTTGGGTGGGTGCCTGGAATGTCCTTTCCCTAAGAGAGGATGATCACCTGTCTATTTTATCATCTGAGCTCAAGCGTTTGGACATCGGTATTGCAGCACTCTCTGAGGTTCGGAGACCAGATTGTGGAGAGATAATGGCGGGTGGTTCCTCTTTCCGTTTGTCTGGTTGCTCTGATGGTTACCATGCCCAAGGAGTTGTTCTAGCTGTGTCCAATAAGCTGACTCTAATGATAATTGAGGTAACTCCGGTCAACGAGCGTATTATGAGACTAAGGATTCGTCACTCCAAGGGTGTCATTTCCCTGGTCTCCGTTTATGCTCCCACTGAGGCGAGTGATCTCACCGTGATGGATGCATTCTATGCCACGCTCAAGTCTGTGATTGATCAGTCAGTGCCCCAGACGAGATACACTTCTAGTCTTGGGCGATTTCAATGCATCGACTGGAACTGATAAGGATGGTTATGAGATGTGTGTTGGTCCCCGTGGGTCAGGAACTGTGAACCTGAATAGCACTAAGTGCCTTGACTTTGCAAGAAGTCATGGACTTAGGGTGGCCGGTTCATGGTTTCAGCACCCACAAGCTCATCCCTGGACTTGGTATTCCAACGCTGGCGGTGTGGCAAAGGAGATTGACCATGTCCTCGTTGATGGTCGCTGAAGAATGATCCAGAACTGCAGGGTCCACCGGAGTGCTCAGTTCCTCAATACTTAACACCGGCTTCTTGTCGCAACTCAAAAGCTGCATCTTAAATCCTGGAGAATGGTACCATCCCAGCCTAGGCTGGATGTTGGCAAGCTCAAGGATGAGAGGGTAGCTGAGGAGTTTGCGAACAAGCTGAGTGGCGATTTGGGGGGTCTGGGTGCTTTGGGAGGTCCTGAAGAGTTGTGGAGTGCCTTCAAGACCACCGTTCTTGATGTTGCCGGTGGATGTCTTGGAACTCACCGGAGGGCAAAGAAGAATTTTGTGTCTCAAGGGACACTGGATACCATTGACCAGAGTCGCAGGGCCAGGCTGAATGGCAAAGCTGAGCTGTTCAGGGAGCTGAGACGTAAAACTGCACGTGTGCTAAGGGTGGACAAGGAGGCCATTGTGCGAGGAATCTGTGAGGGGGTAGAGCATCACCTGTGGTCAAGTGATTCGCGTCCTGCTTACAGGGGAATTCATGCCTTGTGTTCATCCAAGCCCATCCCTCAGTGTACTGCAGTTAGAGCAGTGGGTGGTAGGCTCTTGACAGAGGAGTCCGAAGTGAAGGCCCGCTGGCCCGGTTACTTTGAGCGGTTGTTCCAGGCTGATCCACCAGCTATCGAGTTGGATGTCGGAGGTGTTACAATCCCTGTTGCTGACCCTCTAATCAACTGTGGTCCACCTTCGCTTGTGGAAACACAGGCTGCGGTGAACCGGTTGAAATGGGGTTCAGCTCCAGGGATCTGTGGCATCCATGCTGAACTTCTCAAGGCTGGTGGAAATGCTGCAATTGTCATTGCATGCAGTTCTATAGAACACGGACATCATCCCAACTGACTGGAAGAGGGGCCTTGTTGTCCCTCTCTGGAAAGGGAAGGGTGATCGCCAAGACTGTAACAACTACTGAGGGGTGATGCTGCTCTCAGTGCCGGGCAAGGTCTTTACTCGGTAATTATTGATAGGGTTCCCCACCATCTGTTTGAGCACCAGCGTCCAGAGCAGTCAGGCTTTACACCAAAGAGGTTAACGATTGACAGTATCCTTGCTCGTCGGGTCCTCACCGAACGCAGACGAGAGTTTCGGCAGTGGCTGCTTGCAACTTATGTTGATCTCTGTAAAGCGTTTGATTCAGTTAATTGGGATGCCCTCTGGAGGATTCTTGGTCTTCATGGGGTGCCACCAAAACGGATCGATCTGATGTCTGAACTTGACTCTGGTACTGAGAGTGCTACGAGATGTGGTGGTACTATCTCTGACTTATTTCCAGTTGTTACTGGAGTTCGTCAGGGGTGCGTACTGGCCCCCACACTTTTCAGCACTTGTATGGACTGGATTCCAGGGAAGATATCGGAGAGATCAAGCTGCGGTGCATAGTTTGGGAATGTCAAGTTCTCTGACCTTGATTTCTCAGATGATGCAGTCATCTTTGTGGAGAATTTAGATATCCTTTTGGGGGCCCTCGAGGTGCTGAATAATGAGTCAGAGCTGCTGGGATTATGGGTTTCCTGGGGCAAAACTAAGATCCAGGCATTCAATGACATCTTGGATGCTGCTGTCCTGTCTGTGCCTGTTTCTGGTGAGGATGTTGAGCTCGTGGAGAGATTGACTTACCTTGGCAGTGATATTCATCTCTGTTCGCTGTGAGTCGGAGGTCAATAGACGCCTGGGGAGTCATGGATTCACTGGAGAATGGAGTGTGGTGCTGCCGGTAACTGTGCGGGAGGACGAAAGTCCGAGTCTTCAGGTCTTTGGTGCTTCCAGTCTTGCTGTATGGATGCGAGACTTGGACTCTGACCAAGGATCTGAGATGGAGACTTCATTCCTTTGGTACCAGGTCTCTTCGGAGAATCCTTCGCTATCGCTGGTCGGATTTTGTGGCTTACGAGCAGTTGCTGAGAGAGACTCAAATGAGATTTGTTACCTGCATAGTCTGTGAGCATCAGCTGTGGCTGTATGGACATGTGGCTCGTTTTCCTGACGCTGATCCTGCTCACCAGATTCTCTCAGCAAGGGAGTCTCGTGAGTGGAGGAGGCCAATGGGCCGACCACATTCCTCATGGTTGCAGCAGGTTGATCGGCATCTCAAGGAGATGGGGATGGGCCAGGCATCTGCCTGGGGGATGGCCAGACGGAGGCCCCTGGAGTGCCGGTGGAAAGTGGATGCAGTGACGCGCTTCTCTGGCGCATGCTCCCATACCTGACCTGACCTGACCTGACCTCTAGTTTTTACATATGAACGTCGTGAAATGCCAATTAACTTGATGTTAGAGAGTGATTTAATTCATATTTTGGACTTCAAAAGAAATTTATTGCAGGCATGACAGCACTTTGAGTGCACAGAGAGCATGAACTTTCTTCTGTCTGTAAAGTTTGCTGGCATACATGCAGGCACACACGCAGCCGTGTAATTTGTCAACTTGTTGTCATTAAAGAAAGATTTAAAAAAGCTGAGTAAAAAATGTAAATACATTTTTAAGGATGGACAAGTAATAACTACAGTCGTTCGACCATCTCAAAATGCAAAGCCTGTCCCTCCACTTTGCAAACTAAACTTGTATAATTTATTTTTTTAACTGTCGTTTTTGTCATTTTATTCATTTGTGTTTTCCATATTATCATAATGAAGGTTTGCTGAATATTTGATGACAACATCTCGATTGGTAAAAATGTTATGGCTTGTGCTGACGCACTGAAGCTCAATCGTAAATATATAAATAATCGTAAATATATAAAGAACATATAAGCTATTTAAATACAATTTTTTTTTGAAAAAAAATGGTGTGTGGTGTGCCTCATGCACTGTGGCTGGGCTAATAAGGGCTATTTATAGTCACTATGAGTTTGCCCTTTCACATTTTGACCATTTCATTAATTATTTTCTCCATAGTCTCATAATAAAGGTTTGTTGAAAATTTGACAAAAGATTAAATGATTAAAAAGTTGTGGCCTGGGGATGGACGAACACACACACACACACACACACACACACACCACACCACACCACACCACACCACACCACACCACACCACACCACACCACACCACACCACACCACACCACACCACACCACACCACACCACACCACACCACACCACACCACACCACTCCACACCACACCACACCACACCACACCACACCACACCACACCACACCACACCACACCACACCACACCACACCACACCACACCACACCACACCACACCACACCACACACACACACACACACACACACACACACACACACACACACACACACACACACACACACACAAACAGACACACACACACACACATACACACACATACACACACAATAAGTATTTTGAAGGTTCTAAAAAAAAAAAAAAGATAAATCTCCAGAATTTCCCGCCGTTGATGCAGCGTCTTTTACATCACCTAATTAAACACATTACATTAGTTCTTCATGCCTGTTGTTTGTCCTTTATGATATCCTGATAACAGTAATAATGATTTTCAATTTTGTTTTACTGCCAGACAGGCAGACAGTAATTTTTTTATCTCACTCCTCTGCACATGCACGATTCAGTGAAATTCAGAGTGAAAGTACTGCTAAACTACAGGTTCGTTTTCTGATTCGTGTTCCGATTCATGTTCAAAATATAACATTCACTTGAAATTAAGTAGTTCCTTGATCATAAACTGATGTAGACAGACAGACAAAGTGAACCAATTCAACCCTGCTTTTTACTGCATGTGACTGGCATTTTTTAAAATGCAAAATGATGGAGGGATGATGTACCAAAAAGTATGTAAACAAGGTATGGAGAGTCGCAAGAAATTATCATGTGAAACCATCCCTATATCTTTCTTTGAATCATGGTTGTGCCTGCAAATGATACTGTGCATCTCTCTCAATTTGGGTTCACAAACACCAGCTGAATCATGTGGTCCTGTCGTACCATGTCTTGTGTTGTCCTGTCCTGTCGTGTCGTGTCTTCTCCTGTCCTAACGTTTTAATATTTAATTGGTCAAGTTTATACATTGAAACGATCAACCTGCGCACTCTTTGCAAATGGATGCAGGGGATGGACAAAATACATTAATTGTGACAAGGACGAATTGATTAGATGTTTTTTGTGTTTGCAAGTGTATGCGTGTGTCCTGTCCTAACGTTTTAATATTTCATTGGTCAAGTTTATACATTGAAACGATCAACCTGCACACTCATTGCAAATGGATGTAGGGATTGACGGACAAAAAACATTAATTGTGACAAGGACGAATTGATTCGATGTTTTTTGAGTTTGCAAGTGTATGCGTGTACGAAAGTAATGCCTCCTTATTTTTCATGTTGTAACCAATGCGTCACAGGAAAGCTATGCGAGACCACAATGGACTGCTTCTAGACTGCTTCAATAGCACTAAACTTCCAGGTTTTTTTTATATATACTTTTTTTGTAACGATTGTTAAAATCATTATTTTTTTTCAAATTTGAAGTACAGCACTGTATACACTGTACTGAACACTGTGTGGGGTATTGTGTTTGAACTCTCCAGTTTTAATTGTAATTGTATTTTGTGAGAAATAAAATAAAAGGTATTTCTTTCGTACCAATGTGTGCGTGCGCTTTGCGAGGGTTGGTGGCGGTATCATCAGTTTGGAGAGCTTCATTAATAATTTTAACATAAACAGCACATTCTGTGAAACCCCGATATTCAGCATTCGCAGTTCATAAACCATGAAGTGCTTCTCCATCCACGACCCTGTGCTTCATGTATCTGTGGTTTTTGCCGGCGCACAAACAATTTAAAATTTTTCCTTTATGAACCACAAACTGCCAGGAACCATTCCCCCTTTTTCCCATTGAAACAATGCTCTGACATTTGTGACATTTTTCAGGGTGTGTGTGTGTGTGTGTGTGTGTGTGTGTGTGTGTGTGTGTGTGTGTGTGTGTGTGTGTGTGTGTGTGTGTGTGTGTGTGTGTGTGTGTGTGTGTGTGTGTGTGTGTGCGCTATATTTATATATATAATGTTTTTATTTTATTTATTATTTATTTTTATATATATATATACATATATACATATATATATATATATATATATATATATATATATATATATATATATATATATATTTATATATATATATATATATACATATATACATATATATATATATATTGTCACGAATTTGGAATTCAATTGCACACAACATACAGGTTCCTTTCGTCAGCTATGTCGATAAGTGCTTGTTCCCTCGATAGCTCACCTTCCATTGTTTAAATGTTGAGAAATCGATTAGATGTGCTCGGATCAATTTAATAGTTAGGGTGCTAACAATGGAGATATCCCTCCCCCTCTTCTGCGAAGAGGAAGAAGATCCCTTCCGTCCCGTGATTCATGACGTCAACAACTCCCTCCCACCCGTGGTTGAGCGGGGGATGGATCACTAAGGCATGAGTCACGCCGGGTGTGGGGGAGGGGGCGGAGAAGGATAAGAGGAAGTTGGGAGTTGAGGGCTGCGTCGTTCAGCAGACCTTCGGGTCCTGTTTGGCTTGGGTTAGGGTTGAGGCCTTAGAAAGCTTTTTGCTTCTGCAGAGTTGTTCAGCAGAGTTTCGGGTCCTGTTGGTTCGGTAGGCTTTTTGGAGAACTCCTTTGTTTGGAAGAAAGTTGAGCCGGTTGATCCGATCGAGCTGCGAATGGTGTCTTCTTCTTCGCTCTTCGCTCTTCTTCGCTCTTCTTCGCTCTTTCGTCTCCGTTGGTCTCTGGGTCTGTGGAGCGACCCGTACACCAGAGGCGTGGGTCGGTGGAGAGTCCGGGCAACGTACCGGAGACACGGACAGGAGGCGCAGCTCTGCCGGCCGTGGGGCGCGAACCTGCGCGTCCGTGGGGGAGAGTGCCAGAAAGAGCTTGCCAACCATCGAGGCACCTCGAGGGTGCAGGTAACCTGCTACGGTCTCGCGGGACCCGTTCGGTCTCCCAGGTTCCGTGCCATAAAGACCCAAGTGGTCCAGCCTGACCCCCTTGTCTGTGAGGGGTCTTTTCTTGTGTTTCTTTTGGGTTTTTGAATGAATGTTGTCGTGGCGCTGTCTGTCAAGTAAAACTGTGTAGTGACTGTGCATGTACATTCTCATTGTAGTCAGTGGTATTGCTTCTATTTGCTTGTACATATGTGTATGACTGCCTTGCCTGTATACGTGAAGAGAGTGAATAAATGTCCTTGCTTCTGAAATGTATCCCATTCGTTGCGTCCTCTTCTCCATTGAAAAGGCCATCTTGCATCGTGGAATAATTAGTTGGGTTGTAAACACCCGGTGAAGAGAATCGGATCCATCGAGGTCGGCGATAATACCCGCTCGGTTATCGCTGTAGAACGGAACGGACCGCTTCAGTGGTTCGTGTCGCAAGCCGACCTGCAGCGAGGTACGGCCCCTCGGTAGGTTACCCACGCGAGTACTTAGGTATTTCAATATTCGGCGAGTGACCCTATTTCACGCGGGTGGAATGCAGACTGGGCTGTGGTGAGGTTAAACCCCCCACCCGTGACTGGTTTCTGGCAATAGTTCCAGGAGGGTCACGACTGAATTGTCTGTCCGGTGGGTGATGCGGCTGCCATTAGAGGTACGCGGCCGATCGCACGCCGGCGGGCGCGAATTCGTAACACTGGTGTCAGGAGTGGGATTCAAATTCATCCCGCCTCCAACTAAATTAACGGGAATCGGTTCAGGGGTGTGCGAAGCAACCCCCCGTTCCCACCAAATCCGGGCGATTTAAATTAAATTCCACGAAATAAGATGGCTTTTCAAGACGAACGGGTGCCGGGTGGATTAGGAATGTTATAATGTGGGATCCATGGCCCGGGACGGTTCTTTTTATAATTATAATCCATGGGGGAGCTCAACCCCATATACTGAGCATGGACTTTGCCGACAAACTAACTCTGAGTCGCACAATGGCGGCGCGATCGCACCTCGGCGCGGCACGGAGCGGGCGGCTATTTTTAGCGCAACGAACAGCGCGACACAAGGCGAGTGCTTTGTCACCGCTTCAAACCACGTGATCATGGCAGGCGAGGCAGGCAGACATGGGCGGGCTTCGGAAACAATTGGAGGAAGAATGGAAAACCGAGCTCGAAAAGAAACAAAAGGAACACGATTTGGAATTAAAACAACTAAAGGAAGAGGTAAGATCAGGCAATCAGGACAGAGAAAGCCAAGAAATGAAGGTAAAAAGAGAACAGGAATACAGTATCAGGAACAACAAAAGGAAAAAGCAAGGTTGAAGGAAGAGAAGGTAAAAAGAGAACAGAAATATCAGGAACAACAAAGGGAAGAAGCAAGGTTGAAGTATGCGGAGATGAGCAAGAAAAGAGATGAAATGAGTGAGGAGGAACAGAGGCAGAGAGAGGAAAAATGGAAAAAACTTTTGAGTTACTGGAATACCAAAGCAAAGAGGGAATTACAAAACGAGCTGAGGACGTTGAAAGAGGAAAGAACGGAAACAGAGAATGAAACATTGAGGGACCACACTGAGCAAATCAAACAGTTGGAAGCCAAAGCAGGGTCGGAGTGTGCGGAGATGAGAAAGGAATTCGAAAAAAAGCTTCTGAGTTACTGAAACACCAAAACAAAGAAACGGGATTACAAAATGAACTGAAGATGTTAAGTGAGGAAAGAACGAGAACGGAGAATGAAACATTAAGGAACCACACTGTACAGATCGAACAGCTGGAAGCGAAGGCCAGATTGCAGAATGAGGAACAAGAGAGACAGTGGTATAAAAAAGACTGAAAGAGTATGAATTTGAAACTGAACGACAAAGGAAAAAAATAGGTTGGAGCATGAGGAGAAAGTGAAGGAGCAAGGAATGAAGCAGGAAGGAGAAATCCGTCGATTGAAGGAAATAACGAGATTGCACAATGAGGAACAAGAAAGACAGTGGGATAGAAAACAAAAAGAACATTAATTTGACGTTGACCAATTGGAAGAAAAGGCGAGGCTGGAGTACGAGGAGATAGAGAAAGAACAACGAACGAAACAGCAAAAGGAGCTCGACCAATTGAAGGAAACTATGAGATTGAACCATGAGGAGCATGAGAGACGGTGGGGTGGAAAACAGAAAGAATACAAGTTTGAAATTAATCAACTCAAGGAGAGAGCAAAATTTGAGTCCACAGAGATGGAAAAACTCCTGAACGATAACGAACAACTCGAAAAACTCCGGAAAGAGAACGAACAACTCAAAAAGCTCTGAGAGAATGAACGACTTAAAGGGAGCCAGGAAGTGGAACAGCGCAATAAGGTGGGACGTGTGATATCACCACAAGGAGTAATGTTAGTGGTGCAGGACTTGATCGACACCACTTGTCGGATGAAAGAACAATTAGGACCAACCCTAATAAAGGAGACAAATAAAACTGGAGGAGAGAGAGGTATTGCCAGAGACACGGGAGATAGACCGAATTGAGAAGGAATTAAATGGAACGAAGGAGGAAACAGAGACGAAGATCCAGGAAGAAACTAATATACATGAGGTGACTGAGTTGGCAGATACACGGGAGATAGAGGGTGAATTAGACGGGGTTAAGGACGAGCACGCACACACATTGAGGTAGTGGAGGACAATGGGGGCGAGCTGGTGGACTGTTTCGTGGCCCGGTACAAGCGGCTGGATGGCCTTCTTCAGGAACGTAGGGAGACTCTATGCTCCCTTGAAGCTGATAGCGACCAGTTGGGTTCGGTTGTGTCAAGCGAGTTAGAGGGGGCGAGTGCTGTGGACAGGTGCACGTGCAGCTTGGGGGGTGTGAAAACCCCGGGACCCCTAGTGGTGGCGCGAATCCCCAGTGTGGTTGTTCAGGTATGTGTGTTTGCGAGTGTGCGGAGATGCGTGCTTTCCAGCACGCATTGTGTGAGTGAGACCCCCTCTGCAAGTGAAAGGTTGTGTGTGAGTGAAAGCCGAGTGTGACAGAAACCGTGTGTGTAAGAGAGCGGTACATGAGAGAGATAACTGTCGGCATGCGGGAGCACGCAGCCGCATGTCCGAGTGTCATGATGAGTTATGTGAGCGTCGTGGCACGTGGCAGTTTGAGCGCGAGGGTGCGCCGACGACGATGCCTGACGGTGGACAAAGGCCGAGTAGCGGCCGTAGATGTTTTGGGGACCGTGCCGGGTTTGCACGGCAGCGCGTGCGGGGTTCGTGCTGTGCAACGCACGAGGCCGCCACGTGCACGCTTGCTGGAGTGAAGCCCTGTCTGTAAACGCACGCAGTGGATTAGCCGATCCCGCGGACGGACAGAAGGTAGGCTGGATGTGGATTTGGACCAGATGGGTTCTCCATGCGAGCATGTGTGTGAAGCTCCGACGGGCAGAGCACATGTGTTCGTGTGGGGAACCCCTCGAAACGCGAGGCTTGCTTTTGAATGCGCAGGGGTGATGTCATGGCTGCACGCAAGGTTGGAATCTGGCAGGAGAGGTATCCCTGCCGGATGGTACCGTCCAAGGAGGGACGAGGTGCACGATCAGCTGCCATGACGTCACGGGAGTAAAAGTGCGCAGGTTGCGAGTTGCCGCACTGGTGTGCGCGCTCATAAAAAAAGCAAGCCTCACTTCGGCTGAACAGGATTCCCAGGCAAGGGGTGGAAGACCCCCCCCCCGTCAGGGCACAGGATGGAACTAGTCAGTGGGAAGGGTTAGCTTAGCTAGACCGGCTTCATGGGGCAGGGGTAAGTCCTCATGGAGCCCGTGGAATGGATTAGGTTGAGGGATGCAGTGCGATTTAGGATGGAAATGGGGAATAATATTTGGAGACAGTGACAGACTGAGTGTGTCGGGAGGACGTAGCTTCGCTACGTAGTGTTAAAAGGATGTCCTACTAGTTTAAGGGATGATGAGGGAGCACGCGGTAGTTAGGGGTTTTAGTCAGCAGAATGGCAGTGATCAGCGATGGAGTGAAATGGAATGGAAAAATGTACCTGTAGAGTGAGTGAGGCAGGCGGATCTGTGTGTATGGAGTGAAGATGGAATGCATGGTGCGATGAGTGATTGGGGGGAGGAGTGATTCCCACCCAAGGGACCCCGGGGTCAGAGTAATGTGAGTTAGGGGGTTAGTCAAATTGACAAAGTGGAGGTCGTTTTGCTGTTGGTGGGAACGTAGGCTTGAAACACGTTTCGAGGGGTGCAGGAGCCCTGTTGACGGGCTGGGAGCGTGGCTGCGAACGGTGAGTATCGCTGAGTAGGTACCCCGGGCACCGGGCTAGTCGGCCGCGGTAGGCCAAGGGTCCAGTGGGGGCCGGGTTAGCGTAGCGTAGCGGGCACGGGTGCGCCCGCATGATGCGGGGGCCCGGGGCGCCATTGGCCGCGTGGGCAGTGTCGTGGGCACGGGCACCCAGGGAAGGGGCCCGGGGGGGCCAGCCTGCCAAGTGAGCGTCGGTGGAGAGTCGCCATGGAGGGCACTCCCCGGTGTTTAGGGAGCTGGTAGGCTCGGAGGCAGTGTAATGCCCGGGGGTGCCATCGTTGGAGAATCGGCAGAGGGTAATTCCTGCCAAGGGAGCCACGCGTCCCAGCCATGAGACCGTGCAAGGGCACGAGAAGAAAATTAGAGGGCAAGGCCCAAAATTGTGAGGACACCAACACAGGCGACGGGAATCTTGGTTGTTAGAACCGATAGTTTAAGCGAGAGGTGCTTGTTGAAAGCCCCGGGGTAGTTTAATGTTAATAATGGTTAGGGTAGATTAGGAAGTGTACCCCTCCGCACCATCTATCCCTTCGCTCTTGTTGTGGGCCGCTGGATCCACTTTGGGTTGAGATCTCTGAGATCTGGGGAGGCCATCCTGAGGCTTGAGTTGGGCCTCAACACAGGACGCTAGCTCTGCCTTATTCCCCTCCGGGAAGGGAACGTCGGGGTTGGGAGTAGGCTAGGTGACTTGATAGGTTAGCTGAACAGAGACTGTAAAGGGGGTTAGGAGACGGATTATAGTGAGGGAAGTAAAAAAAATAAAAGAAAACAAAAAAAATAAGTTGGGGCTAAATTGGTTTTAGCAAATTAAGGGAGTGGGTATGAACAGAGACAGGCAAAGGTGATAGGTTGGGAGGGAGACCATAGGGTCGGTCCGAGCCCGCCTTCCGAGTGGCCAGCACCACCGCACTCCCTCCACCAACCTCCATTTCAAGGCAAAGGCTGGCCAACTTCATCTGCTGGCTGTTACTGCAAGGCCTGTGCCGGCCACTTCATCTGCTGGCTGTTTGCTACGAGGCCTGTGCCGGCCACTTCACTTGCTAGCCCGTTTTGCTCCAACGGCCTTGTTTTGCCATGCCTTGCCTGCCTGCCTCTGCCATGAACCCATGCCTGCTGCCCTATTTTGCATTTGCCCCCCCCCCCATTCATTACCATGTGCGCCAGGATCATCACGCAAGCTGCAGGGACTGCCCCGTAAGCAGCTGCATCACGGGACTGCATTGGCAGCCTGTGCAATGTTGTTTGCTGTGTCAGATCGTCGCGCGTACTGCAGGGACTGCCCTGTAGGCAGCCGCATCACGGGACTGCACTGGCGGCCCGTGCACTGCTTGTGTTCACTGCGTTCATTTCAAAGGGTGAGGCCTTGGACTGCGCTTGAGCAGCCTGGCTCCCTGCTTGTGACTTTTGCTTCTTTTTCCAGAGTCCATAGACCTTGGGCCATGGTGGAGTGTAAAATTATAAGGTTAAGGTGAAGATTGTACATGGTTGTGCTTACCCCCTGCATGTTTGTCTGAACGCCAGCAATTTATTTAAGTCGTCTGTATGAGTGGGTTTGTTTGGTTAGTTACTCAGCCCATAGGTTATTTATTTTTGGGACATGAATACCCTGAATGTCGCACTCAGGGATTCGAAGGTAAAATATATTAGGGGAGAACTTACACATGATGGCACACGAAAATTTGACGACTCGGGACGAGTTTGTAAAAAGGGGAGGGGGTAGTGTTACGGCTGTTGAAATTAGCAGAACACCATAAAGGTTACTTAGATCAGTTATCCCGGGAAGTGAGTGTTCAGATAGGTTTCCCCACTGTTGTTTAGAAGGCTGTGATCCTTTGAGGTAGGTTTTTCTTTCTCTATCGTTATTTTGAACCGACGTATCTCACCCACCATTACAACAACCACCACACACTACGCCACAACGCCAACCACACTACAATCGCCACAACACCACCACCATTTCCTCATCTTCGCCACTATGCCAGCCTGCAAATGCCATCCTCCACAGACCACGCTACGACCCTTTCCGCGTCGAAAGCCGTCCGAGGACGCCAAGCAAAGGGACCAAGGAAGGAACTGCGATGACGCACGGTTTCTCCCACCTTTTTTTCTCCGAGGCTGGTGTGACTAAGGGCAAGGCGGCTCAGTCGCGATTGGTGAATACGAGGAGTGAGGCGGTCGGAGTTGAGAAATGCCCCTTTTCGAGAAGCTTCTCGAAGGGAGGCGGAGCCGAAAATGGGGAGGGGCAAAGGGTGGAGCCCCAGGCTATATAAGACGGACAGCTGCCTTGGTCTCCTCCTCTTCGTTCGCGCTCTTCTCCTGGTCTGGTCTCCTCTTCTTCGTTGGCGCTCTTCTCCTGGCCTTGGGCTTCTCCTCTTCGTTCGCGCTCTTCTCCTGGTCTGGTCTCCTCTTCTTCGTTGGCGCTCTTCTCCTGGCCTTGGGCTTCTCCTCTTCGTTGGCGCTCTTCTCCTGGTCTGGTCTCCTCTCTTCGTTGGCGCTATTCTCCTGGTCTGCTCCTCCTCCTCTTCGTTGGTGCTCTTCTCCTGGTCTGGTCTCCTCTCTTCGTTGGCGCTCTTCTCCTTGTCTTGTCTTGTCTTGGTCTCTGGGTCTCTGGGTCTGTGGATCGACCCGTACACTAGAAGCGTGGGTCGGTGGAGAGTCTGGGCGACGTACCGGAGACACGGACGGGAGGCGCAGCTCTGCCGGCCGTGGGGCGCGCACCTGCGCGTCCGTGGGGGAGAGTGCCAGAAAGAGCTCGCCGACCATCGAGGCACCTCGAGGGTGCAGGTAACCTGCTACGGTCTCGCGGGACCCGTTCGGTCTCCTAGGTCCCGTGCCATAAAGACCCAAGTGGTCCAGCCTGACCCCCTTGTCTGTGAGGGGGTCTTTTCTTGTGTTTCTTTTGGGTTTTTGAATGAATGTTGGCATGGCGCCGTCTGTTAAGTAAAACTGTGCAGTGACTGCATGTACATTCTCATTGTAGTCGGTGGTATTGCTTCTATTTGCTTGTACATACGTGCATGACTGCCTTGCCTGTATACCTGTATACCTGTAGATAGTGAATAAATGTCCTTGCTTGTGAAATGTATCCCGTTCGTTGCATCCTCTATTCCCCATTGAAAAGGCCATCTTGCATCGTGGAATAATTAGTTGGGTTGTAAACACCCGGTAAAGAGAATCGGATCCATCGAGGGCGGCGATAATACCCGCTCGGTTATCGCTGTAGAATGGAACGGACCGCTTAAGTGGTTCGTGTCCCAAGCCGACCTGCGGCGATGTACAGCCCCTCGGTCGGTTACCCACGCGAGTATTTAGGTATTTCGATATTCGGCGAGTGACCCTATTTCGCACGGATAGAATGCGGACTGGGCTTCGGTGAGGTTAAACCCCCCCCCACCCGTGACTGGTTTCTGGCGATAGTTGCAGGAGGGTCACGACTGAATTGTCTGTCCGGTGGGCGATGCGGCTGCCATTAGAGGTACGCGGCCGATCGCATGCCGGCGTGCACGATTTCGTAACAATATATATATATATATATATATATATATATATATATATATATATATATATATATATATATATATATATATGCCGGTAGGTGGCCATGGGTCGCCGAGCATCCGATGACCTTTGACCCCTGATCTGAGTTAATCTCGTACTAAGTACTTACGAAATTGAAATCAAATCGGTTAACCCGCGTATGAGCAAGGGGGCTTTGAATGGTCATTTTGCCTGAACAATGCACTCATTGACCTTTGACCCCTGACTTAGCCGAGATAGGTCAATATGTCCTGAAGCAAAGTTGTAGTATTCATTGAGTACTATGTACCTATGAACTTTCATTCGTATCGGTTAACCCGTGTTGGAGCAAGGGGGCTTTGAATGGTCATTTTGACTGAAAAATGCACTCATTGACCTTTGACCCCTGACATAGCCGAGATAGGTCAATGTGTTCTGAAGCAAAGTTGTTGTACTCATTGTGTACTATATACCTCTGAACTTTCATTCGCATCGGTTAATCCGTGTAGGAGCAAGGGTGCCTTGAATGGTAATTTCGCCCGAAAAATGCACTTATTGACCTTTGACCCTTGACTTACTCGAGATAGGTCATTATGCAAATGAGCAAAGTTGTAGTACTCATTACGGTCTATAAGCATGTAAAGATTCATTCGGTTCAACCATCTTGGAGCTAGTGTACTTTGAATTTTCAGCGGGAATGCTCAAAGGCCCTCGGACACCCAAGTTGAGAGGGTTCCCATTTGGAAACTATAAGATATAGAACAAAATGGATGTGAAATAGCGGTTAGAGAATCACCTTAAGATTATGCATACCAAATCTCATCGAGTTCCATGAACTGATAACTACTCGGTATCAATTTGAATGAAAAGTACCGAAAATGCGGTTTGATATCGGAAATCCCCAAAGTTCAAGGGGGTGCTTTGGGTGAACAAAGATATAAATCGAAAATCCGGCTCGATTGTTTGTGCACAATGCATTTCAGATGATTACTGTGAATTTTCATGACCATCAGACCATAACCCTAGGAGGAGTAGCATTTGACGCGAAGGCACCTCCAGCTCTCGCATATTATCGATTTTTGCACTAATTGACCTTTGACCCTGACCGAAGCAATATCGGTCAATATGTCCTGAGGCAAAGTTGTAGCACTCATTGCGTGCTATGAACCTGCAAAGTTTCATTTGGATCGATGCACTCACCTGGTCGCTCGGGTACCTTCAATTTTCGCCAATTTTCGGGCATACCCCATTTGTATGGGGCGCTGCGGTAAACTATTCCATATATCACAAAAAACGGAACATATTTGGTAGAGCCTCACCTGTAGATGATGCATGCCAAATTTCATAAGCCGACGTGGGATAATGGCTTTCGGAATTGATTTCGCGTGAACGCTACCAATTTTGAAGGTTTTTCGGCTGTTGCTCGGGAACCAAAGCGTCCCGAGCAACCATCACAATTTCCAAAGCACTTGGTCATAAGATGCACCGATCACCCGAGTATCCTCAAAATCGGCCCACGTTTACTACTAATTATGCTTATGACAAACGAACAAACATCCAAACAAACAGACAGAATTACTGACAATAAGGGTCACCTATTTCGGCGACCCTATATATATATATATATATATATATATATATATATATATATATATATATATATATATATATATATATATATATATATATATATATATATGTATACATATCGTCAGTCTTCGACTTACGACTGATCGACTTTACGACCATGCCCACGACCGCGATATGTACTGTTTGTCTGGCAGCGCGAGTGTTGCCCAGTTGGGCATACGACAGCTTCCGCCCAGCGCCCGCCAGTGCTTGCATGTTTGCGTGGTCTCGGTATAGCGCAGTTTATCCGTTTGTCTTAAATTTTTTACTTCAAACCACCAAAATGTCTACCAAGAGGAAATTATCTTTGTCTACTCCTCAACCTGCCAAGATGGAAAGAAAGGCCATTGATCTCGCCACGATAATGCCGGTGATCAAACAGTACGAAGGAGGAAAGAAAGAGAATGCGATCGCACGTGCTCTTAAGTTATCACACTCTACTGTGTTGACGATTTTGAAAGATAAAGAAAGGATTCGTGAAGCTGTGAGAGTTTCTGCACCCATGCGATCGACAGTTATAACGACGCAACGGACCGGGCCCATCCACAAAATGGAGAAATTGCTGCATGTTTGGATGGAAGATCAGATCCAAAAACGGACACCTTTAAGCCTTTTTACTGTGTAGACGAAGGCTAGAAATCTCATTCAAACTTTGAAAGAGTGCGCCAGAGAAGACTACAGTCAAGAATTTGGAGCAAGTACTGGCTGGTTCGAAAGATTCAAGAAAGATTCCAAATTCATAATGTTCGAGTGACTGGAGAAGCAGCGAGTGCAGATGAGGAAGGAGCTCGTAAGTTTGTTGAAAGTCTGGACGAAATAATTACGCAAGAGGGGTATCAAGCAGAGCAGGAGAAAAAGAAACAAACAATTCAGACAAAGCTCACCATGTTTACGGAAAAAACAACTCCTCCGGCTACCGCGAGCTCTGCCCCAGCTGATAACATCGACGATCCACAGCCAAGCACGAGTGACCAATAACATGTTTTGTATTTTTTTTAATTCAGTATGTTTTGTAACTACTGTAAAAAAAAATTCTATTTTTTGTATTTTTGTATGTTTTTGCAAATATTAATCCAATTGTACTGTAGTGTAGTATGCAGTGTTTGACTTAAACCGGACTGACGTAAAAACGTTATACAGTAACAATAAAAATGGTTTTTATAACCATGGTTAAAACAAAAATGAACAAAGAAAATGTTAATGAAATATGACTTACAGATGATTATTATATCATTATACAGTATAATATACATACGGTAATTTTTGCATAGGCCGATGCACTCTAAATAAAGGTTGATCGACTTTTGACTGGTCGGTCGTAACCGATCGTGGTCGTAAGTCGACTACTTACTTTATGTATGTGTATATATGTGTATATATGTATATGTATATATGTGTATATATATATATATATATATATATATATTTTTTAATATGTATAATTATTTATATCAATATATTTATTAAAAACACATGACCACATAACAGCCACGTTATTGCAAACACTTCACTTCCATTGAATTCAAAACGGCTACCACTGTGAAATTTAAAACACCTCACCACATGTCGCTTGAGAGACCGGCTTGTTTTAACTGAGGATAAGTAGGTGAGTTGCCATATTGTCATGATTTCCACCAAGCAGAATTCAAACATTTATTTGTAATATTCGTTTTGATACATTTTTACAAGCAATTTAAGTTTGAAAAATAAAAAAATATATAAACCTTTAGGGCATACACACGGGAGAGGTTGGTGCAGCCTGGAAATTTGGGACGATTTCACCAAAGTTTGTGGGAGTAGTTCAGTGAAGCGACACTGCACAGTTCAGGTCAGGTATAGGAGCATGCGCTGGAGCAGCATGTCGCTGCGTCCACTTTCTGCTGGTACTCCAGGGGCCTCTGTCTTGCCATCCCACAGGCAGATAAACCCCGTCTCCTTGAGATGCCGATCAACTTGCTGCAAACACGAGGCACGTGGTCGGCCCATTGGCCTCCCCCACTCAAGGGGCTCCCTCACTGAGAGAATCTGGTGGGCAGGATGAGTGTCAGGAAAACTAGCCACATGTCCATATAGCCGTAGCTGACGCTCAAGGACTGTGTAGGTAACAAATCTCATTTGAGTCTCTCTGAGCAACTGCTTGTTGGACACAAGGTCTGATCAGTGATAGTCACGATTCTCCAAAGAAACCTGGTACCGAAGGAATTAAGTGTCCATCTCAGATCCCTGGTGAGTCCAAGTCTCACATCTGTAGAGCAAGACTGGAAGCACCAAGGACTTGAACTTTCGTCTTCCTGCACAAGTACCGACACCGCCACACCCCATGATCCAGTGAATCCACAACTCTCCAGGTTCGACCCAGATGTCCATCGACCTCTGGCTCACAGCCAGCATTCATGAATATCACTGCCACGGTAAGTGAATCTCTTCGTGACTTCAATATCCTCACTACAAACAGGTACAGCCAACCCAGCAGCATCCAATATATCATTGAAAGCCTGGATCTTACTTTTGATGCAGGGAACCCATTGTCCCAGCGGCTCAGACTCCTCATTCGTCACCTCAAAGGCCCCCAAAAGGATATCCAGTCTCCACAAAGATGACTGCATCATCTGCGAAATCAATGTCAGGGATATCTACATTCCCAAACGATGCACCACTGCGTGATTTCTCTGACGTCCTCCCCATAATCCAGTCCATACAAGCGCTGAAAAGTGTGGGGGCCAGTACACACCCCTGATGAACTGCAGTATCAACTGGAAATATGTCGGAGATGGTATCACCACATCTCACAGCACTCTTAGTACCAGTGTATTTCAGACATCAGATTGATCAGTTTTGTTGGCACCCCACGAAGACTAAGAATTCTCCAGAGTGCATCCCGATTCACTGACTCGAACGCTTTGCAGAGATCAACATAGGCTGCAAGCAGCCCCTGCCGAAACTCTCATCTGTGTTGTGTGAGGACCTGAAGTGAATGGATACGGTCAATCTTTGACCTCTGCAGTGTAAAGCTTAACTGCTCTTGGTGCTGGTGCTCAAGCAGATGGTGGCAAACCCTCCCAATAATTATCTGAGCAAAGACCAAGCCCGGCACTGAGAGTAGCGTTACCCCTTAGTAGTTGCAGTCCTGGCAATCGCCCTTCCCTTTCCAGAGAGGGACACCAAGGCCCCATCTTCCTGTCAGTTAGGATGATGCTAGTGTTCCAGGCAGAGCACAGAATTGCATGCAACAACACGAGTTCAGCGTTTTCACCAGCCTTGAGAAGTTAAGCATGAATGCCACAGACCCCAGGAGGTTTACCCCATTTCAACCGGTTCACTGCAGCCTGTGGTTCTACAAAGAAAGGTGGATCACAGTTGATTAGAGGGTCAGCAATCGGGATAGCAACACCCCTGACTTCTAAATCAACAGCTTGTGCATCAGCCTGGTACAGCTGCTTAAAGTAACTGGCCCAGCAGGCCTTCATTTTGAGCTTCTCTGTCAAGAGCCCACCACCCTCTGCTCGAACTGCAGTACACCGAGGAACAGGCTTGGAGGAACGCAATACGCGATTCCCCTGTAAGCAGGATGAGAATCACTTAACCACAGGTGATGCTCTACCCCCCTCACGGATTCCTCGCACTTAAGCCTCCTTGTCCACCTTCAGCGCACGTACAGTTTTCCACCTCATCTTCTGGAACAGCTCAGTTCTGTCATTTATCCTGGCCCTGCGACTGGTCAATGGTATCCAGTGTCCCTTGAGAGATAAAATTATTCTTTGCCCTACGGTTAGTTCCAAGACATCTGCCGACAACATCAAGGATGGTGGTCTCGAAGGCACTCCACAACTCTTCAGGATTCTCCAAAGCGCCCAGACCCTCTAAATCCCCACTCAGCCTGCTCGCAAGCTCCTCAGCTACCATCTCATCCTTGAGCTTGCCAACATCCAGCCTAAGCCGTGATGGTACCATTCTCCCATATTTAAGCTGAAACTTCAGAGTTGCCCCCACAAGCCTGTGGTCACCAGTGAGGAACTGAGCAATCCGGTGGACCCTGCAGTTATGGATCAGCTTCCAGCAACCATCAATGAGCACATGGTCAATCTCCTTTGCCACACTGCCAGTGTTAGAATACAAAGTCCAGTGATGAGCCTGTGGGCACTGAAACCATTTACCAACCACTGTAAGTCCATGATTTCTTGCAAAGTCAAGGAACTTAGTGCTATTCTGGTTCACAGTTCCAGACCCATGGGGACCAACACATGTCTGATAACCATCACAATCATCAGTTCGAGTCTGCATTGAAATCCCCCAAGACTAGAAGAGTATCTCGCTTGGGGCATTGATCATTGATCAATCACAGACTCGAGCGTGGCAGAGAATGCGTCCTTCACGGTGAGATCACTCGCCTTGCTCGGAGCATCTACGGAGACCAGGGAAATGAAACTCCAGGAGTGACGAATCCTTAGTCTCGGATGCTCGTTGACCGGTGTTACCTCAATTATCATTGGAGTTAGCTAATTGGACACAGCGACGGCAACTCCTTGGGTATGATAACCATCAGAGCGACCAGACCAATTGTAGGTGTAACCACCCGCCATTATCTCGCCACGATCCAGTCTCTGAAGCTCAGAGAGTGCTGCAATACTGATGCTCAAACACTTGAGCTCAGATGATAACAAAGACAGATGATTATCCTCTCTCAGGGATAGGACATTCCAGGCACCCACCTGGAGGGACCGCCACAGGTTAACCCAAGGAGACTGCCGTCTGGTGGATGACACTTCAGCACCACCTCGACCCACACAACCACAATCTGACATTGCACAGATATATGTATGTATGTATGTATATGTGTATATATATATATATGTGTGTATATATATATATATGTATATATATATATATATATATATATATATATATATATATATATATATATATATATATATATATAATATACACACACATACATGTACATATACGTACACATACGATGTGGAAATCTGCTCGTCTATCATCTCATTCCAAAATTATGGGCATTAATATGGAGTTGGTCGGTCCCCCCTTGCTGCTATAACAGCCTCCACTCTTCTGGGAAGGCTTTCCACTCGATGTTGGAATATTGCTGCGGGGATTTACTTCCATTCAGCCATGAGCATTTGTGAGGTCTGGCACTGATGTTGGGCGATTTGGTCTGGCTCGCAGTTTGCGTTCCAATTCATCCCAAAGGTGTTTGGAGTTGAGGTCAGGACTCTGTGCCAGCCAGTCAAGTTCTTCAACACCGATCTCGACAAACCATTTCTGTATGGATCTCACCTTGTGCATGGGGGCATTGACATGTTGAAATGGTCTTGTGGTACCACCATGTGTGGCCTACCACTGCACGGCTGAGCTGTTGTTGCTCCTAGATGTTTCCACTTCACAGTAACAGCAATTAGTTGACTGGGGCAGCTATAACAGGGCAGAAATTTAATGAACTGACCTGTTGGAAATGTGGCATCCTGTGATGGTGCCATGTTGAAAGTCACTGAGCTCTTCAGTATGGCCCATTCTACCGCCAATATTTGTCTATGGAGATTGCATGGCTGTGTGTTTGATTTTATACACCTGTCAGCAATGGGTTGGCTGAAATAGCTGAATCCACCAATAAGAAGGGGTGTCTGCATACTTTTGGCTGCGTGCGTGCGTGCGTGCGCGCGTGCATGGTTTTTTTTTTTTTAATATATATATATATATATATATATATATATATATATATATATATATATATATATATATATATATATATATATATATATATATATATATATATATATATATATATTGCTGCGGGCCGGGGACCGGTGGCGAGAACGACCGCGAGGTGGAGGAGGCCACGTCGTCTACCACCAGACTCCCTGGAATTGCAGGCCGTCGCTCTGGACAACTCCGTGAGGCGGCGGGTCGCCCAACCGACCGTGGACGCCAATACCTCCACCGTGTAGCGTAGGTTTTTTTTGTCTAGAACCAATTTACTTAATTAACTACGCGGTGTCATCTCCCGGGGAACCACGCCCTCGGCACGTCTTGATCGAACTGGGTCACTACCGACTGTGGTAGAGTTCCAACTACCCCGGTTTGGGTGCAGTCAAGCGGAACTGCCAAAGCCGTGCTGGCTAGGATGAGCAAATTAACGGGAACCAAAAACTCAGATCCGAACCATACTGGACCAATGAAAGAAAGGACGGAAACGAACTGGGAACATTTCTAATTATGGTTTATTTACAAGAAGAAGGACACAGAGCAAGACTTATCACGGAATATACAAGAAATAATTCACAATGATCAGAAATACACACTTAAGCAGTTCTACTTAAGAGACAGTGACACACACACACACACACACACATACACACACACACACACATACACATACACATACACATACACATACACATACACATACACATACACATACACACGAAAATAAAACCTAGGTGTTTTGTTAGGACCCTCGCAGCAAGGGAGAGAGACGAGCTGGGATCGCGGTTCGGCGGGGTACCTGCACATTGGAGGGATGGGGGTGCTCTGTGGTGTGGCACCTACCAATGGCTGTGCAGCCCAGCCCACAGTCACACGCGTAGGGCTCGTGTCCGTGGAGGAACTTGAGAGGAGTAGTCGGAGTCCCAGGGTGTGGGTCAGGGTTGCGGACAGGACCCAGCAAAACTTCCATGAACGCCCCAGACTCCAGCAACGAATGCCCTCGAATGCCCCACGCAAGCTGAACTCCTTCTGAAGTGAACTGAACTCTGACTCCAGCTCAGAAAACACAACACACACCAACCAACTCACTCCTCCAAAAGAACTCTCCTCAAAACTGAGGATCGTGTCGTCTTTTTCTGGACCTCCCCAAACGGGGCGTGGGCTCGGTGGAACAGATGTCACTGTCCTCCCTGATTGGACAGGGCCTCCACGGATCCGCCCCTTTTGGGCAGGGTCTCGGCCTTGTTGGGGGAACCCCCCCCCCCTCACGCGTGTTTGCACTCGTCGAACAAGAGTTGCAACGTTGAAAAGGTCGTCGTCCAAGAGTTACAACATTGAAAAGGAACGTTTGTGGAAGCGACAAGGAACGGCTGCAAATCTTGCCTCGGCAAGTCAGGGTGTGAGTAGACAGTGGGTGAGTAGTGGATCGTGATGGGGGATGGGATGGTTGTTGGATGTAAAGATTTAATAACATACCTAAAAAAAATACATCGCAACGCACACCTTTTATTCTCCCACAAGACAAAACGAAGGGACCTGTCTTCACATGTACTTAATGGAATAACTGACTTTTGGGACATCTGTATGTTTGAATGCATATGGTTTCCAGGTCCGTAACGATTATATATATATATATATATATATATATATATATATATATATATATATATATATATATATATATATATATATATATATATATATATATATATATATATATATATTTATATATTTATATATATATATATATTTATATATATATATATATATATATATATATATATATATATATATATATATATATATATATATATATATATATATATATATATATATATATATATATATATATATATATATATACTTTGTATGATCCGAATAGCAGATATATTATGCATCCCCAGAGTTGTTAGACATGTTAAAATGGAAAATTAATTTGTTTATGTGCATCGTGTTGTTAAATGCATAACTTGTTACTTTATTCCTCACAATTAATTTGAAATGGAATGTTTAATCATGGTTTATGGAGTGCCATTTACATATTGCTAAAATGTTTTCCAATGTGGTTTATAATTTTTTGTAATTAATGATCAATTGTGTCTGTGGATGATGAGTGTAATTTTACTTTCAAGTTTATTTTCACCGTCTGCTTCACGACTTTCACTTGCTGGTTTTTCTGTTTTTTATTGAGCTTGCTTCACTTGTTGTTGAGAGGATTTTGGCTTGCTTCACCACTCAGCTGTCTGCCTCACTTCATCTAACCTCCATAATCAGCAAAAAATACCAGTAAAGAAGACATACATTCAACAGAAGTAAACCACAAAACCACAGGCTGATTGTCCATATGACTATATTTGTCAAATCGGCAGAAACTTGATGTGCCAGCACATGATGAAGAGCGGTGCGAAATCCCCATTTTCAAGTGAGATGATTTCACCAATGATCAGTTTGAATGATATTATGGTTTTACAGAAAAAAAGAGGTAAAAGCATGCAGCTCCTCGCAGTGCATTAAATTATTTTTCCAAGCTATAAAATTGCTTGTTTTCCATTTGGGGAGAGGAGAGGACCCCAAAACTATCCCTTGTTATTGAGAACACTGCCATTATTTGCAATGCACTGATTTATTTGCACACCTCTAAGTTTGAAAATTCCATTTGTACACTTCTCAGTTATTTGGTTAAAATGCCATTGCATTTATGAATGTCAACAATGAGTTGAAAACTATCCGGTTCAAAATCTGCAAGTTTCTTTGTATAATTTAAATATGAAGTTCTATGCATTGCAAATGTTTATTTGGTGTTTATTTTATATACTGCAGAGCACAAGTAATAAAACCTCAGCATGATCCTACCTCCCTCACTGTTACAATACAAAACTAGAAAGGCATTCAGTGGAGCGCATACCTCTGCCAGGATCCGGATTAGGATCGTCACCAAAATTAAATTTTCCTTGTCACACACCCAACCTACCCATCAAATTTCATCCGAATCCGTCCACAATTTTTCAGATAGCCTACAAACAAATGAGAAAGACGTCGTGCAGAGCACAATGCTTGCAAAATCCCTGAAAACCAGCTTGACGTTAAAAATAATTTATGGTTTCATTTAGAGACCTGATATGCAAATTATTTTCCAATTTCAAATCATTTGCATGAAAATTGAGGATTTTAGCAATTTCAATGGATGTTGTTGACCTTTGCCATGTGTTCATCCATTGACCTCAATGGGCTTCTTGCTCCTCAATCAATAGGCCAACTGTACCGTTTTTGTGAAGTTTTATGAAGATCGGTTTAAAATTGTGATCTGCAGGTGATTGGCACACACACATACACACACACACACACACACACACACACACACACACACACACACACACACACACACACACACACACACACACACACACACACACACACACACACACACACACACCAATATACTTGTGAACAGACAGGTGAAAACACAACCTCCATCCACTTTTGGTGAGCAGAGGTAATAATGTGATAAAATCAGCAACACATTCAGCATTTTCAATGAAATAACAAGGCATGCAACACATGATTGAAAACAAGGCATTCTTTTACATCCAGTCTTGAAATTCAGGTACAAAAATAAAAGAATGGTATTGCTAATTGCTGCGTCAGTACCCAAATGACTTTGAAATAAATCATGTGGAGATTGGTAAAATGACCAAGTTCCAGGATATAATAATCCAAATGAAGAGAACCTGGAAGCTGAGGAGTGCCTGTGATGTGCCAGTGATGGTTGGAACAACTGAAGTTTTAAATCGAACCTCTCAGATTTTCAAAACAATGGCAGGGAATACGTTTCTTTGCAACAAACAAGCTACACTCTCCAAGTTCTTGAAATTTTTAAAAGAGCCTTAGGAAATATATATATATATATATATATATATATATATATATATATATATATATATATATATATATATATATATATATATATATATATATATATATATATATACACATACACACACACACACATACACGAGGTGTGTTCAAAAAGTATCCAACCTTAATTTTTCGTGCGTAAACAAATGAAGCTGGGTAGGTGTGGTTTGGTGCACGTATGTAGGCGATCCTAATCCGTATGCGTGAATATTTTCCCACCTGCAGAAGCTGTCAGTCACCGACAGACCGCCGATGAGTGAGGAAGTGTAAGTGAGCGCCGTCGGATTTTCGTTTTTGACAAAATGACGGATCACTGTGGTCTCATCGCCAGTGATCACTGTGTTGAAGAAGTTGGGATCGCTGTTCAGTCTCCAGCATGTCCTGTGCGATCTCCAAACGGAGTTGCTTCTGCTCGATCGTTAGCAGCTTTGGCACGAACTTCGCTGAGATTCTCCTTAAGCCCAAATCCTCAGTCACAATGGAATGAACGGATCCAATACTGACGCCCGCCTCGTCTGCAAGTTCTCTGATCGTGATTTGACGATCCTGCATCAGCAGGGTCCTCACGTCGTCAATGACTATCTAATTTCGGGATGTTGAGGGCCTAACAGAACGTGCTTCACTTTCCACTGATGTGCGACCATCTTTAAAGCGGTTGTACCACTCTTTTATCTGTGTGGTGGCCATTGCTTCGTTCCCGAAGGCCTGTTGAATGTTGCGGATCATTTCCACTTGGGAATCGCCAAGCGTTACACAAAATTTGAGGCAGTGGCGTTGTTCAAGTTTTTCCGTCATTTTTCGGCATATATATATATATATATATATATATATATATATATATATATATATATATATATATATATATATATATATATATATATATATATTGTTGCGGATTCGCGCCCGCCGGCGTGCTGACGGCCACGTAACTCGAATCGCGGCACGTCGCCCACCGGACGGACAATCCAGTCGTGACCCTCTCGGACTAACGCCGGGAACCAGTCACGGGTGGACCTTTCGGTCTCACCGCGATCGAGCCAATCAGCCCCCGCGTGGGATAGGGTTGCTCGCCAAATTCGACCTACCTAAGTACCCACACGGAGGGTAGACCGGGCGATCGCACCTCGCCGCAGGTCGACTTCGGACACGGGACACTTAAGCGACCCGTTCCGTACTATCGGGATAACCGAGCGGTGTTATCGTCGGCCTCGACGGTTCGATTAATTATCGGGCGTATTCAGCCCACTACCAACCCTTTACGTGAAGCAAGATGAGGATTCAATGAAGGAAATGACGAAGCGAAGCGGGAAACAGTTCAACACAAAGCACATTTATTCGCGATGAACGGAAAGCACACATATTCAAATCCACCAAAAGCACATAGAAAAGGAAAAGAAACAATGCAATTTTACACAAAAAGCAAATGCGACAATGCAGATCTAATACCGATTACGCGAGCACACGGCAACACTTATACAATTTTACTTCACAGATGGCGCCGACAACACACATTCCCAAAAACAAAAGAAAAGAGAACCCTCAAGGATGAGGCGGGCCTGAGGCCGAGACCGGGTCGGGCCTACCCGTCTGGTGATGAGACGCGGAGCGGCGATGGTGCCTCAACTCTGCCTGCCTCGCGGACAGTGTCTGGTAGGGGGTGGGAAAGGGGCCCCCTTGGTCGCACTATCTCAGCGCGGGGGGAAACAGGAGGGGGTTGCTGATGCTCGGGGAAGGGAGGATTTCTACTCTGCCTCGAGTCCCACGACGAGCGTCTCCACCTCGGCCAGGTCGCGCCGTCGGCCTCCCTGGTGTGCAGCTCCCGGCACGACGCGAGCACCCCCTCATCTGCCCTCGCCGCCTCTCCACAGCTCCGTCCCCTTCGCTCCGACTCCAACGCACACGACGACGACCAACTCCTTCTTGCTTCTTCTTCCCAACTCCACCAACTGCGAAGTCTTAACTCCCTTGACTTGACGAACGCGGTCGCTTATATAAGCCCCGTGGCTTCGCTCTCTCGTCTTTGACCCCCTGCCTTCGACCTTTCACCTCGCTCCCCATTGGCCCGAGAAAAAGTGGGCGTGAATGCATTTTGATCCATAAATTTGCATATAGCGATCGCCCTCCAACGCCCTGGAGGCGGGGCCAAATCGCCCCTCGCTCACCGATTGGACGGAACAAAAGTGGGCGTGTGTCGTTTTTGATCCGTTTTCGGAGCGGAAAATCCGTGGTTTTGTGCACGCTGTTCGGCGCGCGCCCTGCACGAGTCCAACACCGGTACCCACAAGCGGCGCAAGAACGGTGGCGATGCGACGGTTGCGAGGTGTGACGTGAAGCGGCGCCGCGGTGGGTGGTTGATGTTGTGGTTGGTGGTGGTAACAATGGCGGTTGGTCCAAAATAAAGATAGTAAAAGAAAAACGGCTATCCTGAAGAGTCGCAGCACGCATAAATGACATGTATTCCCACTAGACAACGGGTTTGGGCCTAACTACACATATACTTACCGAGATATCTCACCGAAGGGACCTGAATGGTGGTTTGCGAATTTGGTAACCACAACAATATATATATATATATATATATATGTATATATATATGTGTATATATATGTATATATATATATATATATATATATATATATATAATATATACTATATATATTATATTATATATACTATATATTATATTATATTATATATTATATATACTATATATTATATACTATATATATTATATTATATATACTATATTATTTATATATTATATATTATATATTATATATTATATATATATATATATATATATATATAATATATATATATTATATATTATATATTATATAATATATATATATATATATATATATATATAATATATTATCGATACTATATATATATATATATATATATATATATATCCATCCACTGGGACCATACTCTGTGCAGAGCGTTGGTGCTGCCGAAGCAGTCTCCTTGGCTATTGGGCACAATCCTGGACGGGTCGCCACTCTGACACAGGATACCAGCATGCTGGCACTCATTTTGCCGACCTCGGAAGGATGACAGGCAGAGTCAACCCCACCTGGTATTAATTCAACAGCCGAGTGGGATTTGAACTCAGGATATATATATATATATATATATATATATATATATTTATATTATATATATATATATATATATATATATATATATTTATATTATATTATATATTATATATATATATACTATATATATTTATATTTACAGTATAATCTGTACAGGGGTTGGAAGGATAGCTTGGAGATTAGGCAAAGCTTTTTTGCCTCTGGGTTCTAATCTCAGCTTTAAACTCTCGTGCTGGTGTTTTGCAGGCAGGGTCGTTCTTCAAAATCTGTGCCGTCCCTCAGACCTTAAACTGGGCATCTCATCTGCCTTAATTAGTTGTTGGACATGAAAGAACTCGCGGTGTCCTTCACAAAGAAAAGGCGAGCTATCGCTGGCACCATGAATAAATTACAAATTCCTGTTCTCAGCCATAGAGGATATCATAACTGCATCAGTGGCAAAGCCGCACTCCCATCGAAAGAATTGATGTAAACTCTGTCATGTGCTGCATATGAAAGAAGAAGAAGAAGAAGAAGAAGAAGAAAAATTAAAACGGACTGCTCTGGGCCAATAATATTGCAAGTTCATCCTCCAAATGTGATCCTAGCAAACATGAAGTCTGATACTTTAGCCACGAGCAAGGCTTTGTTCTACTTTCTACTCCCACTCAAGAAGCCAACCAACATTTATTTTATCATGCTGAAGCCAAAAACGAGCATTCTTGCCTGTTATTTTGTTATAATTTGTGAATACACAACCTGATGACAGTGTCATTGTGAAATGACAGTTTAGCTCACAATTACACTGCTTGAAACTAAGTTTTTGGGTTTAAATTGTATGTGGAATTGAAAGAAACTCAAACCTACCACACTGGAAATTTATTCAACCTTGCAATGACCTCGTAACATCCAGTTTTCAGTAAACTTGCGGTTTGAATGCTACCTTGTTTGTTTCAAAAGCAAACTGCCATTGGCTTGGTGCTGAGCACCTCTACTTGAGCCAGCTTTGTACACCATTGTGGTCGATTTTTGGTGTTCCTATTCACCCCCTAATTGATACTTTCCACTGTGATGCATCACCACAGGCATTGTCCTCTTTTATTTTGGAGCATTTCACTGAATTTTATTTGTTCTTATTCTTTCAAATGCAATATTGCTGTTGTGTTTGCGGAGCTTTCTTGTTGCTTGGCTCTTTCAGTGTCCGATTATCAGTTTCTTGATGCAAACCCTTGTGTTGACCTGTTTCTGGGAGCATTTTTCCAACTTCACGATGTCATGCTCAGTCATTTCATTTCACATTATTAACACAATTTAGTTTTTTGAATTTTAACTCCAAATTGTTATCTGCCTTGTTTTGTAAACCTATCCCTACAGTCATGCCCAAAAATATTGGCACCCTTGCACTTTTTTTGGATAACTTTTTTTTTTTTCCTCTAAAAAATAAGTTGAAATTGACAAAAGTATTTGATCTCCACAATTCTTTATTTAACCGTTAATATTACAGAACATTTGTTTTTGATTCAGAACTTAATAATATCCTTATAAATCAGGCAATAAAAAGTTATGGCATTGACAAAATTGACTCCCTTGACTGAATATTTGGTTGCACAGCCTTTGAACAAAATAACTGCAGTTGAGCACTTCCTACAGCCATGAATGAGCTTCCTTCACCTCTCTACTGGTAGTTTTGCCAAACACTCTTCTTGTGCAAACTGCTCCAGTTCTCCCAGATTTGAAGGGTGCCTTCTCCCAACTGCTGTTTTCAGATCTCCCTACCGGTGTTCAATGGGATTTAGATTTAAACTCATTGCTGGCCACTTTAGAACAGTCCAGGCTTTTGTCTTGAATCATTCCTGGGTGCTTTTTGAAGTGTGTTTGTGGTAATTGTCCTGCTGCAAGGCCCATGACTTTCGATGGAGACCCAGCTGTCTGAAACTGGGGTGAACATTGTGCTCCAAAATGCCTTGGCAATCTCTTGATTTCATGATGCCATGCACACATTCAAGGCACCTAGTGCCTGAGGCAGCACAGTAACCTCCAAAACATCACTGAACCTCCTCCATGTTTAACTGTAGGGAAGG
>NC_140963.1:75825119-75845119 GCF_056783735.1 Eptatretus burgeri | reverse complement strand
AGACAGCGAGACATCTCAATGGAATGATTACGCTCTGGCATGCCTGCAAGTAAGTAAATAAATAGCGACAAATTGGCTGTCCACAAATGCCACAATTGATTGCAATAATTTGTTGATAATCTGGCAGCTTTAATGCTGTGCTTTCTGAAATACTGATATCTGGTTACCATTGCTTAGGTCAACGAGCATGCTAAAATGGGCTGAATTTCGACATCCCGGTATAATTCCATGACAATGCTATAATAATGATTCCATTGATGGTCATTATTAGATCCCTTCCCCCTCGACGTTAAGTAATGTCTGGTCATACGATCACTGATCTTCCATTATAACCAGTAAACTTCTGAATGTAAACCTTTCTCTTGTAAGATTATTGATGCGGAATCTCTGAACAAAATTAGCACTTGCACTTGGTTGGCCAGAATCGGGATGCAGTGCATTTCATGTTGAAGGTACAGCCTGGAGTTTGCTGATGCCTGGACTGCAGTCAGCTCATATTTCTGATAGCAGATACTTGTGTGTTGACACCAAGCAAGCCTAAAGTCTACTAACATTCATCCTGTGTAGGTCTTCAACAATTCGTTGATATACTTGCTCAAAATATTATCCGAAAGGACATGGGTTCATGAACGTGCTCTAAAATATTTTGTGACATGCTTACTTTGTATCCTCACTATAGTTCATGGATCAGTGTTTGTGTGTTTGTTTTTGGGTTTGTTTGGTGTGCTACTCCTACAGTCTAGGCCAATTACATCCAGCCTTGCTACGGAGGATCAGCATGATCCCAATTAATGTATAGGGGTGTTTTTATCTTTGCCGGTTGTCTTGGGGGTGGGGGGTGGGGGGGAGCACAAATTCTCCATGTAAATGTGTATCATGTAGTGCCACCTCCAGGTGGGGAGGGTATTACAAGTCTCTACCATATATAGTGCAGTATTCTTGTCCCCACATTTTCCAGTGCAGTGAGGTGTTTTGAATTAGAAGCAGTAGGTATGATTGTGTTTCATGCATGTAACCCAGGTTAACTGAGTTGCCTATACACCGTCCAAATAAAGGTATGCATCAGAACTTGTTGCATGCTTGGAACAACATCGCCCGTAATAGTCTAATAAATTTACAATAAACCTGCAGAATTATCATAAGGATCACAAGTTGAAGTTGTAAATAATGCTGCACTCAGGTTTATCAGTCATCCACCATGAGAAAGATGTTACGGTGTTGTAAATAAAAGTGCCATTGGTTGTATTCTCCATACGCTGGTTTCAGAAGGTATAACGGAGCCCTCGCGTGCGTGCGTGCGTGCATGTGTCGAGTACTGGACTGCTGGACAGAATAAATTTCGGTTTGGTGGTTGTACTTGACGTCTGCCCAAAAAGGTTTTGCGCGTTAAAAAAACAACGAAAGTTCTCAATTTAAATGTGTATCGTGTCGTACCGCTCCCTTTGGGAGAGTGGATAACATACAAATGTCCCAGCGGTTTACATTATTTATAATGCTATCTTTGTATGAAAACCTTATAGAACCGAAAACTACTTGGCCAATCTACATAAGTGCTGTGTGGATTCCTATACCGCTGGATGAAACGAGTTGAAAAGTGCTGGTTGTACTCTGGTGTGAATGAGAACGTTCAACTAAGTTGGGATGGCGACCTCCAACTTCGGTTTTTACTTTTCTGTGAAAGTGGAGAATAAAATAGTGGGTGAGTTGTCATACCTTCTAATGCACTCCTGTACCACTGGACAGGATGACTTCTATAGTCCGCATAAATGTGAGGGAATGTTCTTCAACATATGTCTGGTTTGTTACTCGTGAAATTGAAGATTCGCACGTATTGTGATTGTCTGGTCTTTGATTCTGTCTGTCTGTCTGTCTGTCTGTCTGTCTGTCAATCGCCTACAGGTCACAATTTTAAATCAATCTTCACGGAACTTCACAAAGTGGTAGAGTTGGTCATAAGAAGAAGCCTGTTTATTTTGAAGTCAAAAGGTCAACTTCTGACATCAAGCATGCCTCTGCCCAAGATCAACAATTTTGTTGTTCATATTCCTGTTTGTAAAGAACATTGTTAAAAGTAAATAAAGATGGAACATTAAATTTACAATCGCTTCCCCCTTTCTTCCCTTATCCAAATTATAATTCACAGACCGGTACATTTGTGGGTGTGTTTGTCATGCTACTCCTTCAGATGTGGGCTGATTCTATCGACAGACTTGCTGCATTGGTTCAGCATGACCCCAATCAATGTGTAGGGGTTTTTTAAAATTAATCTTTGCTGGTGGTCTTGGGGGGGGGGGTGGGGGAAGGGGGAAGGACACAAATTCTCAATATAAATCTGCATCATGTAGCACCCACCTACAGGTTAGGGAGGATATTGCAAGCCTTCACTATTTACAGTGCAGTTTTCCAGTGCAGTGAAGTGTTTTGAATTATAAGCATTAGGTATGTTTTTGCTTCATGCACATAAATTCATGTTGTTTTTTTTGCATACACAGAGCTGTCAGTTGGCTATACAGTATACATCACCCAAATAAAGGTATGCATCATAAGAACGTGTGGTATGCTTGAACAACATCGCCCATAGGGTGGGCACTCTGCTCATCTAATAAAAAAGCACTTTCTGACTGACTGACTGACTGACATTAAAGATCGGTGCCTTCCGGGTGACGGAGAAAGCTGAAATTTTGCGTGGTGAGGGACATCAAAACCAGGACACCGGAAAAAAAAATTGCAGACTCGTCGGACAACATCCATAAATGAAAATTTAAATCAATGGAAAAAAAATGCATGTGAGTGACCCAAGACAATGGAGAAGCACGGTAATTTTGTGTGACAATGGGCATCGAAGCCAATACGCCAGGAAAAAAAAAACACAGAATCATCAGAAAGCATTCGTAAATGAATATATAAATATAAATAAAAATAAATAAATGAAAAATCAAATGCAGGTGAGTGACCCGAGACAATGGGGAAACACGGTTTGCATGCTTACACAATTTGTAAGTTCACCTTGCTGTGTGTGTGCGTGTGTGCGTGTGCGCGCGTGTGTGTGTGTGTGTGTGTGTGTGTGTGTGTGTGTGTGTGTGTGTGTGTGTGTGTGTGTGTGTGTGTGTGTGTGTGTGTGTGTGTGTGTGTGTGTGTGTGGTCATGTTTGGGGGGAGGGGGGGTTTAACCCCTACCTGCATTGATGGCAAAGCTTCTCCCTTGAAGGCTTACAACCCAGACTCAGAGATTAATGTGTGTGCGGGAAAGAGGGTGCAATGGCGGAGAGGCTATCCACCCAGGTGGAGCACAGCAAGGGGTGCTCCACCAGGACAACACAAGAGGGGGGGGGGGTTATACCTGAACCCCACCACAGATACATGGTTGCAGTTACTCAAAAGGAATACATTTGATGAAAATAAATGAATATTTACAACGGACAATAATTCAAAAGGTAATGATAATTAATAATTATAAAGTAAATAAATCCGACAGTCGAGGCGCCTCTCACACAGACTCAAATACAAAGGGAATACAAAAGGAAAAGAAAAAAAACTTCCTTTCAAGTATTCTTGTACTTAGCTTGACCCAGAGCAGGTCCTTGTGGAACTTGGAATTGAGGCGCTCCTAATTCGCACATGCAGGCGTGCACAAAAATGGCGCTTCTCTCTTAGAGGGACAAATGCATGCCAGGCAATCCAAATCCACGAGAGGCACTTAACACTAAGGCTCAGAGCTCCAGTGCTACTGCTTATGGCATACACGAGGCTCGGGCTCCGTTTCTCACGACTCAACCAAGAGCCAAGCATCTTGCTTCACCATGCGAGCCAAATCGCCTTAACACGAATACAAGGGTCATGTCGTTGTCCTCTGCATGTGCTCACCCTCCGCTCTCCAAAATGTGTCAGCCCTGAACTCCCATCTCTGATTCTCTTCCGAATCAACTCTGTCTCGTGCTTTCCTCCGATCTCTCGTCCTATTTAGTCGGAAACCTCCCACAATGCACAACCAACCTTGCTCTCAATCATGCCTATCTCCTCCACCTCCGGGTTGTGGCCTGCTCGCACGAAACCTGGGAAGGCGGGGCTTCTGCCTGCTCGGCACGCCTGCTTGTTCCTCCTCATGGTTTTGATTAGAAAGACATGGGGAAAAATCACATACTGGGGAAGCTTATTCTTACTCCCAAGGCTGATTAACACCTCACCACCCCTCGTGTGGTGACACATAACACTTAAGCTCACAGGTTCCCAACTCCTACACGTCCACGGACCATGTAACTCTACAGAATGCTATATTCCCATTTAGATTCATCCATCTACCCCCCACAATCATAACAATAAATATTATATATATATATATATATATATATATATATATATATATATATATATATATATATATATATATATATATATATATCAAGGTTTATTTCCCTTGAACGTTTAGCCATTTGTTATTATTTTTCATTTTGTTACCAAAACACACACTTTTGCATAATTCAAAGTTGATTTTCCATGCCAGTTGCACATGTGTTTTCGAGGAGCTCATTCTTCTGTGTACTCACAGAATTGAGTTGGATATCTTGGAAGTTTTAAAGTGACTGAAATATTCAGGCATGTTCTGTGTAGAAGTAATGAGAAGGTTCTGAAGTAATGACATTTGGGTCGAAGCAGGAGTCAAGAATGCTGATGATGTGCCAGGTGTTAGCTTCAATGCTGCGCTCAGTGTTTTGGTCACAGAATTTATGGGATATACTGCAACAGCCTGTTAGTGGTTATTTGCAGATTGTGATTCTCAAGAGTGGGCTACAAAATGCAACGAGCATGTAAATAAAAAGGCAAGTGCTCATCTGCCAGGCATGCTTTTGCCATAGGGAGAAACAGCTGTGAGAAAGAGACCTGAGTCTGTTGCTGCTGCTATCGTGGGAGAGCAAGATGAACATTTGCTGTTCATTGCTCTGTGATGTGTATCCTGGGGCTGGAATTAAGCCCACGTAAATTGTACAAAAAAATATTAAAAAAATTTAAAAATTGTTACATTTGTCGCAATCAAAATTATATTATACCTTGTGCACACATGTCCAAATTATTGATACAATAGGGAAACGGTTATCAATGTTATGTGATGCAATTTTTTTTTGTCTCCTGATGCTGTGACACTGGCTTTGTTTTATTCTTTACTGTCAGTTTATTATTAACCTCCGCCATCGAAGATGGATGGAGGTTACTGTTTTCACCTGTCTTTGTTTGTTTGTTTGTTTGTGAACAGTATTACGGAAAAAACTCCTGGACAGATTTCGACGAAACTTGGTGGGGGGATTAGGTATGGTCCAAGGATCATGCCATTAGATTTTGGACTTTGTCCAAAGTCCAATATGGCCGCTATGGCGGCCATTTTGAAAAAATATTTGAATTTTTGTTTTTGCATTTCTACATGTTTTAAGTGATTTCCAACCAAAAATAAATAAATTTGTTAGAGAAAAAAAAAAAAATTTGCAACTTCTTTTTTTCAAAAAAAATTCGATTTTATTTGAAAAATATTTGAATTTTTTTTTGCATTTCTACATGTTTTAAGTGATTTCCAACACCCCCCCCAAAAAAAATTTGTTGGAGAAAAAAAAACAAATTTTGCAACTTTTTTTTCAAAAAAATTTCGATTTTATTTTTTGGGCATTTCTACATGTGCGTCGATCTAGTTTAGTTTATTCAATCGTGGTTCAGTAGAGTCTGATCCGTTTTGACTTCCAATGAATAGGATATCAGGTTCACTTAAGTTATCCCTGTGTCGTAAGAGGCGACCAGGGTTGCGTCAGGAAGGGCATCCGGCGTAAAACATGTGCCAAATCACGATGCGGATCATACGGATGATCCGCTGTGGCGACCCCTAACGGGAGCAGCCGAAAGAAGAAGTTCACTTAAGTGACCCAGCAGTATTGGCGGCGGATGTTTTGCACTCTACCGAGTGCTCCCCCTCTAGTTCTGCTGATGTTTTTACGTCTGTTCTTCATCCAACATCTTTTTCTCATTAACAAATTAGTTGTTGGAGGATCATCCCATGGATCTTTCAACTTGAGCATTCACCTGAATAGGATTCTTTTTATTTATTTTTCTTTAATTGACAAGGTATTTATATCCAAACATGGAGAAGGCATGCTTGAATTGATTAGAACGTGAATGCAGAATTTGTATAGCACTGCCAAGTCCAAGAAAAGAGGCCTCAAATGCGTAACATAATAGTTGTGCTTAAAATCGGCTGTACAGTAACGGTAAATTTAATTTGCTATTTGTAGTAAAGGATGACAGCGGGTAGGCATAGCAAATAGTTTTTAACATGGCAGTTGTGTGTGTTGAAAGGAACATGGCACAGCACTGGGCCTCATATAAACATAAAATTAGAATGAGATTTGTTTACCAGGAATTACTTGATCACTTGTACCATAAGCTTATATGCACGTTTTGATTTTAATATATATATATATATATATATTTTTTTCAATCAGGATATTTTGGTTTCATTTATTTATTTATTTATTTATTGTCTTCATTGTGTATTCCAGCTTTATTAGAGGTGTTGTCATTTATTTTGCCTTGTTGCGATGCCCAGGTTCTGTACTGTTCAATAAATTAAAAATTCAAATTCTTGCAGGATACAGAAGGAGCTTGCCGAGATAACTCTGGATCCTCCACCAAACTGCAGGTACACAGCAACTTTCTGTGTCTTGAACATTCCACTTTGTACACAGTTTGCAACAGTGATCTGCAACAGTCATGGTGCCATCTTTCATCATTAACTCCATTATTCCACACATAATATTGGCTGTTATTACATGCAAGTTGTGTTATTTCTGAGATGTATTTTATCTATTTATTTATTTTAATTTACTTTTGGTCTGCATCATATGAAATGAAAGCAATGAGCCTTTTTATGTACATGATTGAAGCTCATAGGAGAGCTAGAAATTGAGTTCTGAACTGGTGGAGGCAAGATTGTGTGTGTGTGTGTGTGTGTGTGTGTGTGTGTGTGTGTGTGTGTGTGTGTGTGTGTGTGTGTGTGTGCGTGCGTGCGTGCGTGCGTGCGTGCGTGCGTGCGTGCGTGCGTGCGTGCGTGCGTGCGTGCGTGCGTGCGTGCGTGCGTGCGTGCGTGCGTGCGCGCATATATATTTTGAAGCATCTCGACTCGACAGAACCGTGAATGATCTGATTCCGAGCCACGCTGGATCCTCCCGGTTCAGGCTTCTGATAATGGGAATGGAGAGTTTTTTTGAATCTCATTTGAACCTGTACCAGGTTGGACATGGTTTAAAACTTGCTGGTGGACACATGACATAAGAGACAAGACCTGACCAGTTTTAAGTGTTTGATTCCTGCAATGCTTTGGAGCCATCTTTATTTTTTGTTCTAAGTCGACAAAAAGTGATGGATTTTCTTTTACCTCCTTCCTCCCTGACTTTTCTTCTTCCCTCCTTTCTTCTCATAATTCCTTTCTTGCTCACCTGGACTATAGTCAGGTGAGCTTATGCAATTGAGCAGCGTCTGTAGGTGAGTGAGTGAGTAAGTGAGAAAATCAGTCAGTCCATCAACCTTTCAGTCATTGTCGCTTGAACCAAATACAATTTTGATGAAACTTGGCCACAAGCTTCATATCTGATGCCTAACAAAAGTGTATTGACCGCATCAAAATCTGCGCTCATTAGGTGGGGTCTATGGGGGGGGGATGGCTCCCCCCCCAAAAAAGGGATTGGCTCTCTACTCCAAAACTACACACAATTTTGATGAAAGTTGACCACAACCTTCATCACCTGTGATGTACCAAATTTTATCAACCACATCAAAATCTACACTTATTTACGGGGTCTACGGGGGGGGGGGGGGTTTAACACCCAAAATAGGTATTTGCTCTCTTCTCTGGAACTACATACACAATTTTGATGAAACTTGACCACAACATTCTTCACCCATGATGTATCAAAGTATACTGACTGCATCAAAATCTGTGCTCATTAAGGGAGTCTATTGGGCCGGAGGGGGGGGGGGTTCTGAACCCCCAAAATAAGCATTTGCTCTCTTCTCTGAACCACACACAGAATTTCAATGAAACTTGGACACAACTTTCATCACCCTTGATGAACCAAAGTGTGTTCATGGCATTAAAAAATTCAGCATCTCAGAGGATCTGTGTGGGGTTTGAGTGACTGTTGCTCCTGATCCAGGTGACTTCTGGACAGATGGTCCTGTTTTTAAAAAAATTTCTTTCCCTACTTCTGAGTTCTCCTATCATCCATATCCACCTCTTTTCATCTTTTATTATTTACTTTTTCTTATTTTAGCCTCCTTGATCCCCCCTGCATTTGCAAATTTCTGGAATTGGGGAAGATCAGCCATGAAGTAGTTGCACTACAAGACAATATCATTCTTGCAACATGAACCATGAACAAATGAACCTCGCAGCTTGATGTAGATGAAAAAAATTCACACACAAAAAACAAATTTGAAATGTTTGACTTTTAATGCATCAATTACCTCGATATTACACAAAGGGTGCTCTTGTTTTCCAAAGTAGCACAGGAATAATATACGTTGATCAAGTACCAATTTATTGTCGTCAATATGATATTTTACTTACTTTTATGGGAGTCAAGTTAGATTGCATTCTCAAACCTTTCATTTACTTTCTATATTGTGAATGTCAGCCTCCTGTATCACGACACTGTTGACACATTTTGAGCATTAGGCAATATTCTTGTGCTGCTGGATTTATCCTGCCCCAAGAGGCTTTGCCTTGGACATCCAGTAAGAAATCGTAAATACTTCCTTTGTAAAAACGGTATTTTTATTTAGTTATTTATTTATTTAAAGGAAATGGAATAAATATGATGTTGGTATTACAGCTATGAGTTTATTAACTGAAGATGTTGATTTTATTTTTCCAAAATACAAAAGGTCCACACACCCATCCCCACCCAATTATTTATATATATATATATATATATATATATATATATATATATCTTTATATATATCTTTATATATATATATATCTTTATATATATATATCTTTATATATATATATCTTTATATATATATATATATATCTTTATATATATATATCTTTATATATATATATCTTTATATATATATATCTTTATATATATATATATATATATATATATATATATATATATATATATATATATATATATATATATATATATATCTTTATATATATATATATATATATATATATCTTTATATATATATATATATATATATATATATATCTTTATATATATATATATATATATATATATATATATATATATATATATATATATATATATATATATATATATATATATATATATATATATATATATATATATATATATATATATATATATATATCTTTATATATATATATATATCTTTATATATATATATATATCTTTATATATATATATATATATCTTTATATATATATATATCTTTATATATATATATCTTTATATATTTATATATATATATCTTTATATATATATCTTTATATATATATATATATATATATATATATATATATATATATATATATATATATATATATATATATATATATATATATATATATATATATATATCTTTATATATATATATATATATATATCTTTATATATATATATATATATATCTTATATATATATATATATATATATATATATCTTTATATATATATATATATATATCTTTATATATATATATATATATATATATATCTTTATATATATATATATATATATATATATATATATATCTTTATATATATATATATATATATATATATATATATATATATATATATATATATCTTTATATATCTTTATATATATATATATATATATATCTCTTTTTCCCACATTTTTATTTTTAACACCCTTGTGATATCCTTGAGCCTGCCGCATTTTTCTCATCATTGCTCCTTCCCGCATTTCCCCAATGAAATTAAGTTGTTTTGACAGAGTAATGGATTTATATAATGTAGTGCCGGTTTGGCGCAGGCATGATGGGACCGAATGGTCTCTTCTTGCGTCTCATTTCCTTGTTATACGATGAGGGATGGTTTGTCTGCTTATTTCTGTTGCTATTACAGACAGCAGTTAATAAAATATTGGTTTTTGGAGTTTAATTTGATGCATTGTGCCTGTGCAATAAATTGTCTTTCTGCCTTTTTTTTTCTGATCTAAAAGTGACCATCAACTATTTGTGTTCTTGTTCTATGATTGCTCAAAAATACAGAAATTTTACTTTCTCCTGTGAAACAGTGAATGGTTTGAAATGTGAAACGCCTTGTTAGATGCATGTGATATGTGCTCCGCTTTTGTGTGCAACGTGTGGCAAACAATTTTCACTCCTGAAATGGGACTGCAGGTGAAACCCGACAAGTGTTCTGTTACCTACAGGTACTTTTATAATGTTGGGACCTTATGCATGATCTTGTTGTTCAGTGAAAGATTGTCTGTGTCTGTCTGTGTGTGTTTCTGTGTCTGTGTGTGTCTGTGTGTCTCTTCTCCATAAAACCTAGCATCTTGAAACATTGCATGCATACTAAGAAAACTCAAAGGAAGTGCAAGAGTGAAAATTGGGTGTTGGGGTTAATTAAAACGCACCTTTTGAAGATAATGAATGGCCTTGATTATATCTTTCATCAGGCGATCCTCGGCCACCTCGCTCTCTGGGTCTTAAGGAATTTCCTGGGTAACCTCGCTGGGGTCTGGAGCCGCCATGTTTTTTGGCCTGCTCAACCTCACTTTGACTTAGAACAGACCGCAATGGTTTTTGAATGATCAAGTTTGTTTTTCACTTTCCTCACTCGTATTGAATGTCTGTTCATCGTTGTATACATCGCTTTTGTAAGTACTATACATTTTCAATTTCGAAGCTTTCAGATGATTTACTATGATCTACTCTCACGGACTAATTAAAGTATATCATCAAAATATTATTTCGCTTTTTATACCCCGCTGCGTGGCGGAAGGGGGATATTCTTATCACCTGGGTCGTCCGTCCGGCTGGCTGAGCGTCAACATTTATAGCTGTGAGTGCGATAACTCATAAACTGTTTGCCATATCGATTTGAAATTTGGGTCACACATGTACCACCTGAAAAGGAAGAACCCTATTGATTTTGGGCGTGGCCGGATCCAAGATGGCCGACTGGGGCGGACGTCTGTCCAACCGGCTGGCTTGCATGGCGTCAACATTTATAGCTGTGAGTGCGATAACTCAGAAACTGTTCACCATATCGATTTGAAATTTGGGTCACACGTGTACCACCTGAAAAGGAAGAACCCTATTGATTTTGGGCATGGCCAGATCCAAGATGGCCGACTGGGGCGGCCATCTTGAAAAAAATGTTTTTTTTCACCATATAGATTTGAAATTTGGGTCACACATGTACCACCTGAAAAGGAAGAAGCCTATTGATTTTGGGCGTGGCCGGGTCCAAGATGGCAACTGGGGCAGTCTGTCCGTCCGGCTGGCTGGCTCGGCATCAATATTTATAGCTGTGAGTGCAATAACTCATAAACTGTTCGCCATATTGATTTGAAATTTGGGTCACACATGTACCACCTGAAAAGGAAGCACCCGATTGATTTTGGGCATGGCCAGATCCAAGATGGCCGACTGGGGTGGCCATCTTGAAAAAAATGTTTTTTCACCATATCGATTTGAAATTTGGGTCACATGTACCACCTGAAAAGGAAGAAACCTATTGATTTTGGGCGTGGCCAGATCCAAGATGGCCAACTGGGGTGGCCATCTTGAAAAAAATGTTTTTTTGTAATAAATGGAAAACCGCCTATCTGATTTCAATTATTTTTCAATGGCGGGGGATTCCCCATCTCTGATGGCCCGATATGTTGGGGACTCCAAATTGAGCAGTGCATCAATTGTATTTGGTTCAAGTGATTTAGGATCAGATATCGTCCGGATTAAATAAGTGTCGAAATCTGTTATGAAATCTGATAATTTAAAGAAATAACGAGTCTTATAACTCAGCCAATATACCTATTTACTTTACGCAAGCAAGGCTATGTTCCCTCTTCCATCCATGCACAAGAAAATGGGTAATTACCTTCGCAAACTTCGTTTGACGAAGGTATTGTATTGACCCCTGTGTATTTATTTATTGGTAAATATGTGTGCGGACAACATTGCGCAAAAACTGCGGGACCGATTTGCATGAAATTTTCAGAGATGATGTGCAGTTACTCAAGGACGCCAGGCGAAGCTTTTGGTAGCAATGGGATTAAAGGTCAAGGTCACGGTCACGAAAAGGTCAGAATCGTTTTTTCGTCATAACGCGGTCAATTTTTATCCGAACGAGATAAAACCAACACCAAAATGTTCATTACTCAATTCTACATTCTAGGCTATGCCACATGAAAGTGTGGCGTAATTACCCTAGGTAGCGGTTGGGGGTCAAAGGTCAAGGGGGTCACCACAAAGCATTTTTCATTGGGCAGCGTCGTGGACAACATTACGCAAAAACCACTTGGCAGATTGTCATGAAATTTTGTGGACTTGGTTGACATCATGAGAGGAAAAATCGATTAGATTTTGGGAGCGATCGGATCAATGGTCAAGGTCAAGGTCACAAAAAGGTCAATCGGTTTTTTGCAATTAAAGTGTCAATTTTGTTCCGATTTACATCAAATTAAGTCCAAAATGTTCAGTATTCAAATCCCGATCCACTGATATAGCGTATGGTATAGTATTTGCAACCCTAGTTAGTCTGTGGAAGTCAAAGGTCAAGGGGGTCACCAAAATGGAGTTTTTGATTGGGAAGCGTTGTGGACAACATTACACAAAAACCACTTCGCAGATTGTCATGAAATTGTGTGGATGTGTTTGGCATCACGAGAGGACAAATCGATTCGATTTTGGGAGTGATCGGATCAAAGGTTAAGGTCACAAAAAGGTCAAAATCGTTTTTTCGCGATTAAATTGTCAATTTTGTTTTGATTTACAGCAAATTAACTCCAAAATGTTCAAAATGAAATTCCCCATCCTCTAATATGACACATGGTATAGTACTTTTGTCACCCAAGGCAGCGGTTGGGGGTCAAAGGTCAAGGGGGTCACACAAATTCACATTTATATCGGAAAGCGTTGTGGACAACTTAACGCAAAAAAACAAAACGCAGAGAGGCTTTAATTGTTTTGGATTTGTTTGGCATCATGAAAGGACAAATCCATTAGATTTTGGGAGCGATCGGATCAAAGGTCAAGGTCACAAAAAGGTCAACATCGTTTTTTCATGATGAAAACGGTTAATACGTTTCCGATTTACATCAAATTAACTCCAAATTGTTCAGTGTTCAATTCCTCATCTTCTGAAATGACACAAGGTATTGTACTATTGTCACCCTAAGTAGCGGTTGTGGGTCAAAGGTCATGGGGGTCACGAAATGCATATTTGTATTGAGATGCGTTGTGGACAACTTAATACAAAGGTAATAACTAGAATATATCTCTGTCTTTAAACTGTGTGTCTGTTGATGCAACAAGGGCCATAAGGGCCCTACCAAACTTAGTTACTAAGTAAAATACAACAAATTTTCATTAAGGAGACGTGGTATAGTTTGATATGCACATAGCTTCGCTCATAGTTTAGTAAAAGGAGTTTTACTTTCTTGTTTAATTAGACGCCAATTAAAATGACGTTTTTGTCCTCGCTCGGATTTGAAAACATGATCTACTTGATCCAGGTCGTGTCTGCGTGGTCAGTGACATTCGACCGAATCCGACCCTACATGCTACAGAGTTCGGCACTCGGGACAACGAATCGCCTAAAATTGTCATAATCGTAATAGTTCTAATAACAAAATCCTTTCACAAAATCCGGATCATGGACTTTAAATTTGCGAAATTCCCGAGCAGATTTAGTGGAATTTTAGTTCATCATTTCACTCTCATGCCTTGTTCAAACTAGTGGCTGCGGCGAAGGTATGCGCTCTACGAGTGCCCGTTCTAGTTTCCAAAGCATTAAACTTCTCGTTTTCAAATGTTTGGAGAATTTTATTGGGTTAACAAATTAACCAACTTCTTTGAGCTATATGATTTCATGCATTCACTGCAAGACCTCGCACCTTGTCCCCCCAGACGGACTGCCAATCCATCACGTCTGCCAGATGTGTGTCTATATTTTCGGATGTTTCGCGATGTGCTCTTCAGGGAATCAAAGCAAATCTGGTTTAAAAAAAACATGCACTTAAAAAAAAGAAGAAGTTGTCACGTTTGTGCGGACCGCGAACGATGTACCACGTGGCATGTGCACAGACGAGCAGGCAAAATGGCAGATTTTCTGCAAGGTTTATTTCACAGGAAATTGAACTTTGCGATATCTTCAGGGTTGTTCTGCATCAGCTGCAACACTTTTGTGGATAAAGTCATTTTATTTTATTAACTATTGCATGGTAAAGACTGGCTTTAAAGTTAAAGGGATCCTTTATGGTATGCAGCGACAGCCTGGCCAACCATTCCTCATCAACCATTTCATTAAAGTGTTTGCATGAGTGCTTAAGCCGAGTGCCCATTGGCGATAGTGCGAGTGATTAGTGCTCCGTCACCCTGAGCAACTGGTTCTCTGAAATAACACCTGATTTCCGAGCCGTTTGCCGCATTAACGTGTTTTCTAAATTACCGAGGTAAATTTTTTTTCCACTGGACCACACGCAGATGTTTATAAAGAATAATGTGTGGAACATATCCCTGAAACTTCTATATAAATGCAATGTTGTTTTTCGGTGAAAGCTACTCAAGGTTTCTGCGTTGTATACAGCAAGTACTGGAGTTGATAATCACATTGACTCACAAATATTATCAAATGCCTGTTCATCAGAGCTATGAATCACTGGGTATATTGCAGTGCTTATAAACGCCTGGAGATGCCAGCGTTCGTGACTTTATTTCAATTGTGCAGATGAATAACCGAGAGAATCTCTTAAACTAAGCAGAATTATAAAATGTAAGTTCCAGATTTAAAAGCATCAGCAGTTCTGTCTCCTAAAAAAAAAAGTGTTGATTTGTCGAACTTGGACATTCACGGGCATTTCTGGGTGCATAGTTGTATCGACAGTAATAGGTAATCGCTTGCCAAGCCAGGCGTTCCGTTGGAGTGCTTGCTTGAGAGCTGAAGCCACTTACCGAGCTGTGCAGTTCATAACAGTCGACAGTTACTACAAGGTAGAAGTACATATACAGCACACACGGACGTGGTACATATGGGTAGATTTGGATCAAAACGGACTCTCCACGGGTGTGTGGACATGCCATGTCTGTTACGGGAGCCGTGGTGACAAAGTTTCATCCTGTATCTTATGGAGGTTCTTTCAGGTTTTTCTTTGGTCTCGTGACTGTTTCTAAAGCATTTGGTTATCTGATTTGTTTTACACAGGTTATATGTTTCTCATTGTGAGGTCAGGACGGGAGTTCATCTGCCGACGCGTCGGGACGGGGGTTCATCTGCCGACGCGTCGGGATGGGGGTTCATCTGCCGACACATGGTAGTTACAGTATGGCCGTTAGAAAATGGATTTCAGACATTATTTTGTTTCCATCTTCACTATTATTGGCATTAACATAGCATTGACAAAATTATTGACACCCCCGACTTAATATTTGGTAGCACCGCCTTTCGACAAAACAACTGCAGTCAAGTGCTTCCTTTTGCCATGATTGAGCTTCCTCTACCTCTCTACTGGTAGTTTGTCCCACTCTTCTTGTGCAAACTGTTCCAGTTCTCCCAGATTTGAAGGGTGCCTTCTCCCAACTGCTGCTTTCAGACCTCACAACTCGTATTCAATGGGATTTAGATCTGGACTCATTGCTGTCCACTTTCGGACAGTCCAGCGTTTTGTCTTGAACCATTCCTGAGTGCTTTTTGAAGTATTTGTGGTCATTTTATTGCTGCAAGACCAATGACCTTTGAGGGAGACCCAGCTTTCTGACACTGGGTTGAACATTGTGCTCCAAAATGCCTTGGTAATCTCCTGATTTCATGATGCCATGTACACATTCAAGGCACCCAGTGCCAGAGGCAGCACAGCAACCCCAAAACATCACTGAACCTCCTTCATGTTTGACTGTAGGGAAGGTGTTATTTTCTTTGAAGGCTTCATTTTGTTTTCTGTAAACATAGAAATGATGTGCTTTACCAAAAAACTTTAATTTGGTATTATCTGTCCACAAGACATTCTCCCAGATGGATTTTGGCTTGTTGAGGTGTGTTTTGGCAAACTCCAGTCGGGCTTTCTTTTGTCTCTGAGCAGTGAGGTCCTCCTGGGTCTCCTGCCATAGAACCCCCTTTCATTGAGTTGGCGGCGGATGGTGTGAGTTGAAACTGGTGTACCTTGTGTTTGAAAGTCAGCTTAAATCTGTTTGATAGTTGATCGAGGTACTTTCTCTACCATTCGAACAATCCTTCGCTGCAATCATCAATCACGTTTTCTCTTGCAGCCACATCCAGAGAGGTTGGCGACAGTGTCATGGGCTTTAAACTTCCTGACAACATTGTGTACAGTGGACACAGGAACATCAGGGTCTCGAGAGATGAATTTGTCCATCTTGACATTGTCTTGACATTGTCCCATGCTTGGCTACAATCTTGTGTCTGACCCCCTCAGACAATGCCCTGGTTTTCCTTCTTTTTTCCATGCTCATTGCGGTACACAGTGACACAAAACAGCAGAATGACTCCTTTTCTCTATTCAAACTGGTTGAATAAGTGTTATGTATATTGCAGGCACCTGCAACTCCCACAGTTGAGTTCAATTCCAAAATGAAGGAGAATCACCTGCTTGAAATCAAATTATGTCTAACAAGTTCTAAAAGGTGCCGATAATGTCGTCTGGGCCATTTTAGGATTTCTGTGTGGAATAAGCTAAGATTTAGTAATTTTTTTTTCAACTTTTTTTTTTTTGTTCCACTGCACACCAAAGAAATGCATGTTCATTCAACATTCATCTCAGCAAAATTAATCCAATGGCGAAAAGGCACAAACATCTTTCTTAAGGTTTAAGTCTATAAGAGAATCGATGTCGAAATACACATCTGCTTATGAGTCGATAACAGTCAGAGAACGGCCACTCCAACACTTTCCAAAGCTAGTTTGTATAAAGTAAACCAGAATATTAAAGCTATTTAATCATGTAATAATATATATATATGTATATATATATATATATATATATATATATATATATATATATATATATATATATATATATATATATATTGTTGCGAATTTGCGTGCGGACGGCCGCATCACTCGAATCGCGGCTCGTCGCCCACCGGAAGGACAATTCTGTCGTGACCCTCTTGGAACAACGCCGGGAGCTAGTCATGGGTGGGGGTTGAACCCCACCACGACCGTGCCAATTGCCCACCCGCAAAGGATAGGGTTGCTCGCCAAATTCGATCTACCTAAGTACCTGTGCGGATGGTCAACCGGGCGATCGTACCACGCCACAGGCCGACTTCGGACACAAACCGCAAAAGCGGTCCGTTCCGTGCTACAGTGATAACCGAGCGGTGTTATCATCGGCCTTGACGGTTCCGATTAATTACTGGGATGTTGCACCCACGACAAACCCCTTTCCGTGATGCAAGATGGAGGGTCAATAGAGAAAAGACAAAGCGAAACGGGCACAGTTCAACAAGCAAGCATTTTATTCACACGCACACACAGGCAAGCACATAAGGCACGTATTTACAGCAATACACAATCAAAATGCATATAAAGCAATTAAAACAAAAGAAACGATGCAGAGCTGCAACCGAATACACGTACACACGGCAACACTTAAACAGTTCTACTTTATGAGACACGGTGCCACAAGATCCATACAAAAACCCCAAAGAAAAGAAAGAAAGAAGTCGCTACTTCCCTTTGGCTGGTGAGTCCCTCTCCCGCGACCGTCAGCATGGTCGCACCTGGCCCCGACCTCTCTCGCGGCCGGCGAAGCCTCTCCGGCACTCCCCGTCCGGACGCACAGGTCCACCTCGCAACGGGCGCCGCCGAGTCTCCCGTCCGTGCCTTCGTGACAGGGCCGCTCGCCAAGGCGCGGGCACAGGACCTCTTCCTGAAGACCAACTCTCCACAAAAACCAACCGAACCACCAGCCAAGACGAAGAGGAAGAAAAAGCGCTCCTTGCGCCCGCCCGTGTCCGTCTTTTATCGCCTGGGGCTCCGCCCTTCGCCCCGCCCCTTTCTCGGCTCCACCTTCCTTCGAGAGGGTTCCCGAAAAAGGGCGTTCCCTCGTGCTTTCCCTCCACCCTGCTCCGTCCGGGGGCCGAGGGAGTCAGTTTTTGGCTCTGAGCCAGAGAATTGTTCCCCCAAAAAGAGGCCCCACCTTTACATGACCTCTGACCTTTGACCTGCATCGCTCTTCCTCCACTCCAAAGCGTGGGGAAGTCAGACGGGAAAAACAGGCGAGAAAAGCCCACCGAGCATCCTTGTTGGTTTTTGTTTGTTCCTCCGTGGAGATCGTAACCGCACGGAGCATGTTGAATGGCGAGTGGCGAAGATGTGGTAGCGTAGATGGTGGAGGTGGCGTGGTTGCAGTGTGGTTGGTGCTGTGATGGGAATGGTGTGGTTGTTGAAATGTTGTGTGTTTGAAATAAAAGATAGAATAAGAAAAACGCCTAACTCAAAGGATCGCAGCCCGAATGGATCACATAAATTCCCTCTATGCAACGGGTTTGGGCTAACTACACATGTACTTAGAGATATCTCACCTAAGGGTCCTGAATGGTGGTTTGCGAATTTCCACAGCCGTAACACTATATATATATCTGGAACTCATGTTACATTTCCAATATACAGCATGATATCTCAAAGAGTTTTGGACGGATTTGGATGAAACTTGGTGAACAGGTTGGGTGTGGGACAAGGAAGAAATGATTTGATTTTGGTGAAGATTCGCATCTGGATACGAGAATAATTTCATCTTTTAAGTGATTCTTCACCATTGAGAAGTGGGGCCAAAAACGATATAGTACTCTATAGCATGTTATTTCAAAAATATATTGGACCCGATGTGTTCTCCTGGATAGGGCATTACATGGCGGAGGTATGCACACTAGTGAGTGCCTTTCTAGTTAATATACTGTTATGTGGGCTTTTTATTTGTACTGGTTTTTTTTTTTGTACCTTGTCGAGGTTCATATGAAAGCGAACACATCACACAGCGATGGGGGCATGAGACAAGAGGGGTGGGAGTGGGAAGGACAAAACATTGGGGAAGAGACATTAGGAGATCTGTGGAAGTGAGAGGGATGTGGCGGGGAACATGGGATATACATGATGGATACTACAGGGACTATCAGGAAGGAAAGCATGGCATTTGAATGAGGTGAGTTTGGGGTTGATCAACGGTGGTAGAAAAGATCGAGGATTTGGATGGGGGATGATGAGAGGTGGTGGTGAACAGCTGTTTTGAAAGCCTGGAGGAAAGAATGCGATTGAACAGAGTGAGGGAGTTTATTCCAAAGGTGGGGGAAAAGAGGAATGAAAGATTGAAGGTGAGCAGTGATTCGAGATTTTGGTAGTTTTACCAGAAGGGGGTTGTTGGCGGACCTTGAGTGCCCTGTGGAAATGTGGTGGGTACAAATCACAGACAGAGCGGGGGGGGGGGCGAGACCAGAGAGGAGACTGTGGAAGACAGAAAGACCACCAACCTGCCTGCGGTGAGAGAGTGAGAGGCCCAAAGACTCAACCTCATCGTGGGAGATGTCAATGATCCGAAATGCCTTGGTTTCGGAGAGACAAAGTGAGAGTGTGAGATTTGTCCAGATTGAAAGACATGTTCCACGTGTTGGACAAGTTTGTGATTTTACCCAGATCTGCAGAGAGCGAAGAAGCTGCTGCTTGCCGGTCTGAGGGATGATAGATGGTACGGCAGAGGGTGGAGTTATCAACAACAAGATAGAGCATTTTCCAGAGAGTCGGAGAGATCATTGATGAAA
>NC_140963.1:75730119-75812619 GCF_056783735.1 Eptatretus burgeri | reverse complement strand
GCTGGATCCAGTCACCGACTTGCATAGATTGACTGGCACCCTGAACCAAAAGGGCAACCACAGCATTTTGCAGCGCCGTGCAATATCCTCTGGTCTATGTCGAGTTGGTCAGGGGTTCATCCTGCAGCAAGATAACGACCCAAAACATACCTCCAGGCTATGTCATAACTACCTTAGAAGAAAAGAACAAGACAGTAGGCTTCAAATCATGGAATGGCCAGCACACTCTCCAAACTCAAACCCCATCGAGCTGGTTTGGGACGAACCGGACAGAAGGGTGAAAGCAAAGGAACCTCCAAGTGCAACACATTTGTGGGAACTTCTGCAAAAGTGTTGGGAAGAACTTTCGGAACAATATTTGATTTCCATTGTAGAAAGAATGCCACGAGTATGTTCGGCTGTTATATCTGCAAAAGGTGGCTACTTTGATAAGTCGAAAATTTAGATTAAATTTTGTTCAACAAAACGATTCCATGATTTATTTTTATTTGTTCTATGCTTTAATTTCAGAGAACATTGAAACATTAAACTCCTTAAATTTCAATAAAAACTGGAAAAATGGCGGTGTTCTAAAACTCTTGACCGGTAGAGTATGTTGACCTTTTGGTCCATGTTGACGTCAAAAATAATTTGCCGGTTGAATTCAATGACCTGAAAAAAAAATCCTCTTCAAGTTTCAAGTAAATCGGATGAAAATTGAGGATTTTAGAAATATTTCCTTAGTTTTTGACCTTCGGCCTTTGTTGACCTTTTTGTCGATGATCTTAAAAATAATTGGCTGGTTGAATTTAGTGACCTGAAATATAAATCCTCTTCACATTTCAAGTCAATAAGATGAAAATTGAGGATTTTAGCAATTCCACCTTAGTTGTTTACCTTTGGCCTATGTTGACCTTTTGACCTCAAACAATAGGCTTCTTCCTTATGATAAACTCTGCCATGTGGTGAAGTTTCGTGATGATCGGTTTAAAATTGTGACCTCTCGGTGACAGACGGACAGACGAACAGACGGACAGACAGACTCGACTAACCAATATACTTTAAAAATATTAGATTTCACAAGTAACAAACAGACAGGAAGGTGTGAAAACATAACCTCCTTCACCTTCGGTGGTGGAGGTAATGAAAAATCAAATGCACGTGAGTGACCCAAGACAATGTGGGAAGCACAGTTCGTTATTGCTTACAATGTGTAAGCATACCCTGCTAGTATATGTAAATTTATTATTGAGGTTGGAAAACACGTGCACACACACACACACACACACACACACACACACACACACACACACACACACACACACACACACACACACACACACACACACACACACACACACACACACACACACACACACACACACCATTCCTATCCATGAAATATCCAACAGCCAGCCAAAAAGCCCCCTCCTCCATTAATTTTTCTCTGGCTTTATTTAATGTCAATAATGACTTTCTGTAAACATTTGTTGGATATATTATCTTATCTGAGCACATGGTGCTGTGATCCTACGTTCAGATTCCATATACATACCATGTTGATTTTCCCATCCACTCGGAATGCCCTTGTAATCCATTTGATATCTGTGTAATCTCCCACATTTAAGTGTTTGACTTTCATGTGCCTTGTATCATCAAACAAACAAACAAAAAAAAAACCAAGATAATGGTTTCCAAACCAAATGTCCAAACTTGATTGAGGCCCTCCAGGGAACTGAGAGTAATGAATGACTGAGGGATCATTCTGAAATGAAATGTTGATCATTTTGGCACAATCAAAGATGTGTTTTGAGGAAAAAGAGGAAAATATGTGTTTGTGGAGTTAAATATCTGAACATCTTGAAAATAATTTTAATCGGTCATGCTACTCAATGCCATGTTTTTTTTTTTTTGTTTTTTTTTAATGAATTTACTCTTCTTCCACCCTGATTGTGTGGTTTTAAATCGTCTAACTCTCGTGAATGTTTTCTTTGCAGTGCTGGTCCTAAAGGGGACAACATGTATGAATGGAGGTCCACCATCCTTGGGCCTCCTGGCTCTGTGTACGAGGGTGGAGTATTCTTCTTGGACATCACCTTCACACCTGAGTACCCCTTCAAACCACCAAAGGTCTTTGAGGCTTTCCCTTCTTTAGCCCATAATCCTTTGTACTGTGCTCTAATTGTTTTATCTTTGCTCTTTTGAAACTGATAATGTGCTCTCTTGGCAGCAATAATAGCTTTGAGTTCAGATTGGCACCAACACCCATGGTTTGAACATTCCATTAAGCTCTTGGGGTGTGATTGTCACTGCTACTTTTAAAATGGTTCTCGCTGTTATTTTGCTGTCCATTGCTTTGAAAATCCATGAGCTGAGTAATTTTGCGTTGGGCAGCCAATGATAACATCATTGCCATTTGGAGTAACCTGCATTTTAAAGCAAAATGCTGTTATTCATGGAGTGCACATCTCTGCCTCCATGGCATTATTCACTCAGGGTGCACTTGATAACCTGAGTTCCATCTCATTTTGGATGGTTCTGCCTTTCTAAATCGATGTTGGCTTTATTAGTCGTCTAATTTGTTTTGAGACATTCTACTGCTTATAATTGATCATTACAGCTTGATTACAACATGGGTATAATAGGCTCTTGTTGAAATAGGAACAACCAGACTCTGTGGCATCATGGTTGGAGCATCCGATATGAGTCTGGGAGGTCGGCTGTTTGAATCCCGGCCGAGTCATAACAAACCGTAGCAAAGGCTTTTATTGAAATTTGAATTTATTTATTTGTCCACAAAAAATGGAAAAATACACCAGCAAAGCTCACAATCTAAGTTCAAAATATTGTACAATTAATTTCCAAATGCAATTAAAACAAGAAAAAGAGCAATCAGAGTTTGCAGACCCTCGCTTGGACTTGTTTTGTGTGGTGTTTGTGTAGTTTTGTGTTGTGACGTTTGTGTACCGGTGTGTTGGGTAATTAATGAGCCATAATTAGAACTGCCACTTTATAACTGCTGGTACTGATGACCGGGTACCAAGATGTCCCACTTTGATGCAACCCTGCTTTGATCGGACACCTGACCATGACGCGTGACGTTTTTTATTATTATTATTCAATTGAATTTAGAATGGGATTAAAATAAATTAAATTCAAATCAAATGGAAGAGCAAATACTGTAGGACTCCTGCATTGGAGTCATCAGAAGGAACACAAACAAGCAAAAAGCAAAGATGAAGTCATCAGGATGAACCTGGACAGGATTTGCATTTCAGATGCTCGTCCTATACCCTCAAGCCCATCCAGGCACAGCCAAGTGAGCCTTATTCAAAAAATAATAATAAAATATAAACCCAGATCAAAAAATCAAATAATTATGGCTGCCAGACCATGTGTCCGATCAAGTTGAAATTTAAAACCTGTATTCCCCATCACAACGAGGTCACAATTGTGAAGTTGCACATCGATTGATTTGATTAAGCGGTTCCAGAGAAAACATAATTTAATACTTTTTTAAAATCCAATATGGCTGCCAAACCATATGACATCTATTATTCCTTAACAACCTTGTATACGCATATCTTGGGGACCATCTGTGTAAAGTGTCCCCTCGATCTGTCCCGCCATTCTGGAGAACATTTTTTATAGGTTTTAGTGTAAATCCAATACGGCTGCCAAACCATGTGACCTACATCATATGTGTGAACCTTTTGTTCCTCATGGATAGGCGATCATCTGTAAAGTTTCACCTCAATCTGTTAAGCCATTTCAGAGAATTTTTGAAGGTTTAAAAAAAAAACCAAAAAAAAAACCAATATGGCTGCCGAATCTCGTGACTGATGACGTCATCAAAAAAAATTGGGCACCATTTTATCCCTTGACACTCAAAAATTTACATACTGATCGGATGTGGCGTTCTCAAACTTATTCTCCATGAGGAGTACTTGCCATGTGCCAAGTTTCAATTTTTTCCTTGGTGCAGTTTCAGAGATGGAGGTCCAATTTTTTTTCGTTTTTCCAACGTTGCTGCCACACCACGTGACTTATGATGTCATAATTATCATTAAATCATTCTGCATGAGTCGTCCGCTCCTATGGTGAAAATTTTGTCTCAATCCGACAAGCGGTTGCAGAGAAAAGCATTCAAGTTATTTGTGGACAAACAAAAAGAACCAGACAGACCCAAATACACCCCCCCTCCTTCGGCGAGGGTAATAATAATAAATAATCACAAAAACAACTAGAGGGGGAGCACTCGGGAGAGTGCAAAACCTCCGCCGCCAATACTGCTGGGTCACTCAAGTGAACCTTATATCTTATTCATTAAATATGATGTCAACAGTGCTGACAGAGTTATAGTTCTTTTCTCCAACATTTTTTTTTTGGGGGGGGGGGGTTGGAAATCACTTAAAACATGTAAAAATGCAAAAAAAGAAATCGAAATTTTGTTGAAAAAAAAGTTGCAAAAATTTTTTTTTTCTCTAACAATTTTTTTTTTTTGGAGGGGGGGTTGGAAATCACTTAAAACATGTAGAAATGCAAAAAAAATTTCTCTAACAATTTTTTTTTGGGGGGGGGACCAAGTCCAAAAAATAATGGCATGATCCTTGGACCATACCTAACCCCCCGACCCCCCACCAAGTTTCGTCAAAATCCGTCGAGGAGTTTTTCCGTAATACTGTTCACAAACAAACAAACAAACAAACAAACAGAAAGGGGTGAAAACAGTAACCTCCGATCTTCGATGGCGGAGGTTAAATATCGAACTATCAAAATTGCTCAAAGATTGCACCAATTCAAGACAACTACAATATCCCTCACCATCACCATTGACCCCTGTAATATTACAGACCAGAAAAAACACCAACAGAAAAGGGTGCACATGATTTTAAAAAAATCTAATGGTTTCGTTATGTGCGTCAATCCTCTTGACCTTCCTACTAAACCTCATCTGTTCATAAAACTTGTGCAGTGGATGGATACTATTTTGCACAATGGATTTAGCCTTCATTAAAACTTATTTGAGAAATTTCACTTGTGTTGGGCTGAATGTCTTCCTGCATTGAAATTCCTTGTAAGCAAGGGTCCCCGTGCTACCAGGAAAATGGGAAAAACCCTGGAAAGTCAAAATCTCTTTTCCCGGTCAAGAAAACATGAAAATGGCTTAAATACTGATAGTAAAGAAATTTCTAGGGTTTTTGACGATCGATGTAACATTTGGTAGCATTTGCGAAGCTTTTAGAGAGGTCCGGGAATAGTCCGTTTTGTTACGGTGGATGATGCTTCCGGTCGAAAGGTGCCATTTACTGATTTCCTCGTGGCTTCACAATTCAAACTGCCATCGTCAATTGATTTATTTGCCTTGATCACGTTACAATTGCATGGTGAGTTTGGGTTTTAAACATCATTTTCATTAAATTTCATACAATCTCTGATTCACATTTAAATCTCTATTTGTTTGTTCAGTCACAGTCAGTATTATTTGCAGAGTGCAGGTCCTACTGACAAAAACCTCCACCATGTTCCCCAATTTCCCATATTTCTTGTTTATCTACCAAATGAAATGCAATGTGTGTTTGTGTATTTCTTTCTGTGTTGTCTGTTCCCCCTAAAAAAGGGCAATTTAAGAAGGGTTTTGAAGGCTAATTTGTTCACGGCTCAGTAAGTGACCACTATATTCGTTATGGGTGTGTCTGTCTGTCTGTCTCTCCGGAGCATAGCTCCGTGGGTTTTGATCCGATCCTGATAAAATTTGGGTGGGAGGTTGAAATCATGATCGAGTTGTGTTTTCCTGAGAATGGGCGTGGTGCGCCCATTATAGGTGGAGCCACACCCAGAAAACATGTTTTTTGGGGGTAGCCAATTTCAAGTTACATCTTCTCCGAGGGGGTTTGTCGAATCTGACAGGGGTTTCGGTATTTGGTTAGCCCAATGGCACCTGCATAGCCCCACGGAGCTCGGTTTTTCATTTTCGTCCCAAGGTCAAGGTCACAAGGTCACGAACTTAGAAAATGTCAAAAAAAATCAATAAATTGGGCATCGAACTCCTAGGGTTTTCACCTGTTTCAAATGAAAGTTGGTATGCAAGCAGTGCTCTTCGAGAACTACTACTTTCATCATTTACGTTTTTCCCGATTCCCGCCATAAAAAAAATTTAAAAAGGCGAACTACGTTTAGGATTTCGCAATTCGTGGTCGATTTGTAGTGCTCTTCGATTACTACAACTTTCAGCATTTACGTTTTTCCCGATTCCCGCCAGTTTGCCTGTGGCGTCCCCTCGAAGGTAAAAAATAAAAATAAAAAAGGCGAACCATGTACATTGCTCATGAACCATCGCTGTCTCCAGACTTGTCTATTAACATGATTGTGTGTTCACCACTGTCTATATTTTTCAGGATAAAAATCTCGAAAAACATTTTCCTTCAAAGACTAATTAGGTCTTTTCTTTTGGAAATGTAGACGGTAACTTGAAACCGGGCCTCAATGGCAGTGTACGAAGCATTTTTTAAAAATAGCAGTAAATACAAGGTGCAGGGAGGTGAAATTTGCTGCACGTGATGTGTAACGTGCAAAGAGTAAAATGAGTGTTCATTTACTTACGTGCGATGTCTGTTAAAGAAAGAAGATATAAGCACACCTTACGCGAGGCCGAGGCTTCAGGCCTTCCGGTCACGTGATCGTCATGACCTCCACAATTTAACATCCCTGCCCTGGCCTAATGTTGTGACCCAGCTTTGGTAGCATTCTGACTGGTGGGTCTGCAGAAGAAGATTTTTGAAGAAATTTACTAAGTCGGTCATTTTGACCTACTTCAAGTCATGTGACTGGAACAAGCTTTGCAATTCCTGTTACCGGTCAAGAGGACCTTTGCCGCCAAATTTCCGCCAGATCGGCGCAGCGGTTTGGCCAGAGAAGTCAAAAACTGAGACGGACAGATGGACGGTGTGCGAAGACGATACCTTATCTGGAATTGAAATTCCAGTGAGCTAATAATATATGCATTAAGCATCTGCAACGTATTTTGTTTTATCTTAATGGATGAGTATCAACAGTGGCCAAGACCCACTTAAAGCAGAGAAACACAAACGTAAAGCAGAATTGAATGAAAATAAGGCAAAACTACCTCGTGGTAAGCATTTATCTCGGTGACAATACTTTGACTTCGTGTTAATGTGTGCTTTGGCGTCACTCTTCCGGTGCATCAACATTTTATCATGTCGTGTGTTACTGTTTGTGCCACGAGCTTGTAGATGTCTTTTCATCGAATTTGACTTGAATTTGAAACGGCCACTATGCCTTTGGGATGTAATATTGAATTTCATGATGAAGCAGGTACTGCATGTTGTAATTTTCTGTTTATCTCCATAATTACTATATTGTCAGAGCAAGTCTCATCTTCAGTACAACAAAACAACATGGAAAATTGATGGAAATAACTTAGAACTGTATTTTCTGTTTAAAAATTTTTTTTTAAAGACCTTGAAAAATGAAAATTTTACCTTGGGGGGGGGGGAAAAAAAACCCCAGGAATTCTTTCATAAGAAATGTGTGGGGACCCTGTGCAAGGTAATTTGTGTTATTGTAACGTCTTGCAATTGTGTTTCTAAATACTGTCCTGATTACATTGGTTCCATCCGCGAACACACATTATATTGTTTCCATCCATGTGACAACCATGTACCATTCTGTTTGCAGATGACATAGTATTGTGTGCTGAAAGTAAGGGAGAGGTTGATTTGAATTTGGAAGAATGGAGGAAGGCTTTGAAAGATTGTGGCTTGAGGATTAGTCGGTCCAAAACCAGAGGACATAAGACGTACGGTGAGTAGTGAAGAGGTGCAAAGTGAAAAAGGTCAAATAGGTGCAGAGGATTAAATATTTGGGGTCAGTAGTGCAACAGGATGGTGAATTAGATGGGGGGGGGGGGGAGACGAGCATTAGAATACAGGCATGATGGAGTAACGGGAGGAAGATTTCAGGAGTGCTTTGTCATAGAAAGATGCTGATTAGAGCAAAGATTAGATATGATTGAGATGAAGATTGTGAGAGGGCTGTGTGGTGCAACGCGAGAAGACCATGTGAGGAGCGAATAAATAAAAGTAACTGTGAAGGTGGTTGAAGCATCCAAGAAGGTGCAGGGAAGTAGATTGAGATGGTTTAGGCATGTCATGAGAAGGGATGAGGAGTATATGAGTATAACGATGATGAAAATGATACCACCGAGAAAGAGATGGCAGGACAGACCAAAGAGGAGATGGAGTGATCATGTGGAAGCGGACATGAAGGAGAAAGGTGTGGATAAAGAATGGGTATATGATCGACCCAAAATGGTGCAGCAGGATCTGTTTCTTGAGGTGTGCTGATAATGCTGAAGAAGAAGAAGAATAAAAAGTTTGGTTCCATTTGCAAATTGCTGCCAAACTTTTTATTGCCATAATTAACATAATATGTATAAACGAGAAAGTATGGATAATTTCCGACAAATGCGTCAATGGATATGCCTCCATGCACATTAGATGTCAACCCACTATTATGCTTGATCTCAACTAAAAGTCACATGAAAAGTTAAACTTCATCTGAGAGAGAGAGCACGAGAAAGAAAAGACAGATAAGTAGAAGAGGGAACATCAGATGCTTATTACTCGAGTTGTGGTCTGCAAAATGATTTACCAAGGGCACATTACTTTTGACCTTGGACCTGTTGAATCTAAAATTGAAGATCTGTTCATCTTTGCATCGCAGTCCATACTTGTGCAAAGTTTGGTTGAAATCCCTTCAGTGGTTGACATGTTATTGGGGGTAACAAAATGATTTTAATTAAAAGTCATTTATGGGCTTTGACCTTTGACCCCAAAATCTAATCGGTTCATCTTTGCATCATGGTACATACACACTTGTACCATGTTTGATCAAAACGAAAATCTGCTACTTTCATTTGAAGGTCACATGATCTTTGACCCCAAAATATAATCGGTTAAACTTTGCATCGGAATACATATCTTTTCCAGCCATGACCAGATGAGCACCCTTGGGTACTGCCACTTTTTTTTTTCATTCCACCTATTACATTTGCAAAATACTAGAATTGTTATCCTTCTTCCCTACCCATTACCTTTCACCCATCTGATGCTATAGCATACAAGTGCCTTCCCTCTCTCCTCCCTTTACCACCACCTCCCACCCAAGCCACCATCTCTATTCTCATTCCCTCTCTTATCTTTGCTCCTTAATATAAGCTTTCCATTAATTTCACTTCACTACAATTCCTCCTTTTCCACATGTTGTATGTATGTCGATGAAGACTGAAAAATAACATAAGCTTGACCCTCTACCTTTAAAATAGGCATGTATATAAACCTAACTCCTCCATGACACTTGAATAATCGAAGAATTTTGTGTTTTTTTTCATTGATGTGTAATTTATGGTGAAGTTTATAAATACACACAGCCCTCTGTGTTCACAAGGGTTACGTTCTGGGAAAGCCTCACGGATTCAGAATTCGCAAACACTGACACCTCGGTTTAAATGGGGAAAAGGGGGATTAGGTTCCTGTGTCAGACTGAATAAAGGGAGTGGGGGAGGGGGATGGTAAATGTTTAAGAATAATTATTAATACTAGAAGGGCATTCAGTAGTGTGCATACTTTTGCCAGGCTGATTAGTTTGTTTATGTTTTGTATCCCGCTGATAGGCCGGATCCGGATAGAGACCTGAAATAAAATTTAATCAGCTTGATCTCGTCACATAACCAAGTCATCCACCAAGTTTCATCCGAATCTGTCCAACTTTTTGAGATATCGTTTTAGCCCCGACACTTAATGGTGAAAAATCGCTTTAAAAATTCTTGGATCTGGATCTGGATTTGGATCTTCATCAAAATAAATAAATTATTCCTTGTTTATATACCCAACCTTCCCACCAAGTTTTGTCCGAATCCGTCCACAACTTTTTGAGAAAGCATGCTGTATGTCTTCTTAGCCCCATCACTCAATGGTGAAAAATTGCTTTAAAAATTCTAGCATTCGGACTCGGATCTTTACTAAAATCTAATCATTTTGTCCATGTCACAGACCCGAGCTCTCCTCCAAATTTTGTATAAATCCGTCCACAAGTTTTTGAAAATACCTTTACAAACAAACAAACAGAGATGGGGGTGAAAACCAGCAATAAAAATGTTATACAGTCATGCGCCACTTAACGACGGGGTTACGTTCTGAGAAACGCGTCGTTAAGCGACGTCGTCGTTGTGCGAACATCTTTTTTTTTTTTCATTTTCGTTTTCGAACATCGTACTTACACAAACCTAGACACCTAGGCTATATGGTGTAGCCTATTGCTCCTCGGATACAAACCTGTACAGCATGTTACTGTACTGAATACTGTCGGTAATTGTAACACACATCCAAGAGAGACGGAAGACACGTGAGATTTACCTTTGTGCTGTTCATGACGGCCATCGGTGTTATTAGCAGCAGCTTACAATCTCCTCTCGCATCGATTATAGAAAGGTGAATAATTAGCATTTGGATTTTATAAATACGTAATCATTGCATCGATGTTATAATTTATAAATGAAGAAACGAGCACCTGTCAATTGTGATATATATTTTCGGAACAGTGCGATTGATTTAACAACATAAAAAGCTTCACTAAAAACAAATGTGTTTTAATGTCGACTAAGAACAACGATTTATTCGCGGAATTCTTCAATACAAAGGTAATTTACTTGCTCAAAGATAAACGTGCAAACATCGGTTCAGTTTGAAAGCCGATTTCCTTGAATCCCGATTTAGCACGACCCCGCTTTATTCGCGATGACATTTTAAGGACCTCAACGATCGCATTATAACAGGGCCACACTGTCGTTTATTATCATTATGAAGTATTATGTACTGTACAGTGTACATAATTGTATGTGCTATTTATATACGAGGCTACATCACTCGGCGATAGGAAATTTTCAGTTACATTTTTTTTTTTTCATAGCTGGCAGATCCGTCGTATATGCGATCCGTCATTGCCCGGAACGTCGTTAAGCGGGGCATGACTGTAGTGTAAAGTAATGCATGAGCTGTTGTTTGCATTGGTTTCATTGTGATTTTGCAACACATTTTAATTGTCATATAGCCCTCAGTTGTTTGTCTGTAGATTTATTCCATAATCCTGAGGCTGTATGTTGCTACATGCATGAATTTATTGATAAAACAATTTGTGACCATGTTTGGGATTGCCTTAATAATAATGCTGACCTGTTGCTCTCAAAATGCAGATGGTTTTGTGGCTTTTTAAATTTGTTTTACCCCCACCTTTCCTCCAGTCGAACTCCCTTTGCTTTTTGATCCCTCCCCAGCTCATGCAGGGCACGCTCGTTTTTCCAGTAACCCTCCCTTCTCATTTAACGGCCACAATTCAAGCTTGCTGCATACGTCTACTCGTTTGTTCCTCTTTTATGTTGTCTTTGGAATTGCCTTCCTGAGACTGTTCAATCGCACTCTTCCCACCAGGGCTTCAACCAAGCAGTGCACTTTTTCTCATGTCATCCCCCATTCTCCCCATGATCTTTTCTACCCCTGTCAAACCTTCCTAACATAACCTTCTTCATTGCAGGTTTACTTTGTTTCCTCCCCTTCTCTTTCTCCTCTTTTCCTGTATGTTTTTTCATTTGCTTGTTTTGTCCAACTGACATTTTTTTTGTCCAAGGGTTTGGGAAGAGGGAGTGGTGTGGGTGGAAGTATGAAAGCTATTTGCAGAGTTATAAGGGATGTTGAGAAATCAAAGTAAGAATGTGTTTTAGGTGGAAGGGGGGGAGGCTTTGGGGTGGGTGTGATGTCTAAATCTGCATTAATTTTGCATACTAGAATGTATGTAGTCTATATATTCAGAGACTTAATACTGCAGAGGCAATGTCCAACCGGATGGTGCAGAGGGAGCACGCTTACTTTTGAGTTGCCCAGTCCAGGTTTATATCTTGGTTCTACAAAAGACTGGTCGAATGCTACTTTTCAGACAGTGTGTTGCATCAGTGTTCCATCCCTCAGATAAACATTAACTTGTGGAACCTTCTGCTACCATTACTTGGTGGACGTTAAAGATTCCACGGTGTTCTGAGAGCACTATTTGAGTTATCTCCGGCACCATGAACAAATTTCAAGTACTTGCTAAACTGTGGTAGCCAGTAGTCTGGTCTTCTCGAATGTTCCTTGACCTGAAGTTGCACTACTTGCAATCTCAAGAGTGGAGTCACTGTGTAGGTTGCAGCTCCTACGCTACGAACAATTTCACGTACCGAGGTGTGTATATGTTGCATATGAGCAGCCTTCAGCAACAAATGGCAAACATAACTGCAGAGGCATTTATCGATTTTAGAAGTGCCTGTCAATATGAAGGATTTTGATGGTATATGGATTATCGCTTTTGGGAAGGTATGTCTCGCAATTTGTGAAGCATGTTATGAGGTGTTTGTGTTTGTGTGTTTGTTATATTTTCCACTTCCTTCCTATCGTACATACTGGTTCGTCTTTCTGTCAATGTGAACATCTTTCACAAGATTGGCATCAACTTGTTCTGCACTGCAGGTTACATTCCGCACACGGATCTACCACTGTAATATCAACAGCCAAGGGGTGATCTGCCTGGACATCCTTAAGGACAACTGGAGTCCGGCTCTAACCATTTCCAAGGTGCTGTTGTCCATCTGCTCCCTCCTGACAGATGCTAACCCTGGTAAGCAAGTCTCCTTGTGATAATTGACCTCTGGTATCCATACGCAGTACTCGTTTATTCATGCTTGTTGCTGATATGTCTTGCAGCTGTCTGTGCAGGTGCATGAAGTTGAGGTAGTGTATGTGCACTGTTTCCGAAGACGTACGCTTTCATTTTAAACTTCCTTAGGTTGGATTACTAAGCAGATAACCTGTCACTTAGAACTTAAATTATTTCAGCTTATTTAACACTTGCACGTAATTATTTGCCTTTCTGTGGTTCGCAGGATAGCTCAGGTAGCAAGCGCACTCGCTTTTTAGCAGCCTATTCTGAGTTCAATTTCTAACTGTCACCCTGGTATATCGATGGCAGGGCTTTACGTCAATTGAGTGTGTCATACATCGAACGGGATTTAATCCAGAAGCCTGTCTGCTAGCATTGGTTCCTGGTGGATGTTAAACCTCCCACGGTGACTTTCACAAAAAGTAGTCAATTGTCACTGGCACGCAGCTGAATTTGGAATTCCTGCCCAAAACAAAGGTTCACTGATTTTGTGGCACAGCTGCATTCCCAGTAATGATACAGCAAATGAAGATGCTGCACACAAATGAACAAACAAAAAGAAGACGTCATGCAGAGCATGACACTTGCAAAATCCATAAAACAAATTTGACCTCAAAAATAATTGGTGCTTGAATTAAATGACGAAATATGCAACTCCTCTTAAAATTTCAAGCCAAACGGATGAAAAGAGGATTTTAGAAAACTCACCGAAGTTGTTGACCTTGGACCTATATGTTGTCCTTTTGGCCTATGTTGATCTCGAAAATAATTGGCTGGTTGAATTCAGTGACCTGAAATATAAATCCTCTTCAAATTGCAAGTCAATTGGATGAAAATTGAGGATTTTACAAATCGCACCTAAGTTGTTGACCTTTTGACCTCAACGATAGCCTTCTTCTTTATGATAAACTCAACCATGTGGTATGAAGTTTCGTGAAGATCGGTTTAAAATTGTGACCTGTAGGCGATAGACAGACAGGGAGACAGAATGACAAAAACGATTAGCCAATGTACTTGTAAAATCTTTGATTTTGCAAGTAACAAACAAACAGACAGGGGTGAAAACATAACCTCCTTCACCTTCGGTGGTGGAGGTAACTAGCTAGCTCTAGCATGGACGTATGTATGGAAACCTCAAAAACATAATGCCACCGGCGACTTCGTCAGCGGAGGCATAAATATTTGTTTAACCTGCAAAATTAATTTTAAATTTATGGAAATAAAGCCATAATTCAGGTGTTTTTCACGACGGATCTATCGAATAAGTTTGCTTGCTATCCGCTGTCATGGGTACACATGATAGCAGTCTGTACTTTCATGACATCCCATTATTGTCAACTGCAATGGTGAAATCTGCTGAAAGAAATAAAGTAAATGTGGTTCCACATGGTTCTGTTTGAAATTGTCATATTGTGCGTTTATAGCACAATGCAACTACTTAGTATACGGGGCTATTATCCATATTCCAAGTTTGGAGTGGTTTGGGGGGGGGGTTACTGGAGTGGATCCGATGAATTTGGCGAGTCAACTGTATTGCATCATTTTATTCATGTTCGATTTAATTTGACTATAATTTTCCTCCATGGTGAAGAGAATGAAGACGTATTGAGTGTTTATTGAGCTTCCAATTTTCTTCTCCTTTCTTTGATAGGTCAAAAAAATACTGGAGCAATGCGATGAATTAATTGCAAAATCGAAGATTTTTCAAGTATCTTGGTCAGGCTATTTTGTTATTACGCCTGATATTGGCTTAATGGTTTGGGTGGCTGGCTTGGGATCCGAGGATCCCGAGTTCAAATCCCACTCGGCTGTTGAATTAATATGACGTGGGATTGGCTCGACCTGTCATCCTTCCGAGGTCGGCAAAATGAGTGCCAGCTTGTTGGTATCCTGTGTCGGAGTGGCGATCCGTCCAGGATTGTGTCCAATAGCCAAGGAGACTGCTGAAGCAGCACCAATGCTCTGTCCAGAGTATGGTCCCAATGGATAGATTTTGTTTGTTATTCTGTCTGTCAGTTGCCTACAGGTCACAATTTTAAACCGATCTTCACGAAACTTCATACCACATGGTCGAGTTTATCATAAGGAATAAGCCTATCGTTTTTTGAGGTCAAAAGGTCAACAACTTAGGTGAGATTTCTAAAACCTCAATTTTCGTCCAATTGATTTGCAGTTTGAAAAGATTTAGATTTCAGGTCACTGAATTCAACGAGCCAATTATTTTTGAGGTCAACATAGTACCAAGGTCAACAACTAAGGTGGTATTTCTGAAATCCTCAATTTTCATCCGATTGACTTGAAATGTGAAGAGGAGTTGCATGTTTGGTCATTGGATTCAACCAGGCAATTATTTTTGTGGTCAAATTTACTTTATGGATTTTGCAAGTGTTGTGCTCCGCACGACGTCGTCGTGTTTGTTTATTTGTGTGCACGATATGTCAAAAAGTTGTGGATGGATTTGGATGAAATTTAGTTGTCAGGTTGGGTATGTGACGAGGACGAACCGATTGTATTTTGGTGAAGATCTGGATCCGGATCCGACTACTAGAAATTTTTAAGTGATTCTTCACCATTGAGAGACAGGGCCAAAAATGATATATCGCACAATATGTCAAAAGTTGTGGATGGATTTGGATGAAATTTAGTTGTCAGGTTGGGTATGTGACGAGGACGAACTGATTGTATTTTGGTGAAGATCTGGATCTGGATCCGACTACTAGAAATTTTTAAGTGATTCTTCACCATTGAGAGACAGGGCCAAAAATGATATATCGCACACTATCTCAAAAAGTTGTGGACGGATTCATACGAAACTTGATGGATAGGTTGGGTGTGTGACAAGGATGAATTGGTTCGATTTTAGTGACGATCTGAATCCGTATCAGGTTACCAAAAAATTTTAATTTCAAAGTGATTCTTCACCATTCAAAGATTGGGCCAAAAACGATATGTAGCATGATATTTCAAAAATGTGTTGGGCCCCAAATGTTCCAATGGATCCGACATTGCATGGCAGAGGTATGCGTTATTGAGTGCCCTTCTCGTCGCTTACGAGGGGGGAGCAGGGATGTGAATTGGGGTGTCTGAGGTGCAGAACAGGAGGTGTGAATGAGTGCAAATCGGAAATGCTCTTTTTGTTTCTGAATCTACCATAGACGAGACAGTAGATGGGAGAGATAGATTCATGAGAGGATAGCTTAACGGAGCGTGTGTGAAAATCTGTAAGTGTCGATAATGAATATTGCTGCGGAATGCAGCGGGAGCTGAGCTCCGATGACCCGGCGTTGATTTGGCAACGACTCTGTACTGCTCACTTGGCTCGTTGGATGGCGCTTCGTCCTTAGTGACTGGCACTGTCAGCTTGGGCTGGATGAGTCTCCATTCAGCTCTGGTTCGGATCCGACTACCCGATCCGATCCGGTGAGTCTGTCTGGTACTTGGCTCGGAGAGTCTGTCTCTCGAGCCACTCTCTGCCGCTATTTTTCTGGAGCCCGGGCGAAGGGGGAGCCAAAATTTGGGCCAAAAATTGGATCAGAATGTACTGTAGGCGTAACCGAGCATAATCATTGGCCCACAGACGCCACCCCGAGAGGTAGCCCCACCGGCCAGACTCAGGAGCCAAAAATGGCCTCTGTTGCTTCCAGGTTTTCAGGAGCGCTCTCCAGCCACGAACATGTGCTAGGTGCTATTCGCATATTATTATTTAACGGGATGCCAGGGCTACCCAGACGTCGTCAAATGAGTCCCAGCGTATGTTTGCGCTTTGAGTTGCATGCCAAGTGTCTGACTCGCAATGTCTTCCATTCCCCCGACATCCCAAAGGACGGTTGTGAGCATCCAGGGAGCTAGCGGTCGTTGTGACGGTTGTATTGAGGTTGGGAGAAGCTCTATGGTGGTTGTGGTAAGGATGTTGGATTGTTGAGAGAGGTTGAAGCAGTTGTGGTCAGGAGACTGAAGAGTTTGTGGTGATTGTGGCAAGGAGGTTTAGCGTAGGTCTTTGTGTGGATTTTAGGAGGCATTGTAGTGATAATGGTGAGGGTTGTCACATCATTGTGAGCATGGTGAGGGTCTGAGGTGAAGGTTCATTTTATAGTGGTGCACGGTTTGAGCGGGGAAATCGTGTACTTATGAAAATGAGCTCCTCAGTAACGGCACCTGTTCCGTACGTGGCTTGCATGCATGACGGGGTTCATGTGTGAAATATAGGAAAGTAAAATAGGTCAAAGTAGCGAATGGAATTAAAGACCTCACAAAAAGACCTACGCAACATATTTAATCCCATTTATCCACAACACGTAAAGGAAGGGATAACTGAATGAATACAAGTGAAATAACCGTCTCAGGACCACTGTATGTTGGGTGCCATTGCTGTGGGGGAGTGCCAGCATCGCAGTGCCGCAACAGCATATTTGTACTGACAATGCAAATTACTGGAAATGCCATGCAGAGCTCAGTGTTCAACTTCTTTTCTCTTTTATAAGGGGTGATGTCAAATGGTACCGATCTTCTGCCCTTCCTTGACCACGATACCCTTCCACTTCCCTCTGTCGTCAGCCAACTCTCTCCACTCTCCAACCACCCCTGCCTTATTGATATCTCTTCTCACACAATATTCACATCTCAACCGTGGTCTACCTCTTTTTCCTACGACTTTGCTCGCTCAACCAAATCACTTTTTGCCATTCTCCTCCCCCCCCCCATCCGAACCAAGCATCCGGCCCATGTCAACTGGCTTCGTACTAATCTCCCCCCTCAGTTCATCCATCATCCTTCTCCCCACCCTCTTCACTCCCATAATCCTCCTGACCCAGTTGTTCTCACATACCTGCAGCTGCTGTGGTGGTGATCTCTCCCCATCAATGCCACCATCTCCCAGCCATAAAGGTTGGCCAGCATTACACAAGACAAGACACTGGAACTTTCCCTTGATATTTTATGCCTCTGCTGGAGGCATCATGTTCTCAGTTTATCATTCCTTCTGGATAACTTAGGAATGGCTGACGAGATTTTAGTCAAACTTGGTGCAAGTATGTGTAATGATATAATACATTCCATTCAGCTGCAGCTGATGCTCACGGACAATGCAGGTAACAAATCTCATTTGAGTCTCTCTCAGAAACTGGTCGTTGGACACAGTCTGACCAGCGATAGCCAAGGTTTCTCCAAAGGGACCTGATATGAAAGCAATTGTGTTTCCTTCTCAGATCCCTGGTCAGAGTCTGTCTCTCATTTGGAGAGCAAGACTGGAAGCAACAAGGACCTGAACATTCTGACTTTGTCATCCTGCATTGGTACGGACAGCACCAGACTCCATGATCCAATGAATCCATGACTCCCCAGGCCCGACCAAAACGTCTGTTGACCTCTGGCTCGTAGCCAGTGGAGACATGAATATCACTGCCAGGGTAATTTAATATATCCGTGACCTCAACATCCTCACCACAAACTGATAGACAAGATAGCAGCATCCAACATGTCTTTGAAAGCCTGGATATTAGTTTTGACCCAGGAAACCCATAATTTCAGCGGCTCCGACTCATCATTCAGTACCTCGAGGGCCCCCAAAAGGATATCTAAAGTCTCCGTAAAGATGACTGCATAATCTGCGAAATCAAGGCGATCTTGACATTTTCAAATGATGCAGCACAACTTGATCTCTCTGACATACTCCCCAGAATCCAGTCCATACAAGTGCTGAAAAGTGTGGGGGCCAACACAACCCTGACTAAAGCCAGTAAAACTGGAAATAAGCCGGAGATGGTATCACCACATCTCGTAGCACTCTCAGTGCCAGAGTAAAGTTCAGAAATCAGATCGATCAGTTTTGGTGGCACTCCATGAAGACCAAGAATCCTGCAGAGGACATCCCGATTCACCGAATCAAATGCTTTGCAGAGATCAACATAAGCTGCAAGCAGCCCCTGCCAAAACTCATCTGCGATCGGTGAGGACCCGAAGAACGAGAATAAAGTCAATCGTTGACCTCTTGTATATAGACTGACTGCTCTGGACACTGGTGTTCAAGCACATGGTGGCGAACCCTGTCAAGAATTATCCGAGCAAAGACCTTGCTCGGCACTGAGAGTCGCGTTGCCCCTCAGTAGTTGCTGCAGTCCTGGCGATCACCCTTCCCTTTCCAGAGAGGGTCAACAAGGCCCCTTTCCAGTCAGATGGGATGATGCCTGTGTTCCAGGCAGAGCACTGAACTGCATGCAATGACATGACGACAGCATTGCCACCAGCCTTGAGAAGTTCCGCATGGATGCCACAGATCCCTGGAGGTTTACTCCATTTCAACCGGTTCACTGCAGCCCCTGTTTCCACAAACGAAGGTGGACCACAGTTGATTGGAGGGTCAGCAATAGGAATTGTAACACCCCTGACATCAAACTCTACAGCTGGGGGTTCAGCCTGGTGCTCAAAGTAACCAGACCAGTGGGCCTTCACTTTGGACTCCTCTGTCAAGAGCCCACCACCCTCCTATCTAACTGCAGTACACCAAGGGATGGGCTTGAGGAACGCAATGTGCAAATTCCCCTGTAAGCAGGATGAGTCACCTGACCACGGGTGATGTTCTACCCCCTCAGATTCCTCGCACATCGGCCACATTGTCCGCCCTCAGCGCATGTACAGTTCTACGCCTCAACTCCCTCAACAGCTCAGCTCTGCCATTAACCCTGTCCCTGCGACTCTGATCAATGGTATCCAGTGTCTCTTGAGAGAATTTTTTTTTCTTCACCCTATGGTTTGTTCCAAGATATCCACTGGCAACATCAAGGATGGTGGTGTTGAAGGCACTACACAACTCTTCAGGATTTCACAAAGCACTCAGACCCCCCAAATCCCCACTCAGCCTGTTTGCAAACTCCTCAGCTTCCCTCGTTCTTGAGCTTGCCAACATCCAGCCTAGGCTGGGATGGTACAATTCTCCTGGATTTAAGCTTCAACTTCTGAGTTGCTACAACAATGCTGTGGTCAGTATTGAGGAACTGAGCACTCCAGTGGACCCTGCAGTTCTCGATCATCCTCCAGCAACCATCAACGAGCACATGGTGAATCTTCTTTGCCACAACGCCAGCCTTGGAATACCAAGTCCAGCGATGAGCCTGTGGGAGCTGAAACCATGAACCAGCCACCCTCAGTCCATGACTTATTGCAGTCAAGGAATGCAGAAATGTGTGTTTTTCATCAAATAGTGTATACTTAGCTTGTAAGAAGCAAAACATGTTTTACACAAGAAACCTCTAATTGCATATTTTCATCAAATATTGTGTATTTTAGCTTGTAAGAAGCAATACAACACGTTTTACACAAGAAACCTCATTCATGCAAAACCATTATTTGCCTAATTACCAGCATTTTTAACACCAGCTTGTTCTGTCGGGGTGTTTTGTTCCAAATCACTATTCTCATGCAGAAACGCGTGGTTTTCATAAAATAGTGCCTTTTACCTTGTACGAAGCAAACTAACAATTGACACAATAGTTCTTATTCATGCAAAAAAACGGTCTGGTTTTCCTCGATACAACTATCTTTAACACATTAGTTTGTTCTGACCCCATTTTTTGTTCCTTATCATTAGTGTCATGCAGAAAGGTGTGCTTTTCATCAAATAGTATGTATTTTAACTTGTTCCATGCAAAAGAACACATTTTAGACAAGAATCCTTATTCATGCAAAAACGGTCTTTTCCTAAATACAAGTGTGTTTAGAAAACGAAGACCTTGTTCAACACATTAATACATTAGTTTGTTCTGACTCCATTTTTTGTTCCACATAACCATTCCAATGCAAAAACGTGTTTTTCATCAAATGGTGTGCATTTTACCTTGTTCGAAGCAAATAAAACACGTTTTAAACACAAAAACTTATTCATGCAAAAATGGTCTTATTTGCCTCATGCAAGTGTTTTTGACAGATTAGCTTGTTCTGACCCCATATTTTGTTCCAAATCACTATTATAATGCAGAAACGTGTATCTTTCATCTAATTGTGTGCATTTTATCTTGTTCGAAGCAAAAACAGCACATTTTAAACACAAAAAAACTTTGTTCATGCAAAAATGGTCTTATTTGTCAGTGTTTAACACATTAGTTTGTTTAGTTTAACACAACACATTAGCATGTCCATACATGCAAATTTTCTGTTTTCTTTGCAACCACTTATCCGATCGACATGAAATTTTGACCATACATGCGACTCATTATGCAGAATTTTAAAATATAATTATGTCATAGGTCATGTGTGGTTGCAGCCATGTTGGAAAAATGGGAAAATTTTGTGCTTCTGTATCTCCTAATCACTAAACCGCATCATGGAAAAAAAAATTAAACTTGGCACCTGGCAACTATGCATGCGGAATAAGAGCGATTTGACGATGACGTAATTGGTTAAACACACGGTTAAAATTCTGCAAGTAGAATGCTGCATTGCATCAGTATGAAAATGAGGTTCATCTCGGGAAATATTTCAACACAGAAAAATTTATGACGTCGTCATCTGTCATGTCCTCGTGTGGTTTGGCAGCCATATTGTTGAAAAAAAAAACTTTCAAGAACCGCTTTACAGATCGAAGTGAAACTGCACACAAATGATCGATTATCTATGCTGAATAAAGTTTGAGAACAAAGATATCATAGGTCACATGGTCTGGCAGCCATCTTGGATTTACCCTGAAACCTTCAAAAATCTTCTTCTCCAGAATGGTTTGAGAGATTTAGGGATAACTTCACAAACATGTTCCCCATGACTTTGGATTAGGGTGGTAAAGAATAATTAAGTCACGTGGTTCGGCGGCTGTATCGGATTGAAGAAAAGTATTAAATCATGTTTTCTCTGGAAACACTTATCCGATCGAAGCAAAATTTACCAAATATTGTATCACGCTATGGCTGCATACAGTGTGGAAATGATGACATCGGTCACATGGTGTGGCAGCCATATTGGAGAGAAAAATTAACTTTATCCGATCAAAATGAAACTTCACACACGTAATCATCTAATCCTGGGCAGAGTTCAAATTTTCAATGCCATTGGTCAGGTGGTTTGGCAGCCATGTTCGTTTGAAAACCGAAAATTTAGAAACTTTTTTCTCCAAAACAGCTTAACATATCAATATGAAACATGTTGCTTTACATGGAGCAAGGGCAGTGAATCACAACTGCAAGGTTTCACATCGATTGTTCTTGTGGTTTCCGAAATATCATTTGTTTACTATTTTCCTTGAATCCAATGCGACTCATAACGTCATTTTTAAGTCGTATGTATGCAGCAAGGGCAGTGGATCATACCTGCAAAGTCTAGTATTGATAGGTTAAGTTAAACGGTTTCAGATAAATAATTGTTTAATTATTTATTTAAAACCAATGTGGCTGCCATATCATGTGACTGATGAGATCATTGTTAAATGCAATACTTGCAGCAACAGTAGTGGATCATCACTGCAAAGTCTCGCATCAAAGGTTAAGCAGTTTCAGAGAAATCTTTTTTTTTTTAATATGATCGATTTGGCATGGCAATATTGTTTGAAAATTTCAACATCGGTCACATGATCTCAGCCATGTTTCTTTATCCAATCAACGCAAAACTCCAAAAGTGTGATCAGCCACTCCTTCTGAATTTGATTTGATAAAGAGGACATCGTGGGTCAGGTGTCCAATCGAAGCGGGGTTGAATCAAAGTGGAGCAGTATGGTTTTTTTTTTCACCATTAAAATTTCATGAATTTAAATCATCGATGTGACTGCTCATGTATAATGTTTTTGTGATGACTGATGTCATAGGTCATGTGGCTTGGCAGCCATGTTGGAAAAAAGGAAAAACTTTGGACCTCTGCATCTCTGAAACCGTTCCATGATAAAAATTGAAACATGGCACAATGTGAAGTTCTCCCCATCGGAATCAAGAGTGGTTTTTTTGTTGTTGTTTTTTTTATGTCATCTTTTCATGTGTCAAATACTACCCAATCGGTATGAAAATTTGAGGGCGATTTAGGGCGAAATTGGAATTGGCAAAAAAATGATGATGCCATAGTCTTGCGTGATTTGGCAGCCGAGTTTTTAACATGAAACCTTCAAAAAGTCCTCCATAACGGCAAAACTTTACAGGTATGATCGCCTATCCATGAGGAACCAAAAGTTCTCCAGCTATGTTTTTGGTTTTGTCACATGGTTTGGCAGCTATGATTTTTTTTGAAGAATAAAATTTTAAAATCTTCTTCTGCAGAACAGCTTGACAAACTTCACTTGCATGTTCCCCAAGCCTTGGGGATACCAGGGTGTTCAAAAATAATTAATTGGTCACATGGTCTGGCAGCCATCTTGGTTTGAAAGAAAACAAATCTCTCTTGAATTGCGATATCAATCGATGCGAAACGTCAGTTATGATTCAGTAGACATGTGGAATATAAACATTTAAATTTTCAACTTGATTGGCTGCATGGACTGGCAGCCTGAATGATTTAATATTTTATATCTGGGTTCAGGGATTGAAATCAAACTTGGTACAAGTATGTATAATAATCTAATAATGTGGGCAGAGGCACATCTGTCAACGTCAAAGATTTTCATTCTAGTGTATATATATATATATATACGTATACATACGTATATATGTATACATACGTATATATATATTCTGCATCTGCACGCTCACAACTATATATATATATATATATATATATATATATATATATATATATATATATATATATATATATATCGCGAAGGCGATAAAGGGGGTGCTCGCGTCGGAGTCGGGGAGCTGCGGAGGGAGAGGCCGGCGGCGCGACCGAGGTCGAGGTGGAGACGCTCGTCGCGGGACCCGAGACAGGGTGATATCCTCCTCCCCCCCTGAGCATCAACAACCCCTCCTGTTTCCCCACCCCCCCCGCGCTGAGATAGTGCGACAAGGGGGCCCCTTTCCCACCCCCTACCAGACACTGTCCGCGAGGCCCGCGGAGTTGAGGCGCCACCGCCACTTTGCGTCTCATCATCAGACGGGTAGGCCCGACACTGTCTCGGCCCCAGGCCCGCCTACCCCCCTCATCCTGGAGGGTGGTTCTTTTTCTTTTGCTTTGGGTATCTGTGTTGTCGGCACCATCTGTGAAGTAAAATTGTATAAGTGTTGCCGTGTGCTCGGTAGTCGGATAGCTCTGAATTGTGTTTCTCTTTTATATTTGCTTTTTGTGTAATATTGTGTTTCTTCTCCTTTTACATGTGCTTTTGGTGTAATTGTATATGTGTGCTTCCCGTTCATCGCGAAATAAATGTGAGTTATGTTGAACTGTTTTCCCGTTTCGCTTCGTCTTTTCTTTCATTGAATCTCCATCTTGCTTCACGTAAAGGGTTGGTCGTGGGCTAAAACGCCCGATAACTAATCGAACCGTCGAGGCCGACGAATAACACCGCTCGGTTATCCCGATAGTACGGAACGGGTCCTTAAAGTGGCCCGTGTCCGAAGTCGACCTGCGGCGAGGTGCGATCGCCCGGTCTACCCTCCGTGTGGGTACTTAGGTAGGTCGAATTTGGCGAGCAACCCTATCCCACGCGGGGGCTGATTGGCACGATCGTGGTGAGACCGAAAGGTCCACCCGTGACTAGTTCCCGGCGTTAGTCCGAGAGGGTCACGACTGGATTGTCCGTCCGGTGGGCGACATGCCGCGATTCGAGTTACGTGGCTGTCCGCACGCTGGCGGGCGCGAATCCGCAAATATATATATATACATATATATATACATATATACATATATATATATACATATATATATACATATATACATATATATACATATACATACATATACATATACATACATATACATATATATATATACACATATATACATATATATATATATACATATACATATATATACATATACATATATACATATACATATACACATATACATATATACATATACATATATACATACATATATATATATATATATATATATATATATATATATATGTGTTCCTCCCCACCCACTCATCTCCACAATACCTTGATCCAGTCTAATCCTTCCCCTCTTCCCACCCCTCTCTTCTCCCTCCCCCCCCCCCCATGGCCGTGCCTGCTTTCATAACCTCCCCTATCACATCAATTTCCTCCTCCCTCTTCAAAGCAAACTTCTCTCTTCTCCCTCCAAGCTTTCTACTCAACTTTCACAAAAGCTCCCCCCACACACCTTTCTCCCTCTCCCTCAACCCTCTGTTTTCCCTTTCAAATCTTCCCCCTCACTCCCCCTTATTTAAAGCTGCCACCCTTCACATCCAAAGCTGTCTTGCAGACACAGTCGCTGACGAAGTCGCTGTCGCAGTCGAAGTCGGTCACCGTGTCTCTGTCGAAGTCGCCGTCAATCGCTGTCGCAGTCGCAGTCGCAGTCGCCGTGTGTCGAAGTCGCAGTCGCCGTGTCTCTGTCGAAGTCGCCGTCGAAATCGCTGTCGCAGTCGCAGTGTCTCCGTCGAAGTCACAGTCGCAGTCACAATCACACACAATCACACTCACTCAGCCCCAACATGATGCACTAAAAAAAGAGAAAAAAATGCCCCTCCAGTCAAAAGATAAACAGGTGTGCATCATTTTGCTCCTCATGTCTATATTTATTTTTCTATCCATTATTATTCTTTCTCTTGTTGCTCAGTTTGTCAATTCCATCGATTTTTCTTTCTTTCCCGAGTGTCATCGTTTTGAGTACTTTTCCGGTTGCTCTGCCTATGACATTGTATGACTGAAAAACTATGACCTTTTGAATGCAATTCTAACTTTGTGGGGAAAAGAAATTGTGGCCCTCACCACAGAAGAAATAAAAGTCCTTTCCTTAGATATTGATTTTGCTTCTGCTTCTGCTGACGTGGCATCCCGCTTTTCTTTCAGATCTCCACCAGTGTCAATGAATCATTGACAAATTGCCTCCCTTTCATGTGTGCCTGCAGCTGACCCCCTGGTTGGAAGCATCGCCACACAGTATCTGACCAACAGACCAGAACATGACCGGATAGCGCGGCAGTGGACCAAGCGCTACGCCACTTAAAAACCGTGGGCAACCTGAAGGCTGTGGCCTCGGAGACTGGGCTGGGGGAGACAAACCCATTCTGGATGTGGACAGCTGCTTATAGCTTTTTTTCCAGATTATGAAAATGTATATGGTGTAAAGTCACTTGAGCTGTAAAGTGATTTTATATAAAATAAGAGTAGTGGATGTAGTGTGTTTGTAAGTCTGTAAAGGCTATTAGTTTTACTTTGTGTAGTACCGATGCATATTGAGTAATTTAAGTGTCGGAAATCTGTAACTGAACTGTGAAAAGGCCGTTTGCATGTTTGTGTCCGTTTCTGTCCGGTTTAATGTGTGATACCAGTGTTCTGAGGTTTGGCCAATTGGAAAGCTTTTGTTTCAAAAATTGTCATTCATACACCTGTACAAAACTGCTGTCATATTTGTGTCTGAACTTTTTGCTTTCAAGTGTCTGCCCTGCATTCCAATAAAGTATGGATTTTGCTTCAGGGAATTTTCTCCTGTAATTTACTTTTTAATAACTTGCAAAATATAGTCAGCAAATCTTTTTGTATGCAAAGTCTCCAGCCTTGTGAAAAAGCAAAGTGATTATTCGTGTGTGTGCGTGCGTGCGTGCAGAGCAAGCCAATGAAGGTGGTGGCTTTGTTTTCCAGCAGCAGAACATCATTTCATCCATAATATTGAGCAATATAATGAAGGAAATTGACCAAATTGTGTACTTTTGGTTAAAAGTGCCAAATTTGAAATTATTGCACTGTTTGATGAGCTGATTAAAACAACCAATGGGCTCACTTGAAGTTCATTTAAAATGGCTGCCATTTTCAAAATAGGCACCAAACCCTGAGCAAAATCACCCCAAAGCTTTTGAATAGTCTGACATCTGGCTTCCCACCTTGCTCATCTCCCCCATCTCTTTTCTGCAATGGTCTCGCATCAAAGTCTGACATCCTGCCTTGCTCTCCCAACTCTCTACTTATGGAATCCCAAGGAGACTACACATGGCTTACTGACCTCTACTCTCGTCACCCATATGTGGCTCTCGATGGAATCCTTTCATCTCCTCTCCCTGTCAAGGCAGGAGTGCCCCCAAAGCAATGTTCTCGGCCCAGTCCTATTCCTGATCTTCATCAATGATCTCTGACTCAAATCCTCTATCTATTTGCTGACACCACCTTCTGCTGTGACATCCTTCAGACAGGCAGGCTGCAAACTCTTCCCCTTCTTCACACATTTGCAAACTGGCAAGCTTTTCAAACAGTGGAATGTCTTTCAATCCTGAAAAATCGCACTCACGATATCTCCTTAAAAGGAGTATCTGGCAAACTCCCCGATCTACTTTCTAAATAATCCTCTTGAGGAAGTTCAGTCTTTCAAACTCCTGGGTCTCACTATTGGGCATGATCTTTCTTGGCCAAAGTACATTTCAGTCAGCCACCTCCTGCGAATCCTCCGTCGTCCAAAGTCCTTCCTTTGCACACCTGAATTCCTGTCCACCTTCAAGGCCTTCATCCATAGCTTGAAGTATTGCTCTGCCCTCTGGGCTGGCTCCCCTGCCTCACATCTTGCTCATCTCAATGCCATGGAAGCTCAGGCCTTTAAGATTATTGGAATCTCCTGCAATGAAGCCAAGTCTATGGGTCTTCTGGTCTTGCATGCTGTGCTCTCTGTGCTTTGTCTCTTCCCCCCCCCTCCCCAACCCCCTTCCCCCAGATTCAAGGGGCTTGCATGGTCCCCCATCAACCCCCTTTTTGGTGAAACTCACAAAATGCAGAATCACTGCTCACCTCCACTCATTCATTCCTTTCTTTTTCCACCTATGGAATCAACTCCCCCAATCTCTTCAATCTCATTCTTACCTCCAGGCCTTCAATACAGTTATTCATCATCATCTTGGATCATCTCACATCCAAAACCATGATCTTTTATAACCTCGTTAACCCCCCCCCCTTCTCTGCACCCACCTTCTTCCAAATTTCCAGTATTTGTTTCCTGAGAATTTGCTTCTGTATCCATCTTGTCCATCCCTGCATTCTCCCCTGCTCCTCATGTCTTCCCACACCCATTATTTGTCCAAGTCTGCCTTTATTTTATCCTTTAAACCTGCTGTTGCCACCCCCCCCTCACCCCCTATCACCTCTCCACTGTTCCCTTTTGTTCTATTGTATCCTGATTCGTCCGGTGTTCCAAGTCTTGACTGTATACACGAAATAAAAACATTATTCCATATTGGCGTTTTTGGTACTTAACATGCAAAACTTGGCACGTTTATAGTTATTGACATGTTCGTCAATATATCTTCCAGCAGCCCAAATTTCATTCAAAATAGTTGCCATGTACACTTGAAAGTTAGCAGAAATAACTCATCTGGGAAAAGAACCAATTTGATGATAAACCAAGTGAAGACTTCTCATATACAGCTTAATCATGTTGGAACTGAAATATCTGACAAATCTAAAACAACATTCCTTCATTATTTCAATGAAGTCTTTTTCAAACCATCAAATGCCACCTGTTGACATGTCCTAGCAATTTAGATATTTAATAATATTAAACATCTTCTTTAGTGGTGTGGTTTTGTGTATTTTTAAATGGAGACAAAACGAGCTGAAGGAGGATGTAAGAAAGATCCCGAATTGGGCAAATTGTAAAAAAAAAAAAAAAAAAAAAACATAAAAGCATATTTCGGATCAAATTCCATATTAAACAACCACATCTTGCTGGTTGAACCAACTTTTCACCTGAATTGGAGAACCAACCAACAAAATACAAATAAACAAAGACTCTCAAATACAGTACATTTAAATGTTATGGTTAGTATTACAGCATCCACTCTGAGTCTGGTTGGTCAGTGATTCAAACCTTGGCCAGGTCATTCCAAAGATTAAAAAATAGGACCACATGATTGGTAGCTGCCCTGGCCTAATGTCACCCAAATTTGGTGGCATTGTGACTTGTGGGGCTGGAGAAGATTTTTTGAAGAAATTCATTAAGGTGACAATTTTGATTTACTTATTGTCATGTGACTGGAACGAGCTTTGCAATCCCGATTAGCAGTCATGAGGGAAACGTTGCTGCCAGATTTCAGTCGGGTCGGCCCAGCGGTTTGGCCAGAGAAGTGGAAATAGGAGACAGACGGATCCAAATGACAATGCCTCAAACGGAAGACCAAGAAGGAACCCGAAGAAGTAAAGAGCAAAGATGGAGTCATCAGGAGGAACCTGGTTAGGATTCGGGTTTCAGACGCGACTCCACTACACTCAAACCCATCCAGACGCAGCCAAGTGAGAATTCACTTCTTAGAGAGATAGAAAACGAAAGAGATGAAAGAAGAACAAGCTCGAATGAGCCAAGATCCTCGTCCTCTTAATGATGACGTCATAAAAACTAATATGACGTCATTGTGATGCATCAGGTTTACGATAAATTATCTGTGCTAATGCCGGGTTTAATTCCCGCAAACAAAATTCAAACAGCTTGCCTAATTTTGGAGATAATGGAATAGGCGATTTCCATTAGCAGCGATATTATGCCGTTAACTTTTTTTCCTAGGAAGAATTTCCAAAATCGGAGATGGTTACTGCCTGCGTGTGGACTTTCTGCATATACATAGCAAGTTTCACGAAGATCCGATGAAAACTCTGGGTTGTGAAACAAAAAAGTCAAAAATAGAAATAGGGTCATAAAAATTGATATATCATAGTGATGTATCATATGTGCGGTAATTAATCTCTGCTAATGCCCTGTTCGATTCCCGCAAAGAAAATTCAAAAAGCTTTCCTAGTTTTGGAGATAATTTTATAGGCAATTTCCATTTGCGGCAATATTATGACGTCAACTTTTTTTCTAAGAAGAATTTCCAAAATCGGAGATGGTTACTGTCTACATATACATAGCAAGTTTCATGAAGATCCGATGAAAACTCTGGGTTGTGAAACAAAAAAAAAATGTAAAAAAATAGGAATAACGTCAAAAGAATTGATACATCATCGTGATGTATCATATGTGCGGTAATTGATCTCTGCTAATGCCCTGTTAGATTCCCACAAAGAAAATTCAAAAAGCTTGCCTAGTTTCGGAGATAATAGTACAGGCAATTTCCATTAGCGGCAATATTATGACGTCAACTTTTTTCTAGGAAAAATTTCCAAAATCGGAGAGGGTTACTGCTTGCGTGTGGGCTTTCTTCATATACATGGCAAGTTTCACGAAGATCCGATGAAAACTCTGGGTTGTGAAACAAAAAATGTAAAAAATAGGAATAACGTCAAAAAAATTGATATATCATAGTGATTCATCATATGTGCGGTAATTAATCTCTGCTAATGCCCTGTTCGATTCCCACAAAGAAAATTCAAAAAGCTTGCCTAGTTTCGGAGATAATAGTACAGGCAATTTCCATTTGCGGCAATATTATGACGTCAACTTTTTTTCTAAGAAGAATTTCCAAAATCGGAGATGGTTACTGCCTGCATATACATGGCAAGTTTCACGAAGATCCGATGAAAACTCTGGGTTGTGAAACAAAAAAAAAATGTAAAACATAGGAATAACGTCAAAAAAATTGATATATTATCGTGATGTATGTGTGCGGTAATTAATCTCTGCTAATGCCCTGTTAGATTCCCACAAAGAAAATTCAAAAAGCTTGTCTAGTTTCGGAGATAATGGTATAGGCAATTTCCATTAGCGGCGATATTATGACGTCAACCTTTTTCTACGAAAAATTTCCAAAATCGGAGAGGGTTACTGCCTGCGCGTGGGCTTTCTGCATATACATGGCAAGTTTCACGAAGATCCGATGAAAACTCTGGGTTGTGAAACAAAAAAAAAGTAAAAAATAGGAATAAGGTCATAAAAAAATGATATATCATAGTGATGCATCATGTGTGCGCTAATTAATCTCTGCTAATGCTCTGTTCGATTCCCGTAAAGAAAATTAAAAAAGATTGCCTAGTTTCGGAGATAATGGTAGAGGCAATTTCCATTAGCAGCGATATTATGACGTCAACCTTTTTTTCTAAGAAGAGTTTCCAAAATTGGTGATGGTTACTGCCTGCGCGTGGGCTTTCTGCATATACATGGCAAATTTCACGAAGATCCGATGAAAACTCTGGGTTGTGAAACAAAAAATAGGAATGACGTCATAAAAATTGATACGACGTCATAGTGATGTATCATATGTGTGGTAATTAATCTCTGCTAATGCCCTGTTCGATTCCCGCAAACAGAATTCAAAAAGCTTGCCTAGTTACGGAGACAATTTCTGGCGATTTCCATGAGCAGAGATATTTTGACGTCATAATTTTGTTTTCTCAGAGGAATTTTCAAAATCGGAGATGGTTACTGTCTGCGCAGGATATTTTTACATATATACTCCAAGTTTCAGGAAGTTTCGATGAAAACTGTAGGCTGTGAAACAAAAAAGTCCACAAGAACAACAATGTGAGTAAGACTTAGAGATCCTCCACGAGGATCTAAAAAGTAAAAATTAGAAGGAATAAAGAGAATTATGAAAAAAAATATTAGAAAGAAATGTGAGAGGAACAAAGATATCAGGAAGAACCCAGACATATAGATGTCAGCAGTTACTCCACAGGCTCAAACGCAGCAACGTGTACAGGCTACCAAGCTGTTAGGGATATATTCCATCCAATCCAATTCAAATTCCAGATAAGCTCTAAATGGTGCTTGCTCCTTCACTTGATGCTCAGCATTTAAAAAAGGATAGAGTACAGATAAACAACCATTGTGTGGGCTTTGAAGTTTCTTGTAAGGGAATTCCTATTCATGGATCAACATTGGTGGCCATCTTGAACACTGCGGCTATTTTGATGGAAAGTCAAGTGGGCCTCGATCTCGATTTGATCAGTTGGTTCAATCCTGCCATTATGTCAAATGTCATGCTTTTAACCAAAAGTTCAATTATTTCACCATGTTGCCCCACTCTCAGGATATTGCAAACAAAAAAAAGATTGATTTTTAAGGAGTTTTTATGTTCATGACTTTTAAAAACTGAAGCCTGCACTTTGCTGGTGCCAATCATGCACTGCCTTTTTGACTGCTGGTTGCATCATTGATTAGGGGCACAGCAATGCCACTGATGCAGTGCCCCGATTACCAGTACACTGTTGCACATTTCACCAACCTCAGAAGGATGATCAGCCTGAGTCAACCCCCTGGTGTTGATTCAGCAGCCACCGGGGCTTGAGCTCAGGACCCCAGGATCCCAAACCACCACCCTAACCACTAAGCCAACACCAGGCTTACAGTGTGAGGTTGTTTTAATGTAATCGTGAAATTTAGCTTTGATTTCTTCAAAAATACTTTTTTGTTTCCAAATATTGAACACCACACCTTCCCAATTCCACATCCAGGTGATGCATGATGTCATCGCCGAGCACCGAAATAAGCACTTGGTTTTTACTCCGTGTGTTTATTTTCTTGCTCATTTGTTTGGGCGATATCTCGGCCATCCTTTAAGCTGGGAAGGTGAAATTTGAGGACAAAAGTGAAGATGTGATTTTGCAAAAATTCTATATTTTTTTATTTTTTGATTCATCAATCAATTGATTGATTACTTAATTATTGTCGATTTATTTTATTTCTTATCTGGGCAATATCTCAGGCAACTTTTGAGTTTGGAACCTGATATTTGGATACGACGGTGAACAAGTAATTTGGCTATAAAGTCTATTTTTTATTTATGAATCAATTATTAATTTTTTTAATGAATTATTCAATCGTCAAAAAGTTTACAGATTCGGATGAAATAGTGGTGGTTTAAGTATGCTATTAGCCAATTGATTAAGAAATTTTTTTTTTACGATTATTTAATTTTAATTATGCAATTAATCAAATAATCGATTATTGTACATCGCTCCCAATTCTGTCTCCATGTGTTGCATGGTGAATATCATTTGCACACGTTCACCTCCGAAGTACACCGCTTTCTACCAATTCCGTCTCCACGTGCTGTACGGCGGCATCCCCGAACACGCCCCGGCAATGTCGCGCGCTGGAGGATTTGTTATTTATATATTTGGCATGGGGGTGGTGTACTTTAAATGTACAGACACTTGTTTATTTGTTTTTAAAATATCTCTAATCCGACCTGAGTTTGTTCATAAACTGTTACCTTATCTGGGCTACAAACTAGCATTTGGCTTGAAACTGGCTGCCATTGGTCCTTTTAGCCGAGCAGAAAAGGCTCCAAATCAGGTACTTGAGCCAATCTGGTACCTGGCTCATTTTCTGTTGTACAATGTTCATTTTGCTTTGTAGTGGGGTGGGGGGGGGGGTTTGGGTCAGCCCTTGGCTGTGCTGGTGTTACCTTTTCCTGGTGGTAGCACCTGATGGCAGATTCTTTTTTTATTAGGCTGTCAACAATTGTTTTGCCAAATAATCGAGTTTTCCAACGGAGCAGCAAATCAACCTACCCTTGCATGGCCTTCTATGGCTGCAGCTTTGATAGTTTTTGTGACGTTTTCCACCAAATGACACCTTCACCCAAATTACCATTGGGTATTATATTTCGAGAATTCGAGAGATGTACAAGGTGGTTGCAAACCATGGTGGTTTTCACATTGACATCAATAAGCTGGACTGTGACTGCTTTGTCAGCATGAAATATTTCACTTCCAGTGAAGCCATCGTGGCCATCCACAAGAGTGCACGGATGTCCGGCTGAGAATAGAATCTATTCTGCTTTGTTTCAGGATTCAGTCATTGCAAACCTCATGGTCAAGAGGTACCTGCAGATATAAATTGAAGGAAACTTGTTACCTGCTTGCCTGATCAAATAACATCCAATCAGAAAATGTCAAAAACAAGAACAACAACGACCAAAAATGCCCCCTCACCAGCCAGTACACATTGTAAACTGTCCACAATTTAAACCACACCACTACAGCATCCCCTGTAAACTGATATCAAAGTAGTAGTGACAACTGCCTAATGCATGGACACATTAATTACTGACTTCAATATACTAGTTAGCCAAGCAGTTTTGCCTTTGCAACTCAAGATTGTGAAATTTACTCCACCAATTAATCTTACACTATGGACATGAACAGAAAAGGACAGTCAGAATGATTGGAAAACAAAACTGACTAGTATATTGATCGACACAATTACAAGAGCAATTCCAGCTCCTCATACTTTACCAGTCCCAGTTATTTCAATATTGTGGGGACAGTTGGAAGTCTTGATGTTCAAATGAAGATTATTAAGGTAGGAAGATGCAACTTGTTCAGAGTGCTGGCAATATCGCCAACTGTTCGCAAATGACATCATGGGATATCTTGCATCCACCAACTAATGCTGGCCAGTGTGACCACTCATTTTCATAAATGCCAAGGTGAGCCAATGAAAAAAGCCAAGAATTCACAAGGTTTCGGAAAAGCGATGATAATAGGAAACCTATAGAAAACCAAGACGCCAAGATGAACAACGAATAGCCAAGATCTTGTGAAAAAAGCCAAGGAGTGGTCACACTGATGCTGGGAGGTGGGACACCCAGCTTGGCGTATGTATGAGGCAAAGCACTTTATGATGCAATGCCCTACCTGTGATGCACAGATCCAATAATGTAAAGTCAGCTCGGGCATAGAAGCTAGATTAAATATTTCAAAGGTAAATGCGATACTTCTACACCAATAACCAGTCATATATTGAATTCCCTCATTCATAGCCGGAACGGCTTTCGATAGAGTGCATACCTCCACCGAGCCAAACAGTTTACGTTTTCTATCCCACAGATAGGCCGCATCCGGATTTGAACCAAAATCTAATCCACTTGTTCTCATCACCGAACCAACTCATCCGCCAAGTTTGGTCATAACTCGTCCACAGCTTGAGATCTCATGCTCTATCGTTTTGGCCTCATCTCTCGATGTTGAAGAATCACTTGAAAAATTATAATATCTTCACCAAACCCTCATAATTTCATTCTTATCACAAACCTAACCTCTCCGCCAAATTTCGTCCAAATCCATCTACAACTTTTTCAGATATATTTTTCACAGACAAACTGACAGACAAGGGTTAATGCTCCAAACTTCAGGTTATTCTTCTGTCCACCAGCACAGATGGACACACCTTCACAAGACAAGTTCTTCATTCTACCTCCTTTCCTGAAACGGTGCTGCACCATATAGCTCTTCTTCCTTCGGCTGCTCCCTTCAGGGGTCGCCACAGCGGATCATCCGTATGATCCGCATAGTGATTTGGCACAGATTTTACGCCGGATGCCCTTCCTGACAACCCTGGTCGCTTCTTAAGACACAGGGATATGGTACACCTATTTTAACCAGGGCATACACTGGTACTCACTTCGCCGACCTCAGAAGGATGACAGGCTGAGTCATCCTCCTGGTGTGTATTAATTCAAGTGGCCAACAGGGCTTGAACTCAGGACCTTGGGATCCCAAACCGCTACCCTAACCACTATGCCAACACCAAGCTTGCTGCACAATATCGCAATAAATGTTAAACATGTAGTCAACAATATATATACAATGCACAAACTTATCCTCCACTGTCTCTTCATCAACACTGACCCCCCCAACGCAGAAAAAGTTTGAAAGTTGAACTTTTGGGGATTTTTGAAGCTGAAAATTCAAAAACAAAGTAAAAGGTGCTCCTTGGCAAGGTGGGTTTTACCCATGAACTCCCAACTCACCACATTCAAAGTTCAACGGTGAATCGGATCAGACAGTTACATGTGGTGTTCGGAATGAGATGCAGCACTTCAAAAAAGGAAAATTAACTGCATTTATATACAGGAAATACATTTAAATTATATTCTCTCAGTACTCATCCACACTGAAATGGAAGACCAGGAAGGAAGACCAGGAAGGAACCCGAAGAAGTAAAGAGTGAAGATAGTCATCAAGAGGAACCTGGATAGGATTCGGGTTTCAGCCGCTACTCCGCAACCCTCAAACCCATCCAGGCACAGCCAAGTGAGACTTACAGAAAAACTTCTACAATAATTCATTTCTCCTTAGAGAGACAGATAATGAAAGAGAGGAATCGAGAGCAAAAGAGATGAAAGAGAAGAAAAAGCAAGAATTGGAAAGAATAAAGAGAATTGTGAAAAAAAAAAAAATCAGAAACAAATGTGAAAGCAACAAAGAACAAAGATGTTGGGCAGAACCCAGACAGATAGATTTCAGCAGTTACTCCCCAGGCTCAAACACAGCATCATGTACAAGCTACCAGAGGTCAAACATGTAAAGCTACCAGTACCTCATTTTAAACCAACAGCATATTTTTAGCTCACCTGGAATAGTTCAGATGAGTGTATGAGATGGCATGTTGTCCATCTGTCCACCCATCTGTAAACACTTGCAACTTCTCCAAAACTGTTGATGGAATTGTGACCAAACTTGGCTATAATGATCTTTCACGTATCCATAAGTCAAATTTTCACACGGCATCCTCTCCAATCCACCTACAAGTCGATTGTTGTACAATTTAAATGTCCCAGAAGTTTTTGAATTTCGATTTCATTTGGCTGTCATTTTGGATGACAGGAAAACCTTTAACAATCTTCCTCTCTCAAATTACTTAATCGATCAATGCAACACTTGAAATTTGTGATCGGCTTCCCAAAGGCAACATCATCTGTGAACAATGACATCATCCATCATGTGGCGTGGCAGCCGTATTGGATCATAAGAAAACCTTAAAAATCTTATCTGAAACCGCTTAACTGATGGATGCGAAACTTTACATATATGTGATCCACTGAAGGCAATATAATTAAACAATTACGTCATTTGTCACATGGTCTGGCAGCCATATTGGATCAAAGGAAAACCTTTAAAATTAATCTTTTAAACTGCTTAAACAGATCAATGCGAAACTTAAAATATATGATCAGCGAGCTGTGGGAATGTTTGATTAAAAGAAGCTGATCCAAAACAATATGATCGACAGTAAGATCATAATCCAGAAAATGGGCAATGCCTTGAAAAATATGAATTATAGACATCTTGGAGTTGCACCTTATCAAATAAGTCCAATTTTGACATCACAGGAAGTCACATCATCATTCCGGAAGGGGGCAATATTGTTATCGATTCAGGAGCGCTTACCAGCACTGCCGTCTCACGGGTTTATATCGCAGGCTAGTTCGGTACAGGTCTCGGGTCACGCGCCTAAGATCACGATACCAAATTACCCATGCCTTGCCATTTGGGGATATACCCCAGCTACAGACTGGGTTTGATCAGAGTAATTTTGCAGGGGGGCAGCAACAAAATAAGCCTTAGGGCTGCACAATATGCATACAAGGCACGGAGTACTTGGTGGTGCCTCATGGACGAGAGGAAAGGTGTGGAAGGCACGAATGCGGCTTGTTACAAGCCGATGTCGCCGGATTTGAGCACCCAGCCCGAGCATGCAGCGTGGCAAAATGGCAGCGACGTCCTCCTATCGGCCCAGCCCACGCACGCAGCCTTGGTGCGTCCAGCCCCTGTGATGTCGACGGCACAAGAGACCAAGATCCGGTGAAAGGAACAGTTTTCTAAGCTTTCGGGGTGGGCTTTTTGGACCACTTCCGGGGACGCGTGATTGCTCCATGGTCCAGATTTGCAGCAGCTCTCCGCCAATGGGTTGCTGGCACGTCTTGTTGACTGGCTCTGTCAGGACGCTGGGTGGGGGCTGGTTAAGAGGGGGGAAGGAAAAAGAAGGCGCCTCTCGGTACACCACCACTGTATGAACACTGGACCGCCTGCTACACCTTCCGACACACATTTAACGTCCGATTACCAAACAACCTGGCTAAACGTGCATTAAGGGGGATCTGAGCTAATCCTATATTTAATAACCCACTAAGGGCAAATTTCCGCAACACAACCCCCCCCCCCTTTCTCTCGAGGCTCTCCCGAGCCTCCATTTGGGGCAGCCCACGGTCATGGCCGTCTAACGTACAGCACAAATCTCCCCTTTACTCTAACCCACAATATTTGAAGCACTCAACTCCAAAAACCAAAGTGTAGGTAAGATTGGCATGTCCCTATCCTCGTGCGTCGGATCACTAATCTAACAAACACATTCACACTCTATGCACACTACTTAACATTCTAATTATAGATTTGTACAGGAGGGCATTCAATTTTACTTTTAACACCAATACTTACATTGCAGTAGGACATTCAAAGGTTCAAAGTTCTTTCACGTGTTCGCTCCTTCCCGGCAGTATTGTCTATTCACCCCTAAGGGTTTCCTCACTTCGTGGCCCTATTGGCCTCTCACCAGGTGAGTTCAGTCGGCCCAGTGGCCGAATCCCAGAGTTCTTCAGCCCACTGAGCTCACAAAATGGCATGAATTTTCGGCCGCAACGGCCCACAAAACCACTTTGGCCTCAATGGCCCACAAAATGATTTTTCGGCCGCAAAGGCCCACACACGAGCAGCAGCAGGCAACAAGTCCTGCATTGGACAGCAGGTGGCACAGCAATGGTAGCACGGTGACATCGATGGTATGCACGAAAATGCAGTTTGGAGGGGTTCTTGAGGGCACAAGTGCGTGTGATGACCTCAGACCAGGTGAGATGGAGAGTACCCTTAACCTTCCTTGCCTGACTTGTTTTGGCAGGAATTGTTTTGGTATGGTCTTCTTAATAAGTTCTTTCATTTTTTAGCAGACAGGATGGTGCATTTCTTAATCAAATGTTATCTTTGTGGGTGTGTGCTCATGAAACACTGGTGGCCTCTCTGGCACTTGGAGAGGGTCAGTGGTGTAGTCTAGGTTTTTGTAGTGTGTATACTGTGATGATCCCCGAATCCCTCCCCACCTTCGCCACATCTGTGCCGGAGCGACACCCCATAAGGCCTAAGTCACATTTGCCACGGCGGCCGTGGGGTCTACAAAATCTATGGCCACTAGCAATTATAGGGCGGCCGCAGTATTTCCAGTCACACAATGTAGCAGTCACATATGATTTTATTTTTCGGGTAGCCGCATGGCGTATTTAGAAATTGTGGAGACCAAAAACGTGGGGGTGCCATACGGTCCTTGATTTGATGTCACACAGTGATCTTAGGGCGTTCCTGCGGCGGCCATAGAATTTAAGGCAGATGCAAGGTACCCGCAAGGCGACCGCAGGGGGCTCTAAAGTGAACGTGTGGCCAGACAGACGGTAACGAGTGAGTTTTTTTTTTCTTTTTACCAGTTCTTTTGTTTCAGCTTGTCGAATTGCTACGGCGAACGAAGAAATGAAAAAAAGTTATAACTCCGTGCTATAATTCCACGGCGGCCCTTACGGCCTGTAAAATATATCCAAATGGCGTAGGGCCACCCTAAGGCCACCGCAGAAACTCTGCAGCCGCCACACGTTTCTGTCAATTCAGAGCGCGTACGGCCGCCGTATCCTCGCCGGAGAGCAAATGTGACTTAGGCCTAAGCACTACGGCACCAACACATACACAACATGCATCCACACACAATTGAGAGCATTCTACAAGACTGGGTATGTGTTAACAAATTATAGCAACACAGACTATAACAGCTAATGACATTTACAGCTGGGAAGATTTAAACGCTCTGGACTGATTTTCTACCGTTTAGTGAACACTCGTAATTTTGCATGGCTGGAGGATACGAATTAAAACAGTATGTTCACTTGTCTTCCAAACCATTCATTTATTCATTCACTTGCCATTGCAGTAAAAGACCGAATTGCGGCAAATTGATTGCGGCAACCCAAATTTTACAAAGAAAATATTAAAATCATCTTCTATTAAAAAGTCCATAAAAAGGGCACAACATCAATTGCATGCAAACATGCACAGTTTCAAAATGTTGTTACGAATTCTGGCCCGCCTGGCGTGCGAGCGATTGCACAACTCCAATCGCGTCGCCCACCGGACGGACAATTCAGTCGTGACCCTCCTGGAACTACCGCCAGGAGCCAGTCACGGGTGGGGGTTTAACCTCACCACGATCGTGCCAATTGCCCACCCGCGCAGGATAGGGTTGCTCGCCAAATTCGACCTACCTAAGTACCTGGGCGAATAGTCGACCGGGCGATCGTACCTCACCGCAGGTCAGCCAAGGACACGAACCGCTTAAGCGGTCCGTTCCGTGCTACAGCGATAACCGAGCGGTGTTATCGCCGACCTCGACGGATCAGATTCTCTTCTTTTCCCTGGGTGTTCAAAACCCACTACTAATTTATTCCGCGATTCAAGATGGCACTTTCAAAAGGGAAAAAGACCACGAATGGGATACATTTCACACAAAGACATTTATTATAACACGTATTCAAAAGCAAGGCAGTCATGCAATGTACAAGAAACAAATAGAAAGCGTTACCACCGAATACAAGCAATGAGAATGTACATGCACAGTCACTTACAGGGACACGGTGCCATAGCAGTCATACAAAAGCAAAGGAAAACCCTCCCCAGAGGCAGGAAGATAGACGGGGTTCGTAAACCTTTATGGCACGGGACCTGGAGGACCGAACGGGTCCCGTGAGACCGAAGGGTCTTACCCGCGCCCTCGTGTCGCGACGGTGGGCAGGTCGCGACGTCGACTCCCCACGGCCTTGCGTAGCCGCGCCTGACCTCGGGCCCCTGGCGTGGTCAGCGAGCTCTCTCCGGCGTTGCTGCTGGTGCTTCCACGACCGACGACCAACAAGGAAGGACTGAAGGGCAGAAGGGGCCTCAGGACCAGAGAGCGAGTGACGTCGACGACCCAGACAGAGAGAGAACGGAGTAGACGACCCAGAAAGAGAGAGAGAGAGAGAGAGAGAAAGAGAAAGAGAGAAAGAGAGAGAAAGAGAGAAAGAGGGAGAGAGAAAGAGAAAGAGAAAGAGGGGGAGAGAGGGAGAGAGGGAGAGAGGGAGAGAGGGAGAGAGGGAGAGAGGGAGAGAGAGAGAGAGAGAGAGAGAGAGAGAGAGAGAGAGAGAGAGAGAGAGAGAGAGAGAGAGAGAGAGAGAGAGAGAGAGAGAGAGAGAGAGAGAGAGAGAGAGAGAGAGAGAGAGAGAGAGAGAGAGAGAGAGAGAGAGAGAGAGCTCGACCCTGGCCACCAAGAGAGAGGAAGCGAGCTCGACCCTGGCCACCAAGAGAGAGGAAGCGAGCTCGACCCTGGCCACCAAGAGAGAGGAAGCGAGCTCGACCCTGGCCACCAAGAGAGAGGAAGCGAGCTCGACCCTGGCCACCGAGAGAGAGGAAGCGAGCTCGACCCTGGCCACCGAGAGAGAGGAAGCGAGCTCGACCCTGGCCACCGAGAGAGAGGAAGCAAGCTCGACCCTGGCCACCGAGAGAGAGGAAGCAAGCTCGACCCTGGCCACCGAGAGAGAGGAAGCAAGCTCGACCCTGGCCACCAAGAGAGAGGAAGCAAGCTCGACCCTGGCCACCAAGAGAGAAGAGCACTCGACCCCGACAGAGAGAGCCCCGCGCGCGGTCCGCCTTATACAACGCGGGCTCTGCCCTTCGCTCCTCCCCGTTTTCAGCTCCACCTCCCTTCGAGAAGGTTCCCGAAAAGGGGCGTTCCCTCACCCTGAACGCCTCACGCTGTTCATCCACCAATTGGCGGTGAGCTGCCCTCCTCCTTTTCTTCATACCAAGCACGGAGAAAAATAGGCGGGAAAAAAATCCGCACGCCCAAAAGGGAACTCTTTTGGTTCCCTTTTTCGTTCGATGGTTTTCAACGCGGCTTGTTGCTTGCATGGAGGTTTGTTCAAAATAACAAAACAAAAAAGAAAAACGGCTATCTCAAAGAGTCGCAGCCCGGTGAAGACAAAGAATATCCTTTAAACAACGGTGGGGAACTATCTGCACATAAACTTTGCGTCATAACTGATCTAAGGACCCTTTATGGTGTATTGCGAATTTCCACAGCCGTAACAATATCAATATTAAAAATTCTAGTAAGGTGTAATGTATATAGTTATACATCTATGAAGCCAAGAAGGGATGGATTGTGAAAGTAATATAAATTAAGGTTACAAAAATATTAACATTATATTTGTGATTAGTTCAAAGATAAAATGCCAGTCAGTGATCTTGAAAATCAATGTCTATTCGTATTCAAAATAAGGATCAAGAAGAGCATGGATCTATTGCTAAATTGAGTCACATAATCTTCGTGGGGGTGGGGGGGGAGGAAAGAAAGGGGTGGGTGGGGTAACGAGCCTGGTAGTCTACAAAACTTTCAAAATATACTTGTACTCTACTCAGGCATCTGAGATGTGTTTTGCCTCCTTGCTTGTGTGGCAGAGCGATGGCTTCTCAACCATGTTGTGATGTACTTCCTTGGCTCAAAAAGACTTACAGGGGGCCCATTGATGCTGATCATCATCAAATTACTTACATTGGACAACAACAATGTGGATCTCTTGACCGTGCATACATTGTTCATTAGACTGAAACCCCTTTCACACTCAACCGTGCTGCAAGGGAAGGTCTGCATGCATCGTATGAGAGGTTTTCGGCTTTCAGGCTCACTGTGTGGGTGCTCAAGGAAATCTCTCATACCATTAACTGCTTGGTCTTCACAAAGATTGAACCGCCTGCACAGTCGTTTCACTCGTGACTCACCATACCGTATGCCAGGTGTTGATGGCCAGTTGCTTGTGTCCAGAATGCTGAGATCAAGAAGCATTTCACTTTCAAATGAGGTGCTTCTCCATATTGTTGATCAGACTTTGTAGGAATTGCTTTGCATTGATTGATGTGAGCTTTCCATTTGACTCCAAGGAAACCGATCCAAAATGTCCCGAAGCCTTTGCTTTTAATGCCACCTCCGACATCTCTCCTGGACAGTCTTTGAATGATACCAGCAATCGGATGGTGCGCTTCAGAAGCTGTTCTGCTCTCAATAGTGTGATTGAATGGGCCCGGAGTTGCTGAGACAGGTTTGCAAGTTCAGACAGTACATCGTACATGAGTCCAAGGTCACACAGAAATTCCTTGCTTTGCATATGATGTGCCAGACCTCTGTAAGTTTGCCTCTCTTTGCTGTTTCTTGTTTGATCTCCCACAGCATTTTCAAAGTGTCTGTTGAGTGCTTTATATGATCTCCACACAGTCTTCACAGCACGGAAGCTGCTGGCCACCCATCGCGTATTTAAAACTCTGCCAATTTTCTTGACTCGTGAGCCCACTTCTAATGCTGCTTGCAGAAGTTTCCATGAATTTTTATTGGACTGACTGTAGAGATTGTGGATCTTCTCCATGAATGATTTGAAGTGGTTGATTGACTGAACCTCATCCACAGCATCAGAAACAGCCAGTTCCAAACGGTGGTTCATGTAGTGCCATGTGAAGAGGTTAGGGTACCTTGCAGTCAACCTGGTTGCCACACCAGAATTCTTGCCTAACATGACACTGGCTCCATCAGAAACAAATGAGATCCAGTTATTTTGAAGCCACTCTTCACTGAAGCCTGCAGTGTCCAAACAGCTCAATAGGGCTTCCTCTATACCCTCTGCCTTTTGGCTTTCTAGCTCAACCAACTCCAGAAACACAAATTCCAGAGTAGCTCCATCTATAGAGGCTTTCACATTGACAGTCATGGCAGATTTGTGGCAGAAAAATGTAGCCTTGTCAATGAGAACAGACAACTTGCTTGAAGAAGACAATGCTGTTAACAATTTTCTACTGCATCTCTTTTGCTGTGTGTTCTACGATTTTTGTGGAACTGTACCTTGAGTTCAGACTAGTGCCCATGCTGACACCATTTTTTCCCTGAAGCTCAATGAGATTGTCATGGTCAGCGAAAGGTTGGTTCATCATAAGGGGCTGTCACACCTTGACGTTTTAGCCAGCGTATGGCAAGGTCTCAAAACGTATGTAAAACGCTGGCATACACTGAACTATTGATGTTTTTTTAAAAAGTTTTGGGCGTATGCATAACGTATTAACGTACACAGAACGTTTTAATCACATATAGATAACTTATACCAACGAATGCTGAGCGTGTTGTCGGCGTTCACAACCTATGCCCAACGATAGTCCAACTTATGCATAGCGCGGCAGCGTATCGCTGACGATCACGTGGCGAAGGCTATTCATAGGCTGCGGGTCGACAATTCAAATCATAACCGCACGAGACATCGAAGTGTGAAGCCGCTGTCACACCTTGACGTTTTAGCCAGCGTATGAAAAATTTGTCAAACCAAGCTGGCATACGTCGAATACATTATGGGTAAGTTTTGTATACGTTAAGAGCACGCTAGCATACGTCGTCATACGCCGAGTACGTCAAGAAATTTTCAGCATGTTGAAAATTTCTCAACGTACGACACATTCCGCATACACTGGCATAAATTGTAGGCACGCTACGTGATCGTTGACATGTCGACATACGTTACTCATAAGTCGAAAAACGTCGAGGTAATGTTTAACGTCAGTGTTCCAGACTCCCTGGTTTTTTTTTTTTTTCTTCGGTATGACAGTGATGTTGACACTTCGATTTCTAGTGCGGTTATGATTTAAATCGTTGAGCGGCAGCCTATTGTATTATAACCGCACTAAAAATCGAAGTGTCAACATCACCGTCATACTGAAGAAAAAAATAAAAATAAATGAATAAATAAATAAGTAAACCAGGGAGTCTGGAACACTGACGCTAACCATGACATTGACGCGTTTCGACTTGAGTAACTTACAAGTAATGCGTGTCGACGCGTGTCAACAATCACGTAACGTGCTTACAACACGTTGCTCATAGGTTAGAAATAAATTTCGGGTATGCTAAACATTACCTCGACGTGTTTCGACTTATGAGTAACTTACAAGTAACGTGTGTCGACGTGTGTCAACGATCACGTAACGAGCCTACAAGTTATGGCCAGCATTATGCGGAACGTGCGAGTCATATGCTGGCATACGTCAAAAAAATTTCAAGCATGGAAAATTTGTCTAACACCTCGGTGTACTACGACGTATGCCAGCGTGCTACAAAAAAGCCAGCATACTCTGAACGTATACAAACTTACCCATAACATATTCGACGTGTGCCAGCGTTTTAGCCAAATTTTGCATACGTCAGGCATACGCTGGCTAAATCGTCAAAGTGTGACAGGGCCTTAAAGGCGTTGTCACACCTTGACGATTTAGCCAGCAATGGCAACGTATGAAAATGTATGTAAAACGTTGGTGTACGCTGAAATTTTGATTTTTAAAAAAGTTTTGGTCGTATTCATAACGTGTTAGTCGTATGCATAACATATTAGTAATGGGCACAGAACGTTTCGTTGTCTTATAGATAACTTATACCAACGAATACTTATCCTGTTGTTGGCGTTCACAACCTATGCTCAACGATAGTTTTACTTAGGCATAGCGCGCTGCACGTATCGCCAACGAACTCGTAGCGTCGCCTGTGAAAAACCTGCCGCACACCGATTTAAATCATAACCGCCTAAAAAGTGAAAGTGTCAACTACGCAGTCACACCTTTACGATTTAGCCAGTGTATACCGACCTATGAAAAATTTACCGAACCAAGCTGGCACACGTCGAACATGTTATGGGTAAGTTGTGTATACATTAAGTGCATGCTGAAAAACGATGAAGTACGCTGTCATATTTCGTGGTACATTTAGTACGTCATGAAATTTCAAGCATGCTGAAAATTTTACGACGTACTCGCTGTATGGCTCACATGTTCCGCTATGCTGGGAATAAGTTGTAGGCACGATATGCGAACTTTGACACAAGTTCCTTGTAACTTACTCATAAGTCGAAACACGTCGAGGTAATGTTTAGCATACCCGAAACTTATTTTCTCCGTCAAGGCACATTATTTTTTCTCCTTGAAGGCACGTGACGAAATATCTGAAGTTGTTGTTGTTGTTTTTTTAGTCCATCACGATTTTTAAAATATATTCAGACATTTGCTTTTAAGTTTCGACATCGACGTGACAATATCCTCAAACAGCAAATATTCAGAGGAACAAAGAATAAGACATGAGCAAACTGAAGAGACAATCGGACGTGATGTAACATCGGAAGTTTTTTTAATCAAATCAGTTTCTGGTGTATGTTCCCCCTCCATCCCCTCCCTTACCTCAAATGGCCGCACTGCTGATTCCACACGTGATAAAGCTGAATGTCTAAACTCGGTGTTTGCAGCTAAATCTTGTGTCCCAAACCCATCACTATCTCTACCCACTTTACCCAGTCGCACCCAACTGTCCCTGGACTCTGTATCCTTTTCTCCTGACAAGGTGGAGAGCTTGCTTTCAAACCTCGAGTCAGATTCTGCAACCGGTCCAGACGGCATCAGCCCACGTGTCCTCAAAGCCTGCTCTTCTGCTCTTGCCCACCCTCTCTCTGTTCTATTCACCCTCTCATTTGCCCAAGGTCATCTGCCATCTGCTTGGAAATCTGCTAACATCACTGCCCTGCATAAAAAAGGTGCAAAAACAGATCCCTGTAACTACAGACCAATCAGCCTTCTCCCAATCATCAGCAAGGTGATGGAATCCATCATCGCCTCAGATATGAAATCCTTCCTCTTCTCCAATGGCTTGATTTCCAATCATCAATTTGGTTTCAGACCAGGTCACTCTACCCTGGATATGCTGCTTCTGCTCTCCCATCAATGGATGGAGGTCCTCAATGCCAGACAGGAAATCCGAGCCGTATCCCTGGACATATCACGTGCTTTTGACACAGTCTGGCACCCTGCCCTACACTCACCAAACTCTCTTCCCATGGTATTCAAGGCCATCTCCACTCATGGCTCGCAGACTTCCTCTCCTGTCGCAGTCAACGTGTGGCCCTAAATGGAGTTCTTTCATCCCCTCTTCCTGTGCAGGCTGGAGTTCCTCAAGGTAGCGTTCTGGGCCCTGTTCTTTTTCTGGTTTTCATCAATGATCTCTCGGACTCTCTGGAAAATCCTCAATTTCTCTTTGCCGACGACTCCACCCTCTGCCGTACCATCTGTCATCCCTCAGACCGGCAAGCAGCAGCTTCACTCACTGCAGATCTGGATAAAATCACAAGCTGGTCCAACACGTGGAACATGTCTTTCAATCGAGACAAATCTCACACTCTCACTATGTCTCTTCGAAAGGACCGTTTACAAAACCCCCCCCATCCACTTTCTCAACAATCCTCTGGAAGAAGTCTTTTCTTTCAAGCTTCTAGGTCTCACTATCTGCCATGACCTTTCCTGGGAAAGTCACATTTCCAACCTCGCCTCAAAAGCCAGTCGCCGACTGGGAATCCTCCGTCGTGCCAAGTCCTTCCTCGGCCCTCTTGAGCTCCTGACCACTTACAAAGCTTTTGTCCGTAGCCTGTCCGTAGCCTCCCACCTTTCTCGGCTTCACGCTGTCGAAACCAGGGCATTTAAGATCATCGGCATCTCCCGCAATGAAGCTGAGTCTTTGGGCCTCTCACTCAATCACCGCAGGTTGGTCGGTGGTCTTTCTGTCTTCTACCGACTCCTCTACAGCCTTGCCCCCCTGCTCTCTCTGCGATTTGTCCCCACATTTCCACAGGGCGCTCAAGGTCCGCCAACAACCCCCTTCTGGTAAAACTACCAAAATCACGAATCACTGCTCATCTTCACTCTTTCATTCCTCTTTTTTCCCGCCTTTGGAATAAACTTCCTCACTCTATTCTTTCCCATTCTTCCCTCCAGGCTTTCAAAACAGCTGTTCACCACCACCTCTTATCTTCCCCCATCCAAATCCTCGATCTTTTCTACCCCCGATAATCCACCCAAGCCCACTTCCTTCATTTCTCCTGCTTTCCTTCCTGAAAGTCCCTGAAATGTCCATCTTCTCTTCGCCATGTTCCCCGTCCCATCCCCATCCCTCTCCCTTCCACAGTTCACCTAATGAGTCTGTTCCCCACTGTTTTGTCCCTTCCACTCCCGCCCCTCTTGTCTCATGCCTCCTTGCTGTGAGTTGTGTGTTAGCTCTCATACGAGCCTCGACCAAGGTATACAAAAAAAAAAAAAAAAAAAAGTTATTTTTTTTTTTAAACGCTGCCAATACGCCATTATACGCTAGCTGTAAATTAGAAATACGTTCAACAAGTTCTGTGGTCGTCCGAAAGACGTCAATCAAATACGTCTACATACGTCAATATGCGTTGGAGGTAAGTTACACATAGGTTCAAAGCACGTTACTCATAGGTTAGAAATAAGTTTTGGGTACGCTAAGCATTACCTCGACGAGTTTCGACTTATGAGTAACTTACAAGTAACGTGCCTCGACGTGTGTCAACGATCGCATAACGTTCCTTGACGCGTCAACGATCGTGTAACGTACTTACAACACGTTACTCATAGGTTATAAATAAGTTTCGGGTAAGCTAATAATTACCTCGACGCGTTTCGACTTGAGTAACTTACAAGTAACGCGTGTCGACGTGTGCAAATGATCGCATAACGTGCCTACAACTTATGGCCAGCATAGCGGAACGTGCGAGTCATACGTCGTAAAATTTCAAGCATGCTAAAATTTGAGGACAACCGCAAAGTACAACGATGAAAGCCAGCGTACTAAGACGTATGGCAGTGTTTTTCAGCGTGCTCTTAACATATACAAAATTACCCATAACGTATTCGACGTGTGCCAGCGTTTGACAAATTTTTCATAAGTCGGCATAAGCTGGCTAAACCGTCAAGGTGTGACAGCGCCTTTAGCAAGGTAGTATGCTGTCCAGTGTGATCACAGCATTGTATTATGTTTATTACTGGACCCACACACAAACACGCACACACTTTTCTTGTGACGGATTTTTCTCTTCAGATCAATATTAATCTACAGGAGGGGAGTCTCTCGTTTTTGCATGCTGATGGAACTGTTAGAGACTGGAATAGTCTGAATGCATCAGGTGTCAGAACCCCCAATGTTGACACTTCCAAGAGAGCTTTGTGCAGCTAGTTTGCATGTAATCACCAGGTTCAAGTGCACGAGTCTTCAGCATTGAAGTTAAGCACTAAATTGGATGAATATACATTTTTTTAAAATAATGAGCTCTGGTGTGAACAATAGCACTATGAGGATGAGGCATAGGCCTAAGCCAAACTCAAGGGAAGGCAATAGCACACTTGGCCCAATAGTCATCCTCATGGGCCAATCAATGGTTTACAGCTAACTGACAATATTATTCACTGAACCTGAAATATATATATATATATATATACATATATATACATATATATATACATATATATACATATATATACATATATATACATATATATATATATATATACATATATACATATATACATATATATACATATATACATATATATATATGTACCGAAAACAGAATTCAAAAATAACTTTCCATTCGTTCGTCAGAGCAGTTTCAGTGAATTTGCATATTTTTCCACCGCTGCCTTTAAAATCTCTAATTTAATCATCATAAGTCACAGAGCTTAGTGGAACTCCTTATTTTGTCAGTCTATACTTCCTCTATGTCCTCGTGCTGAAGGAAAAATTATTCGGATGATGGTGGAAGAGAAATTCCTTCCGGAATGTTATTTTTCCCAGTACGAAATGCAAGCCGCGGCTAAACTGCGAAACATAAGCCGTTTTTAATCGGATTTTTGAGGTAATCTCATTACCACCCTATAGATACTGATAAATCCGAAAACAGATTGAAAATTTTTCGTTCCCTTCGATGGCGAGGCGCCGAAATGTACGCGGCCCGCCAACAATCGGTTTTTTCTGTAATTTAATCATCATAAGTCCGACAACCGAATGATACCCCTCGTTTCGTAGGTCTATACCTCACCTACCTCCAAGTACCGATGAAAAAAAATTATTTATATTAACCGCCGCGAAAGGGAATTAATAAGCGCATTTTATTTCCTGTTCTCAAACTACCCAAAGCTGCTTTAGTCAATAAAAAAAAACCAAAAATCCTCCGATTTTCACCTAGTTTTCGACATTGGGATTTAGCCGATGGCTATCGACTGCGAAATCTGAAAACAGAATTCCAAAATATCTTTCCGTTCGTTCGTGAGAGCCGGTAGAGTGAAACTGCATCACAGCCGTAAGGCCTAACGTTAATCGAATAGGCCAGCGGCGCGAAGTCCTTTATTCGCTCATAACTCGACAACACAAAGTAACACAAATTTAACACACACATCATCGTGCAGGTAATAACGTCAGGCATCCGGCGATATCGGTTATAAAGGTGAAAGAAGCCATTTTGGTCGCTAAAGCGGCCCCGAACCGTTGAGGCCTACAACTATCCTAGGCGTGACGCTCCGGGCCGCGAAGCCGCGATTTTTTAAACACTCATAAAATGACGAAACAAATTCCGAAAACGTCCAAACATACCTCAAAATGTTCAGGTAGTTTTCCGTCCTCCCTGAGGTCGCCTTAGGATAGACCAATAATTAATTGGCCAATCCCCCACACCCTCTATTTACATGAAATGTAAATCGCCCCACACACACATTGCAGGAATTATAGAGGGATTAACTAATTTGTATGCGACTTTCACTTACCACGTGTAGCGTTAGCATCAGGCTGCTCCTTTTCTGTAGTGTCATCCGAAGAGGCAGTAACTTCAGGGCCAGGCTTACGAAAACACTCAAAGAGTAGTTTGCTTTCTTTTCATAATATTAGCTAATTAAAAAACTCGCAACGCCAGCTACTGTCAAACACGTGTTCATCGTTGGAAGGTGCGTGAGCGTGACGTCAGGCCTAGGTCACGTGTCACAGCCAGTGAGCCACCGCGTTTCACGCTTTGTAACAGCACCGCACTGGAGTGGGGCTGAATTTTATGAATGGACATGAATGAAGTAGATGGCTTCCCCTGCAAGGCTTATTTTATTGCAGTTATACTCTACCCGGTATGTGGGAACAAAATCAATGAACTGAAAGTTCTGTCACAAAACTATATCGTTACGTATCCTTGCGCAGTTTTAAGTGGGTATACGGAAATTCTGGAGCTTTCTTAGTGGGTATACGGCGTATACCTGTGTATCACGTAGCCTACACCACTGGAGAGGGTGACCTCGCCTGACCCTTGTTAACAAATTTTCCCATCAACACAACTTGTACCAGGTGTCACATGAATGGTGCGGAGGAGAGTTCATCGAACCTAACCATTTACTTTGAGCTCCAAACAATGAAACAAACCCTGATATGGCTAGAATGATCCTAATTACCAATCTTTCCCAACCTGACACACTGTTCCATTCTCTTAAAGCTGGGCAAGGCCCTTATTTGTCTTTTTCATTTGGTGGTGCCAGGCATAACTCGCTGGCTGGGGAGTGTGACAACTACCAGACCTCTTTGCCTGCTTCCATTAGGTGGTGGGGGACACCCAGCGACCTCGGGGTTCACTTGAGTGTGCTTCTGGCGCTCCTAAATAAGGGGTGGCTCTCTAGCCCCCATACTGTGCTCTCCTGGCATCTCTGGCAGCCTTCACCTGCCAGGAGCCCCCAAAGCCCTGGTGCCCTCTCTCCCACCTCACCAACTTCCAATAACATGTCACACTCCCAGCCAATACCACCATTCCTTGGGCTGCACCTACCCCTAGCAGTCCGCCTGCACGATGGAACAGCAGCCAGAATCCATGTCAAATCCTCTAAGTCCCCCTAACCTGCACTAACTTGGTTAGGAGACTCCTACCAACAGGGTACGTTGTTCGCACTCACTCTCCTCATCTGCACAATCACGCCATTCACCCAAACACTTTAGTCATTCACTCCACAGTACCACACACCCAGTCCACAACACCATCCAACACCTTTCACTTTTATGTGAAAACAAAAACACACCAGTCCTTCGGATCCCACTTGGTCATCAAATTTAACTGGTACACTTTTTCATCAAACCCCAATCAATTTGTCACTACGTCCGTCATCCGCTGGCCTCCTCCATACTGCCCTCATCGTTTATTTCCAACAATTTAAACAAAACATCAAAATCTCTTCACCAGCCTCATGGAACCTCCGCATGATTCCAACCAGGCATTTTAGTCTTTCCTCAAACAAGCCACTCTTTGTTATCCACTTGTTTCAGGTGTGTTTAACGCTCTGCCTGTGATGTCTCCACAATTTTTTTAAATAGTCACCCAAATCCACTCGTGCCACTCTTATCCCTTCTGTCAGTCTCTCAATTTGCAATCACTCTCGATATACTTTTAATCAAAATTTTTACATCCCAATATGGCCCGCTTCTTTGGCTCATTGGAAGGAGAGTGAGGGAAGGAATCCCTCATTTCCCATTACATGACCCCGCCGCCTTTCCGCCACGGCTCAAAGGGGTCACGTCTCAATTGGAGTTGTGGTCCACCCCCTCCTCTTCTCCAGGGTTCGCAGAAGTCAGGTAAACCCCAATCGGGGGAGCGGCCACCTCCTCTTCTCTCTAACTCCCTCAAGACAGATAAACCCCACTCAGCGAGCCCAACCCCTCGTGTCCTCAGAGAGGTTTGAAGACCAAGTGACACATGGCGGTCGCTGCTGGCCCCTTCCTGTTCTAAAATGGGTACAGGGAGTATGTAGCACATGCCAGTGCCGCTTGCCACTCATCTGCACTCTACCCCGAAGTTCCTGAGAGGCTGAGAGAGAAATTAAAATCCAATTTCTACCTTAAGCTCATCGTCCACACCATGTATGCATGTACCCACGTACCCGCTTCTTTCCAGTCACATCTGTCCGGTCGCTTCTCTCCAGCAGGTTACTCATCATCGGTTCACCATACTCCTCTGGGGCTATCAGCTCCACATGCTGGACCTGCTCAAAATGTGTCTCATTCATCAACAACCCCGTATGCTCCCTCAATGTCTCCATCACCAGGGCTTGCTCTAATTGTGGTGTCATCCGACGAGTGATGCCAATCAAGTCCCGCACCACTAACATACCTCCCTGTGGTGATGTCACACATCCCACATTATTGTGCTGTTCTACTTCCTGGCTCCATTTTCTTTTCCATTTTCGTCGTTCATCCTCTCTGAGCCTTTTTAGTTGTTCGTTATCTTTCCGGAGTTTTTCCATCTCCGCCTACTCCAACCTCGCTCTCTCCTTTAGTTGGTCAATTTCAAATTCATGTTCTTTTTGTTTCCTGTCCCACCGTCTCTCCTGTTCTTCATTCTCCAATCTCGTCGTTTCTCTCAATTGATTGATTTCACTTTTCTGCTTCATTCGTTGTTCTTTCACTACTCTTTCTTCCATCTCATTCTTTAATCTTGCTTTGGCTTCTAACTGTTCAATCTGTGCAGTGTGGTTCCTTAACATTTCATTCTCCATTCTCTCTCTTTCCTCTTAACATCCTCAGCTTGTTTTGTAATTCCCTCTCTTTGTTTTGGTGTTTCTGTAACTCAGAAGCTTTTCCCCCTAATTCCTTTCTCATCTCAGCACCTCTTTCGCATGCTTCCTCCCTCATTTCGTCCATTCTGTGCTAGTTCATTTCCCCTGTACTCTGATTTCCAAAACTGTCTTGACTTTTCCAACAATTCTTCCTTCCTTTGCTCCAGATATTTCTCTCCTCTTTTTATCTTCTGTTCTAGGCTTTCTCTGATCTGATTGCCTGATCTTACCTTTTCCTTCAGTTGTTCCAATTCCAAATCATGTTCACATTTTTCCTTTTCCAGCTTTATTTTCCATTCTTTTTCCAAGCTCTTCCTATCCCGGGAGTTACTAATTTGCTCTTCCTCTATTCTTTTGTTAAGTTTGCTCTTCTCTTGTTCCAACTTATGGGTACTCCACTCTACTTTCCTCATTTCTCCATGTAGTTCCTCGACTTTTTCCACCAATAGATTCCGCGTGTTTTCCAAGTCGAGAATCCGTTCTCGTTCCCATCTGGAATCTGTCTTGTCTTGCAATACGTAGACCAACTCATTTTCCAGCCACCGAATTTGTTGCTGTGCATCGGTCAATTGTTGCGATTCCCTGTGCACATAATTTTCCTGAACCTCGTCTGCCTGCCGTCGTACCTCGTCCAATTTAATTTGTAACTCCTCAATATAATTCTCATCAAACTCCACCTAGTCCAAGGCATCCCCCAATCGTGCATGAAGCTCGTCAATGTACGCGTCGTCGTCCTGCTTTGTTTGCCATGGCGCATGCTGTGACCACGTCGCTTCAACCGGTGGGTGGGAGCGTTTTTTTCGTGCTGTGCGGCCCGTTGTGCTGTTCATACGAACCCTCTCCCGCTTCGTGTCGCACTGAAGTGGAGCCGCGCCGCCATTTTGCGACTCCATTTTTCTTTATAATTTCGAAGTTTTACACCCAATCGGCTCAAAATAAAATCAAACCAAATTTGGAATTTGCGAGCGACGTTTTTTTTTTTTTTAATGTGCCTCTCGTAACCAATGTTCGAGGTGCGAAATTCACCCCAGGTCCAAATCTCCACTCCTCGACACCAATTGTTGTCGAATTGGTGTCCTGCAAATTTATGGAGGTGGAGGGGTTTGCACCCCACTCCTGACAGCCAATTGTTGTTCAATTGGTAGCGCTTAACAGCACTGCCGTCTCACGGGTTATATCGCCGGCAAGTTCGGCACAGGTCTCGGGTCACGCGCCTAAGATCACGATACCAAAGTACCTCTGTGCCTTTCCCATTGGGGATACACCCCGGCTACAGACTGGGTTTGATCAGAGACCGAGCGAAGTCTGCCGCATTCCGTAGCCAGTTTGGTTTTAAATACAAATCGAGCGATTGTTCTTCAGTGCAACACGGATAAATTCAGTGTGGCAAATTTCGTATGAATCAGCCAGATTTAATGGGGAAACATCGGGGAATACGACACAAGTAAAGCATTCGCGATAACGTTATAATTAATCGATAACCTGTCCTTATCTAGGGATCTACGGATATGGGTTTCGCAGGGGGGCCATAACAAAATAAGCCTTAGGCCTGGAGAACATGCATACAAGACACGGAGAACTTGGTGGTGCCTCATGGCCGAGAGGAAAGGTGTGGAAGGCACAAATGCGGCTCGTGACAAGCCGATGTCGTCGGATTCAAGCGCCCAGCCGGAGCATGCAGCGTGGCAAAATGGCGGCGACGTCCTCCTATCGGCTCAGCCCACGCACGCAGCCTCGGTGCATCCAGCCCCTGTGAGGTCGACGGCGCAAGAGAGCGTGGCAAAATGGCGGCCATGTCCTCCTATCGGCCCAGCCCACGCACACAGCCTCGGTGCATCCAGCTCCTGTGAGGTCGACGGCACAAGAGACCAAGATCCGTTGAAAGGAACCGTTTCTAACCTTTAGGGGCAGGCTTTTTGGACCACTTCCGGGGACGCGTGATTGGTCCATGGTCCGGGTTTCCAGCAGCTCTCCGCCAATGGGTTGCTGGCACGTCTTGTTGACTGGCTCTGTCAGGGCGCTGGGTCGGGGCTGGTTAAGAAGGGGGAAGGAAAAAGAAGGTGCCTCTCGGTACACCACCACTGTATGAACACTGGACCGCCTGCTACACCTTCCGACACAGATTTAACATCCGATTACCAAACAACCTGGCTAAACATGCATTTAAGGGGGGATCTGGGCTAATCCTAAATTTAATAACCCATTAAGGGCCCATTTCCGCAACAATATCTCAAAAACTAAGGCTCATTGACAGCAGTGTCACATTACTGTGAACATCATGATAATGCTCCATGAAATAGTGTGTATTCTAAATCCAGCTCTTATTGGTTCACGAAAAAATATTTTCACGAAAAAAAATAAGTGACCACTATATTCGTTATTGTTGTGTGTCTGTCTGTCTGTCTCTCTGTCTGTCTGTCTGTCCCAAGCATAGCTCCGTGGGTTTTGATCCGATCCTGATAAAATTTTGGTGGGAGGTTTATATCATGACCTAGTTGTGTTTTTCTGAAAATAGGCATGGTGCACCCATTATGGGTGGAGCCACACCCAAAAAACATGTGTTTTTAGGGGTTAGCTGATTTCAATTTGCATCTTCTCCTAGGGGGTTTGTCGAATCTGACAGGGGTTTTGGTATTTGGTTCGACCAATGGCACCTGCATAGCCCCACGGAGCTCGATTTTTCATTTTCGTCCCAAGGTCAAGGTCACAAGGTCACGAACTTAGAAAATTTTGAATTTTGACATAAAATCATACAACTGCCCAAACTTTGAGAGCTCAGATGACAATATTTTTTATGCATAATCTTGAGGTCATTCCCCACCTTAAGTCTTGAAACCATTTTGCTCTATCTCGAACACCTTGCCCGTGGCGCCTCCTTCAAGTTTGTTTTTTCGCTGATTTCATCAAAGTATGGATAATTAATCCGAGGAGTGCGAAATGCCATATAGCCAATATGACGTTATATTGTTCCTGGAATGTTCCAGAGGAAGTTTTGCACCAAAGGTCATAATCCTTGACCTTTGACCTTTAAAGTTCACAAAGGTCAAATTTTCAAAGTAGTGGGAATCAAACCGGGTTTTCGACCTTCTTCGACAGACTAACTCCAATAAGCTATAGCACGTATCCTGTTTCCTTATTTTAATGTCCACAACATTGTTTTGTGACTTTTAAAGGTTATGCAAAGGTCAAATGTTTTAAGTTGTTGAACGAAACTGGGTTTTTGACATTTTGCAGCTTATCACCTGTCACTCGTACCACATCATTTGATCATTTTTATAACTTGGTCATAAATTATCACATTGTCTCATCCTTTACTTCTGAAACAATCTACATCATCAAATACTGCTTGTGAACCATCGTCATCTTCAGACTTGTTTTTACCACAATCCACCCATTACTCCACTTTTTGACAATGAGCCAGGTGAGCTACAGGATCATTGATCCTCTTTTATTGTGTACAGGGTCTAGGCTCAGCGAAAAGTAAGAAGGTGTCACAGAAAGGAGCTAAAGCAATGTACAGATGATCTGACAACAGGTGAATGTAATAGCAAGGAAATAATTTCTGAAGTCGACAGAAATAGGAGAGGAGGAAGGGTGATGAGAAATTAAGAGCTTTGAAAAGGGAGGGTTTATCCGAGGGATCGTGAGTTCAGTGATCGAGATGACATGAGATTGTGGTGCACCACCACCTTTGAAGCCCTGGAGGGAAAAGCAGGACTGAAGTTACAAACGTGCTGTGTTGCTGAATATAGAGTGTGGGTGGAACAAGTGGGAGAAAAGAGAAACAAAGGAGTGAGGTGAGCAATGTTTGGATTTCCTGAGTTCGGAGAGGGGGTTACTGGAAGAACACATGCATCCTTGAGGAACAGGAGGGCCAGAGGGCTCCTGGCAGATAGCAGAACATTGCGTTGGAGAGGGGTGCAGACATGAACGGGTTAATGGCCATGAAGAGTAGGCAGGTTATTGCTGGCACACTGGATAAATTCCAAATTCACGCAAGGATGCACAAAAGGAACTTTGGTGCAGAAACCTGAGACCATTCAGCCATTTTATGCACAGATTTATCCAATGTCTACATTTACCATACACTTCCTCCCACCCATGATGCACCAAATCCTGCAGTGAGGCAGTTGCATTGAAAATTTTTTTTGCGTTCTCTTCCTGGAAGGCAAACCCAACTGAAGGCAATGTCAGATCATCCCATAAACCCCGAAAAAAGTGTGTCCACTCTCAGGAGACCAAAAAACACCATCTGGTCGACCTGACGATTTTACTTTCAAACTTGTCCCCTTCCTCAAAAACCTGGTGGCACCTTGTTAAGCATTTCTCGAGAATATTCTTCCCCCTCCCCTCATTCCCTTCTCTCACTTCAAATGGCACCACAGCAAACTCTGCTTGTGACAAGGCCGAATGCCTCAATTCTGTGTTTGCTTCCAAATCTTGTGTCCCTAATCGCTCACTCTCTGTGCCCAGCCTACCCTATCACACCAAACTGCTTCTGCATTCAGTGTCTTTTTCACCTCTGAAGTTGAATAGGTTTTTGGCAAGCCTCCATTGTGATACTGCACTGGACCAGACGGCATCAGCTCATGTGCCCTAAAAACCTGCTCTACTGCTCTTGCACATTCCCTTTCTGCCTTTTTCACCCGAACATTCTCCAAAAGTCATTTTGCACCATAAACAAGGTGCAAAAACCGATCCCCTTAACTACCGACCTATCAGCTTATGTCCAATCATCAGCAAGGTCGCTCAGCATGACATGGAATCCATAATCACAGTTGACATCAATTCTCTCCAATGGCCAGATCTCAGACCATCAGTTCGGATTAAAACCAGGTCACTCCACCTTGGACATGCTGCTTGCACTCTTCCAACAATGAATGGAGGCCCTCATTGTCAGATCTTCGAAATCAGGGCCATCCTTCTGAACATATCTCAAGGTTTTGATGCAGTCTGGCATCCCGCCTTGTTCTCAAAACTCTCTGCCTATGGCATCCAGGGTTCACATTATCTTCAACCTCATTCTTCAGGTCTTCAAGACCATCTCAGGTCATCTCCCATCCTAACCCTGATATTTTATATCCATAAAACTCCCCAAACTCGCCTCTTTCCGAGTTTCCAGTTTTTCCTTCCGTTTCTGTGATTGAGAGTTTGCAGCTGCATCCATCAAAATTTGTTCTCCCCATTTGTTGTGTTGAATCCTTATACGTCCTGTGTACTATCTAGCTCCTCCACGAGCCTTGACACCATATCCTAATCTAATAAAAGGCAGTGTGTATGTGTGTGTGTGTGTGTGTGTGTGTGTATGTTTGTGTGTGTGTGTGTGTGTGTGTGTGTGTGTGTGTGTGTATGTGTGTGTGTGTGTGTGTGTGTGTGTGTCTGTGTGTGTGTGTGTGTGTGTGTGTGTGTGTGTGTGTGTGTGTCTGTGTATGTGTGTGTGTGTGTGTGTGTGTGTGTGTGTGTGTGTGTGTGTGTGTGTGTGTGTGTGTGTGTGTGTGTGTGTGTGTGTGTGTGGGTGGGTGTGTGTGTGTGTGTGTGTGTGTGTGTGTGTGTGTGTGTGTGTGTGTGTGTGTGTGTGTGTGTGTGTGTGTGTGTGTGTGTGTGTGTGTGTGTGTGTATGTGTGTGTGTATGTGTGTGTGTGTGTGTGTGTGTGTGTGTGTGTGTGTGTGTGTGTGTGTGTGTGTGTGTGTGTGTGTGTGTGTGTGTGTGTGTGTGTGTGTGTGTGTGTGTGTGTGTGTGTCGTTGATTGGTATCTGCATGTGCAGGTTTCAGAATGTGAAATGGAGTCCTCCCAGGGTGGGCTCAAAGTGTCCACCTTCATTTCGGTAAGGAGTCACGATTCATGGACCAAGCTGTGAAGTTTTCTGTTCTCAAAGTTTTGTGCCGAGGGCTCTCTTCAGGATCATCGCTGAGCCCCGGACAGCTTCCAAATGTAGTTCAGTTGTAGTAATATTTCCAGGGATGGTTTTTAGCTCACCTATAAAGTTGTTCCAGGGAGATTATGGGATGGCGCGTCATCAGTCCACAAATACTTGCAACTTCTTCTCAGAAACTACACATACGATTTCAATGAAATTTGACCACAACCTTTATCACCCGTGATGGCATAAAAAGGGGGGGGGGGTCTGAAGGGGTCTACAGAAGGAGTTTACGGGGGTGGGGGGAGTGGCTTGCTTCCCCAAAGAGGTATTTGCTTTCTCAAATGATACACGCAATTCCGATGAAATCTCACGACAACCTTCATCACCCATGACGTACCAGTTTGTTCATGACATTAGAAAAATCTGCTCTAAGGGTGTTTAAGGGGGGTTGCCCCCCAAAATATGTATTTACTTTATTTTCTGAAGCCATACACACAATTTCAATGAAACTTGACCACAACCTTTGCCACCCGTGATGTACCAAGATTTGTTCATGGCATTAAAAAAAAAATCCATCGGTATTTACTTTCTTCTCAATTATATATTTTGTGGGTCATCCATGCCGACCCGTGGTTTCCTGATTATCTTATCCAGCCGCTACCAGGTGAGCAAGCCTGGTGATGGCTTAGTGGTTAGGGTGGCGGCTTGGGATCCTAGGGTCCTGAGTTCAATCCCCGTTGGCCGCTGAATTAATATACACCAGGAAGTTGACTCAGCCTGTCATCCTTCCGAGGTCAGCAAAATGAGTACCAGTGTATTGGTAAGGGGGACACAGCATCAGCGGCATAGCAGCGTCCCAACCAATGATGCAACCACCACAGTCACAGGCTGCACTCGATAGAGAGACCAGGTGAGTGCCCAGGAGTACTGCTCCAATGTTTAATACCTCTGTGAGGTTATTTGTCATTATTCCTGCAGGTCCAGCTATCACTGGTACAACCTTGTCATTCTTCAGCTTCCAGGATCTTCTCATTTCATTCTTCAGGATTGGTGTTTGGTCATTTTCTTGATTTCAGCACTGTTTAGTCCAAAATCACTGGTATCAACACCTCACTAAAGCCTGTATCACACTGGGCTGCGACAGCGTTCTGCCAGGGCACAGCTCCCACACCATTGTAGTACTGTCAGGTACTCTCTTACTTGTTTCCCAACTGACAATATGATTGCTGGAAGGGAGAGGCATCATATATATATATATATATATATATATATATATATATATATATATATATATATATATATATATATATATATGTCCCGATTTCTCAATTGTCACGAACAGTTGTCGTGCGACTGTTGCACGACATTTGCGCGATGGTCGCACGACCATCGCACGACAGTTGCATGTGCCAAAAAAAAATCTGTTTTGTCACCTGAACGTCGCGCGAATGTCATGCGACATGTTTGCGAACTCCAGGTGAAGTTCATCCCAAATTTCGCCGGGAGTTCGTGGGACATTCGTGAGACATATGCAAATGTGTTTTAGTATAAATTCAGTGTGATTCCAAGTGAAAATTATCGCTGTTTTATCGCAATTTGGTGTCTCCAACTCGTCACGAGCTGTCGCAGCCCAGTGAGATACAGGCTTTAGCAAAACCTTCTTCTCAGTTTTTTTTTTTAAACCTAATTATGATATCTGTTCACAACGCTTTGTTTTCAATGTTCACACTCGATGGGATCATTAGGTTGTATGTGAGCGGTCGGTACTTCCATGTTTTCAGTGATTACTTTTGCTTCATGTTCCCACAAATTTTCTGGAACTGGGACATCAAAGTTTTTGTGGATGTGCCAGCGGATTACATTATAAACTCTGTTGTGTCGTTGTGTGTACAGCTGTTCTGACATGAGTTTGTTTTTGTGTGTGTATTTGGTCATTAAGCATAACATATCATTCTCCTTACTAACCCCACCTCCACCCCTCACCTTTCTCTTCTTTTTTTTCATATCTCTCTCTCTCTCTCTCTCTCTCTCTCTCTCTCTCTCTCTCTCTCTCTCTCTCTCTCTCTCTCTCTCTCTCTCTCTCTCTCTCTCTCACCCCCTCCTCGCATCCCTCCCTCCCATGGTATAGCAATGTTTGGTGAGGCATAGCTCTCCCAACCTCCCCCCACCTCTTTTCTAGCTTTCCCTCCCTCCTCTCTTCCTCCCCTTCTCTCTCAACCCCCCTCCTTAATACCCCCATCAGCGAAGCGATGGGTTATATTTGCTGGTGTAAAAATAAAAAAGGGAGACAGTTTATAAGGGATGGCTGAAGGAAGGAAGAGGGAAGAATGAAAGCTGAATGGGTTGGGGGGGGATTTGTAAGGTTTTTATTTGAAAGGTTTTGAGTTGTAAAAAGAGAGAAGTATGATAATGGATGAGCAGAATATAAGGCAAGAAAGAGGTGAATGAATTATCGGGGGTGTTTGTTTAGGAGAGGTTGAATTGTAAAAGGAAGGAGATAAAAATGCAACACTGAAGACTCACTCGAGCATGTCTCCGAGCAAAGGCCGAGACAAACACAAAGTCGAAATCTCATGTATATGACAATGGGAAGAAACCGGAACTGGAAATTTAGGCTCTTGTATCTCGTTCCAATAACATTTTGACATTCCTTTGTATGTATGACCAGTCCATGAACAAAATGCCTGAACTCAGCACGACATGGATGGTGCTCGTGGTGGCGGATGCGGGAGACGAGGCAACAGCGTTACCCATCATGCTTCGACACATTCAATCAAATTAAATCAATGCAAATGTGAAATGAGATCAAGATCATGGAAAGAATGGTTAGTACGTTGAAGATGAGTGGATTTCATGGTGTAAGAGTTCAAATAAACACGATTCTTAAAAACCAGAATTGACATTTATATGAAAAACTTACAAATGAACGAAACAATTCAGTGCCAATACCAAACATGTTTACATTAAAAGGATTGCCATATTCGAATATGTAATAAATAAACGATTTATAAGCTTGAACATTTTAAACCCGACAATCTTCCTGACCCATTAATGTTACACCTGTGAGAGATTTGATGTTATATTGTGACCTCACGACACCTGAGAGCATACAAGATGAAGACACATCAAGCAGGGACATCGATCACTCCAACACTTTGGAGTGCTTTAAACAAGCAGATCAAAAGTGGAATCAAATGATGGAAAGATTTCATAACTTAACATTAAATAAGTTAAAAAAGAAAAGTAATAATACAATAATAATAATCATCATCATCTAAGAAATAAAAAGTCGTTTCATCGTAATCTGCCGTGGGATCGAACAACTATTGATGGCACGGTCTTGTTCAAAAAGTCTCATCAACTGAGGCAAAAGAAAACACAGCAGTACAAGGGTTTAGATAAATAAATTTTATTGTATTGTAGATTGCTGCAGGATATACAGTATCTAAACCACCGGAGTGAATCGTTTGGAAATGAAGCAAATGTGACGAGGTCTGGCTGGTAAGCAAGCAAGACAAATTACAGACAAATTACAGATACATGTCCATCTCTTGAGCACCCTGTAGAAACACCAATGAGAAATTCACGTTGACATTTAACCCTGTTATTGTATTTGCCTAAAGAAGCCCAAATGCAACATACAGTCCATCTTGTCGTGTGAGAGGGGGAGGGGGGGTGAGCATGGGGTGTTCAAATATTCTCAGAATAAGACAATAGCCCAAGAAACCCCAAGACTTTTATATTTTAAGACGTAAACCCATAATCCAGGCTGTTTCAGTCCACTGCAGGACAAAGATCCCCCACCTTAACACATGTCGAGGGGTGTTTGACATACAAGCCACTTGGTTTGACTGGCCAAGTGTGGGATGGTGGGAGTGAGCGTCATCGCATTGACAGAACCCAACGAGTCAGTGGGGGAAATAAATGAGTCTTCAACCACTCGAACAGCCGGCTCTTTTCAATATACAAGCACATATAATCAGAAAGAAAATATTTCCTGACAAAACTACCCAAGGTATGAAAAAAAACAAATTCGTTTATTGTACCATTGTATTGTTCCGAGACCCTTTTTGAATGCCCCTCAAAACTTATAAAATGAAAACGGTGTTGATTTGATTATAGTCGCTTTATCATGCGGTCCTTATGTCCAAATGAGATTGTCATAGTCTTAGGGGACATTGAAGTTATTCTTGGCAATGACTGATTCAGGAATGGACAACTGGATTGAAAAATAGAGGACACAAAAAGTGAGGAAGTGGAATCTGGTGACAAGGTTCTAGAACGATGTCCAGACAAGACGACAATGGACAAGGTCTTGTTGGTCAGTGAGTGGAACATTTTATAGTTAGTTGAATGGAGATCATGAGAAAGATGCATCGATATACATAGATTTGGTGAAGTCAACTAGATGGATCAAATGGCCTTTTCCAACATCTCAATTTCCTAGTGATAAATGAATGCAGCAGCAACCTATCGAAGCAGTGCATGAAGCATGGAGCATTCACAAATGCAAGGAAAAGGATCCGTAATGGTTATCAAAGCCGATGTGATGGAAATTGCGTCCGTGCCATGCTACCGGATATAGAGCAGTGCGCATAGAAACGAGGCTTGCATCACCATTAACCCATGTGTTCCATCTTGCATCATGATAACCCTACCAACAGGTTACGAATACGTTGTGGGTGATCTAAGGCAATTACAAAATGACGTGGCACTCACTCCTGCAGTATCAGAGACAAAGATACTGGGGCTTGTTAACATCAACGTCAAGAGCTATGGGGCCCTCCATGGCAAATTGGCAAAAGGAGTTTCAACAATAAGATCCTTCAGTTGCAGGGTCTAATCAAGAAATGAAGAAACAATAACTTGGCAGACTTGTATCAATCTAAATGGTTCAAAATGAGGTGTTTGCAGAACGATCGACTTTGGAAAAAACGGAAAACGCTGCGTGTTAAAAATGGAACGTGCTTGGCATTGGAAGGTGTTTCATCAAACCAAATCGATTGAGCTTTCATGAAGTCCAAAACGGTGATCCAGAAGGAAACCAAGGCACAAACTAGATACGAGGATCATTTTTATCCACCCGCACAACATCCATCCCCCAGAGTGCTGCGGGCTGTGAAGCTCAAAGCATTTTGTTTGAGCAAGTATGGATGGTATCCGAGGAGAACACCTTCCTTTCACAGAGGGGGTAAACCACCAATTAGGATCTTACCTTTGCCTTCTTGGTGCAATTCGTTTGGAGAACATAAACGATACAGCCAAAACACAGTACTACGGATCACACAATCAAGTGTTCCTCTCGGTGTGGCGGACGTAGCAAAATAGACGACTTTATGGAACAGAAGAGATGCTGTTCTAAAAGGCACGTATGATACAGCATTCCATGCCAAATGTGGGAAACCTGAAACAATCGACCTGTTGTCCAGAGCCATACGGCCTACAAGGGAAGGGTATTGATGCGACGCTCACATGCAAATGTAACATTGCTTGAAGACAGGAACAAAAGAAGAAAAAGAACCAAGAAAAAAAAAAGAGGTAAAAGGACTTGCAGACAAGACAGGAGAAAAAGAAAGAACAAATAAGATACAAGTACATTGATAGAAAACTTACGACTGTATATCAATGTGTGCAAAGTATTACTGCAGGAGAACTGCAAAATAAGCAAAACCCATCCATACAAGCTGGGTCAAGGTAATTGCTTCGCAAAATATATTTACAATGCAGTGTCTAAAACAGGAGAACCGTCTTCAAAACAAAAGTCGAAGAGAGAGAGAGAGAGAGACAGAGAAGCAGAGAGAGAGAGCGAGAGAGCGAGAGAGAGAACGAGAGAGAGAGAGCGAGAGAACGAGAGAGCGAGAACGAGAGAGAGCACGAGAGAGCGAGAGAGAGCACGAGAGAGAACGAGAGAACGAGAACGAGAGAGAACGAGAGAACGAGAACGAGAGAGAACGAGAGAGAACGAGAACGAGAGAGAACGAGAGAGAACGAGAACGAGAGAGAACGAGAACGAGAACGAGAACGAGAACGAGAACGAGAACGAGAACGAGAACGAGAACGAGAACGAGAACGAGAACGAGAACGAGAGAGAACGAGAACGAGAACGAGAAAACGAGAACGAGAACGAGAGAGAGAAAGAGAAAGAGAAAGAGAAAGAGAAAGAGAAAGAGAGAGAGAAAGAGAAAGAGAAAGAGAAAGAGAGAGAGAGAAAGAGAAAGAGAAAGAGAAAGAGAAAGAGAAAGAGAAAGAGAAAGAGAAAGAGAAAGAGAAAGAGAAAGAGAAAGAGAAAGAGAAAGAGAAACAGAAAGAGAAAGAGAGAAAGAAAAAGAGAAAGAGAAAGAGAAAGAGAAAGAGAAAGAGAAAGAGAAAGAGAAAGAGAAAGAGAAAGAGAAAGAGAAAGAGAAAGAGAAAGAGAAAGAGAAAGAGAAAGAGAAAGAGAAAGAGAAAGAGAAAGAGAAAGAGAAAGAGAAAGAGAAAGAGAAAGAGAAAGAGAAAGAGAAAGAGAGAGAGAGAGAGAGAGAGAGAGAGAGAGAGAGAGAGAGAGAGAGAGAGAGAGAGAGAGAGAGAGAGAGAGAGAGAGAGAGAACGAGAGACATAGAGATAGTGAGAGATAGAGAGAGATAGAGAGAGATAGAGATAGAGAGAACGAGAGACAGACACACACACACACACACACACACACACACACACACACACACACACACACACACACACACACACACACACACACACACACACACACACACACACACACACACACACACACACCTTATAAAACACAGTGTGATTTCACATTGTTGTTAAAAAACAAATAAAAATAAAAAAAACAAATTATAAAAAGGTTACATTTTGGCATGTCTGTTGAACCAGGTTTGTGATGACGTCAAACCTGAAGCGCAGCACCAAACTTCGAGGTGCATTTCCAAATGCCATCACGTGGCCTCACATTTCACTGCAGACACGATCGGCCACACGCGGCTCGTATTTGCAGTTCAAACCGTCAGAACAGACGTATATGAAGGGTATTGCTAAAATCTTTTTTTTGTATTTAAAAAAGAAAAGAAAAGAATGAAAAATTATCAGGACTTTAAGCCCCTTTCTGTCTTTCAAACTCATGGAATTAAGATTTGTTTTAACGAGCACTTTTAAATTAACCCTCCAAGGGGGCAAGGGAAGCCTGTCCTCCTGGATTCTTGGGGTCTGGGAAAATGCATAGCAAGTTCGGTTTTCGAGTCCCAGTCTTCGAGTTTGATCTCATCAAATCCAGGGGCATGCGTGGCGAGTCCATCCTCCACGAGAATGAATCCCAGGATAAAGTCTGGCTCTCGTTAGTTCGGCGGTACGAGTGCCAAGTACAACCTTGAGTCATGAGGCTTGTGTGGCAGACATAATCTCTTCTCACAAGATGTCGGAGGCTAATTTCAACCTCCTGCAAGTCTCGGCGTATATATCATGAACTCCAAGTTCATGCATAGACTCGGAGACTTATAGTCTTCTCTTCTCCCGTGGGACACCAACAATGAGCCACTGTGCTTCCTCTTTCATGTTAGAGCCACAGGCCCAGCACGAAGCAGCATGCACCAAGGGCTACAATCTGCTGGATTGAATGGGCCACGAACATCACAAGAAGAATCTGAAGAACATTATTATGACTACCATTGGCAGCTGCATCGTCACGGTGCAACTGCCGTTGGGCTTGATTCAAGTCCCACAGTCGTGGCCGGCTGAGATGCGGTTGCGGCTGGTTGAGTTGTGGATACATTAGGCTGTCCGGTGGTTGTGCAAGACCCTCCGGATGTTGAGGTGAGCGCCTCTGGACCATCCGAGTTTTCGAGCATCTCTTGTATGAGAGGCGGCATGGATCCAGGGATCTCCATCTTGAGGGTTATGACACGCTCTGAACCTGAAAGAGACGGCAGTGGAAGTGTACGGCATCTCATCGATGTTGCATTTACGTGGCGCTGCCAAAAATCTTCTCAACACAGGGATCAAAGAATTTACGAAGAACACACTTGTCTCAAGACTCAAATACACAAATCGGCTTGTCTAAGCAATCTGTTCACGTCCAAATAAATTTCAATCCTTGTTTTATCTTGTTCTTACAGCCGGTGGGAACACAAAATAATTTGAACGCAAATGCGATGGCAAACTGTCAAAGGAAGAATATGTGATTCAAGTCAAGGACCCCTGGGGGAGCCATTTACATGACTGCAGACGCGACGAAATGTAGTCATCACAGGCATTAATTCAGGAGGCAAAATGAGTAATCTGAAGGTCAGCACTGTAATAGCATGGAATACGGTTTACCAGTGGAAGTTGGATAAAAGGCTGATGGAATGGATGGCTACATGGTGGGTTTTTAATGGGGCATATATTGCATTGTGCAAATTTTTGACACCCCCCCCCCTCCTGACCCCCCGATTGCCTGTATGTAATTAAATGCATCACTTCAAGTGGACGACTTGTGACGTAGGTTTTTCATCAACAACAATAAACCCCACTCGCCTTTGAACTGTCAAGCATGGGTTGGAATCTAGGACGAGCGACAAACTGAAATCCTGGTGTTTCGCAGACAGAGCGGTTCTCATTGCGTGCGTGCCGTGCTTCGGATGGATGTTAAGCTGGGACTCCTGTCTGCCAGCATTAGTTGGTGGCCCTGAAAGATTACACACGCCTTCTATCGCTCTTCACCAAGACGTACAAAGTTACCTCTTTACAGACGAGTGTCCCCCACTCAGTAATTATCACGTTTGTTACACACTGTTCAGGTATCGTCACAGCATTTGTGGAAGAAAGGAAACAAACTGTTCTCTAGCCATGCTCGAATCGTGCCATCGTTTATCCTCCATTTTATCCGACTCCAAAGTGGTGCAAACTACTCACTTTCAGGTCTTTACCATTTTGACCATCTTGGATAACTGGTTGGGATGACTGACCCTTGCGGTTATGCAAATGTGGTCCCATTTGCGGGTATGCAGATGGTTCACCAGGGTTCTTGCTCTCATCCCCCCTCAAGGTACGTGTGTGACAGGGTTGGCAGGATGGCCTCGAGCTGCTAAGCCTGGGTTTGAATCCTGACCAAGCTATAAATTGTCATCCAGGTGTTTATTAGGCAGGGACAATCATGAATGTGTGTGCCGTCTCTTGGATGGACGTTAATGCTTCAGTCACATTTGGCTCGGCCGGCGTAGGGTCTAAAAAAATCTACGGGCACGAGCAATTATAGGGCGGCCGCAGTATTTCCAAGGTCACACAATGTAGCAGTCACATATGTTTTTATTTTTCGGGTAGCCGCACGGGGTATTTAGAAATTGTGGAGACCGAAAACGTGGGGGTGCTTTACGGTCTTTGATTTGATGTCGCATGGTGACCTTAGGGCATCCCTGCGGCGGCCATATAATTTTCAAGGCAGACGCAAGGTAGCCTCAAGGTGCCCACAAGGCGACCGCAGGGGGGGCCCTAAGGCGAACGTGGAAATAGTGCGGCCGCCGTAATTTTTTGGGAGTTGGCAAAATTCATTTTTCATTGATAAGAGCCTACGGAAAACGCACGAATAACGCAAGCCCACCGTACGCCCTACGTACGGTCAACATGGAACACATCTACGTCATGGCTACGACTTGTCGAAGTGCTACGGCCAACCTAGAAATGAACAAGGTTATAACTCCGCGCTTTAATTCCACGGAGACCCCTACGGCCTATAAAAGATAGCCATACGGCGTAGGGCCACCCTGAGGCCACCTCAGAAACTCTGCGTCCGCCGCACGTTTGTGTCAATTCTGGGGGGGGGGGGGGGTACGGCCGCCGTATCCGAGCCGTAGAGCAAATGTGACATGCTTAAACAGGTATCCTATCTAATGGCATTATTTGGTGGACCTTAAAGATGTCACGGTGTCCTTCACAAAGTGCAGGCGAACTGTCACCGGCACCCTGAACAAATTACAAACTCCTGCCCTCACCTACAGGGGGCATTGCATCAGCAGGAGTGCCGCACCCTCAGCCAATGATGTACTGCATATGAAAGAAGGAGGTACGTCATGAAAGAAACAACGCTTGAAGAAACTATCGTGTTTTGCTCTTTTAGAAACGAAAATCAGGAAACAACAGACTTCATTGTCTGCTTTAGTTTATAAAACGTTATCTTTTACAAATCAACGAATCTTTTAAATGTTTAAACCAGAAGATTCTAGAGGCAGAAGCAAAATTCCACTGTGGATTAAAAAACAAACAAACAACAAATGCAATGAAATGATTGTGAAAAAGAAATGATTTAATTGTGAATGCCCCCAATAAATAAATAAATAAATGGTGCTCTTCACAATGTCTTAAATTAAATAGGAGTCTGATTGCCAGATGTTACATCCAGTAGCAACAACTGTTGGAATGAGAACGATTCTACCGAATCCACATGAGCTGCACACCTAATTTGACGACGACGTCACCCGACCACCCGAGCGGTCTTGGAGAACAAGTTCCAGATGCTCATCAGAAATTGGTTTCCAATTTTGTGTGAGCTTTACAGGCCGTTATGCAATGACTTTGTCAAAATGTAGCACAAAACGGGCATTCGTAGTGTGTAAAATAGCAACGCACAAAGATCATCCCTTTAATTACATCGCTTTGCGAACACTGGGGTCCGAAGTGGTGCATCAAGGAGAAAGACCTGGACCATACCTTTCGCACTAATTCCACGCAGGTCCGTGATCTTCATGAGGATCTTGGGAAACATGTGCGGCTTGCTGGGCCTTCGTTTCCTCACGTAGAACTTGAGGGCCTCAAGGAGTGGCTCTTGCAGCCGGTCCACCTTGCTTGGATCTTCCAGTTCTGGGCGGTCTGCAAGTGCAGTACAGCATAATGTTACCTTGTGACCTCACGCACAGGACTTGTGACGTAACCCACCATTTTATCAGCAGCATTAGCAAATCCCTCAGGGAACAGTTTGCTCAAAGGGGCGGAGGAAATTAATGGAAAACACAATGGACACAGCAAAGTAGTAACGATGAAATCCCCCCCCAAAAAAGAGAGAACAAAACAGTGGCATTTTTATACTCATCTTTTTAAAAAAAAAAACTAAAGAGCTGACAAATGCTTTTTAAAACTTGTATTCAAACCATTTGTCATGCATATAAATAATTCTCCAATTTGGACTAAGATGGAATTTATCGAGACGATCGGAGAGTCAACATGATAGGAACCAAAGAGGGATTTTCTGGGATGAAGCGATGGTATATAAAGCATACTGACCACCTGTGATGAGGCAAATGGCGCTGAGGAGACCCGCCTCGGTGTCGTCCATACCCAGCGGGATAAGCTGGCTGGCAAAGGCGAACACGAGGTCAGTTAACGGACCGAACCCCGCGTTATGCATCTGCGTGCGGTTGAGTGTTAATCCATCTGAGAACGTCATGGTGTCATGCTCGGGTGTGTAACGTGTGCAAATACGAAGGATCTGAAGGAATCGGGAACAAGCGAGGGGTTGGGAAGGACAGGGGATTGGATGGGATGGTTGGGGATAAGGGGAGGCGGGAGTAGGCAACAATTCAGCTCAAGTCAGTCACAATTGAATGAAGCAGAACTTATCCCTCTTATTTGCAGATGAGAAAGTTTGATACAGTATTGCTCAAATCGGTGGTAATTATCTAGGACGGTCATTGCTTAATGTGGGGGTGATGAATAAACGTCATGGTCCAAATAACACACCCTTTTCAAAGCAAGCACCTGTTCTTCTGTAGACTCTGTCATAACTCATTCAACACAAACACAGAAGATGTGGTTACTAGACGAAAAGGATTACACCAATTGTTGTAACTCGTTCTGCATTTAAAATGAAACAATTGGGATTTGAACATCTTGCTATCTCGAAACAATATCTTTTGCACATTAATCCCAATTCAATGGACAATATTGCTTAGAAAGGTACAAAGATAAAGGACAGGAACACCTGATAGCTCTGTGTCTATCGAACAAAAGTGGTCATCGCTCGTAAGTGGTGAAAAAAGTGGTCATCGCTCGTAAGTGGTGAAAAAAGTGGTCATCGCTCGTAAGTGGTGAAAAAAGTGGTCATCGCTCGTAAGTGGTGAACTTTGCTTTATATCCATACATGGAACATATCCAGAAGTGATTAATTTATTTATTTATTGTTCTTTCTTCGCCATTCACAAATGGCCACAACAAAGTGGAGAAGTTGTTGGTCTTGATAAATGTGCTTTTAGAATTCAGAATATTTTTCATTCGCTGTTCCTTTCATGTTTTGTTTTGGCAAATTTAAGAAGCCAAAGGAATGGAATACATCAGGCTATCGCTGTGCACGAGCTGTACCTAACGGATCACAGCGGGGGTCCGGTAAACACAGAAGTCCAAAGCTGGAGCTGCCAAAATCTCATGGTGTTGCAATTGGGTAAAATGGTCTCATTGCATTGTTTTCATGGGACATCATATCATATCTCCTCTTTTAATTCACATATTACTTCCCCCCCCCCCCCCGTCTCAACCACCCCCTCTTCCCTCAGGTTTCGCCACACTCCTCAAAACAATGCCACTTAAGTGCAGATAGCCACTACAAATCTCAAATCTTAAAACAACATATCAATGTAATGTTTTCGTCACATGCAATGCCATACTAAAGTAGAGCGAAGTCGATAGTGTGCCCTCGCAAATCCCCACGCTCGCCGCCAAAAGCAAAGTTGAAAGATGGCAAAACGTTCCACCAAGAATATGAAATTTTGATTTTTTTTTTTTTTTCCTTTTTGACCCCTGTGACCTTAAGTCCCCACGATCTGAGGTATGAACATGGTGGTCAAACGCAAAAAATCTTACATCCCTCAATGTTGATTGCATATGCAAAGTTTCATTAAAAAAATGTTTGTAAATGTGCCTCGAATTTTGGTTTTGACCACGCCCCAGGGGGGCGGAGCAAAGTGATACTGCTCTTGCACCTTCTTGCCACGTGGTGATCATAACTGCCAAGTTTGGTGAATTTCTGCAGAACCGTTTAGGAAAAGATCGTGACAGACAGACGGCCAATGACAATAGCTCTTCGGTTTTTTCCCCAAAATCATGGGGATAATGACACTGAAGTCCATCTCCGGAGCATATTCGTGCAAAATTACATCAAAAATCTCGACGTCAGTGAGCCGTAACATCAAAAAAGAAGATTATAAACGTGACACGTTCATAATCAACACAAGGATTTACTACACTCGGTCGACGTCATTAGACGTTGGGAGTAAATTTTCGACATAATCGACACATTTTAATTGAGGTAACTTTTCTCGTGCTCATATTCTAGCTTCCCCGTTGTTTCGTACTGCTTCTAGAATGTAGATGAAAAAAAACCACAAGAAGTGAACTCGCTATCACGACTCCAACTTGTGACACACGTTCATTTTAAACTTTACTTACAGAAGTAAAATAGGCATTTACACCGATTAAATTCTGCACACCAGGATGTCGAGGCAAGCAGCCTTGAGAAGCGTTATCTGATCATCAATGGCGAGTGTGGAGAACCCAGGGATGCGCTTGGCAAACTCCACAGTCCTCACGATGCACTTTGTGGACAGATCACTGAACTTGTCCCAGAGATCCGCGTCGAGCGTGACACGCTGCCCGGACCCATTTGTCTGCAAGAAAAGGTGAAGCGGTATTGAGCAGAAGCACCCATTTCGAGAAATATTAACAACCATGTTTTATACACTTGTATCATCTTTCAAAGTAGACATGAGGTATTTCTTTTCTGGGTACTTACCTCTGCCACTGAAGGTGGACGGAGGTTGTTTTCACCCCTGTGTGTTTGTCTGTCTGTCTGAGCAGGAAATCTCAAAAAGTTGTGGATCGATTCGGACGAAACTTTGTGAACAGGTTGGGGGTGTGACAAAGACAAATTGATTTGATGTTGATGAAGATCCGGATCCGAATACGAGAAATTTTTGAATGATTCTTCACCAATGAGGGATGGGGCCAAAAACGATATATTGCACGATATCTCAAAAAGTTGTGGATGAGTTGTGACAAGACTTGGTCGATAATTTGGTTGGTTGACAAGATCAAGCCGATTAGAATTTGGTTAACGTCCGGATCCAGATTCAGCCCATCAGTGGGATACAAAACGTAAACTGTTCAGCCTGGCGGAGGTATGTACTCGACTAAGTGCCGTTTTAGTTTCCTATGTGGCTGTCAGGATAGCCCAAATGTAGTGTACTCAATCATTGCAACCTCATCTGGGTCTGTGGGCATGAGACATTAAACCAGACTACTTCTTGGAAATAATAAGCCATTGTGTGCCATTATTGCAGCCAAATGAAAATTTTCTGTTTTGATCAAGAGTTGTTTTGCAAGCACTCTGCAATGGCGAAGCAAACTTTCCAAGGTTAAATTCTCAGCTACAGAAATGCACATGACCCTTTCATGGACACCATCATAACCCTAAAGTAGAGTGGGAATCACAACCGTCCTACAATTGAATATTTTGAACACCGTGTAATAACTTTACTGCAATAAAACAGGACGAAACCTCTCAAAAAAAAAAAAAAAATGTACCAATGCAAAACATTTTCACTCAAAATTCAAATGAAGGCATCTGCAATTCACATCTGCCAAAATATGCCAGAAGTGACAGTGAGGAAACAGCAGCTCATCGTGGGCAATTTGTTTGTTAAATTGCTGCACTGTTGCAAGATGGATTGCATCACATGAAAGAATAATAATAATAATAATATTATTCATATTAATAATAATGAGTTCCAAGCAGTAACACGAAGAGTTTTTTGTACACAATATTGAAGCTTATGGAGGAGTTAGAACATATCAATAATCATCAGGAAGTAACAATTAACAAAAGGAACAGTTGAAAGAGGGGAAGGAACACTCCAACAGTGGGGTTGATGGGCAAAATAGAGAGACATGGACAAATAAGGGATGTGGAGAAGAATGAGGACAAAGGGAGGACAAGGGTGAACAAGATAGATGCAGCTGCAAATGCCGAGGAATGAAAAACTGGAAACTTGGAAAAAGGTGGACTTAAGGTGGGTTGAGGAGGGTAGAAAAGATCATGGTTTTGGATGAGAGAAGAACCGAGATGGAGGTGAACGGCTGCCTTGAAGCCCTGGATGGTAGAATGAGATAGAACAGACTGAGGAAGTTGGTAAAATAAAAAATTGAAGTGAGGAGGGGAATAAGATAGAGTTGAGGAAGGTGAAAGGACAACACGTGGGAGAAAAAGCATAATGAAGCATGCGGAATCAGAGCAGAGACAGAATTTGCAGGTTGACTTGCTTAAGCCCTAGGTGAGTAGGGCAGACACTCACAGGGTCACAAATTTGACAATAAACCACAACAAGGTATGGTTAAACATGGAAAATTGAAAAAAAAACAACAAACAGTAACACAGGGATGAAAACATAAAGACATGGCGGATCTGGTCCGGAAAACTTAGCTTTGATGAACTGGAAGGAGTAACTGCACGACCCAACATCCAACGCGCTTGGACCCAGAATGGGAAGTGAGTTGGAAGGCTTACTGTTTTTAAGAAGTACTTTCATGTAGTTATCCATGAGACACGATCAAATTTAGCATTGTTTGAAAGTGGCAGAAGTATAAAAAAAGAAAGATGTTTTTCTTTTCGGAATAAGCATCAGTGCCATCTTGGATGAAAGGGAAGGATTCATGAGATATGGTCATAAGTATAGAAATAATTTCTACAGTTTGAAATAAACAAGTAAAAAAAAAAAAGACAAAAATGTCATCGCCCCCATTGTTTTAATCATTTTTACTGAATGGTGTTAAAGGGCTTGCCCCTTATTTATGTACAACTAAAATGGACACCAGTCTATCAGTCAGCCATCTTTGATCAAATCACAAAATAAAAATAGGAGCAGGTTTATGCCATCATGTACTGTGCTTGTGCAAAGTTTGAACAAAATCGGACTATACATGTCTGAGAAATGGTCGGGGACACATTTAAGTAACAAAATGGCCAACAGTCAGCTATCTTGGACCTGATCTCGAAAGTAAAATGATGTGGTTAGGTCAGCCATCATTCCTTATCGGTGTCCTAAGTTTGAACAAGATTGGAAAATGCATGTCTGAGAAATGGCTGAGGACATGTTCGACACCGGGTTGTTGTTTTTTTACAACTAAAATGGCTGCCAGTCGGGCATCTTAGATCGCATCGTGAAACAAAATGATGTCCATGTGTACGATCATCTGTTGGCTTTGTGCCAAGTATGAATAAAAATCGGTCCATACATGTCTGAGATTTGGTTGCGGATGCACGCACGCACAGACACAAAAAATCGAGACCAAATTCAAAGCCTACATTTTGGACGAAGTCCAATGGGGGCTGATATATATATATATATATATATATATATATATATATATATATATATATATATATATATATATATATATATATATATATGTAGACAGGGTAGGCCATAAAAAGGCAAATAAAACAAACAAACAAAATCATAACTCGACACTCATGAAATATATGAAGGAATTTTATTCCATGAAATATTTGTGCAATCCTCAAGTTAAAATATTTAAACCAAATGCTCAATATGAACTCCCCTCTGTGCTGTACATTTTCTTATTCGTAACAACTGGTCAAAAAATTAACAATTCTGGCCACCAATAATCTCCACAGTCCTTCCTGGCCTTCCCCTCTTTCAACTGTTCCTTTTGTTAATTGTTACTTCCTGATGATTATTGATATTGCTTTACTTTCATCCATGTGTTTGATCAAGTTGAAATTTAAAACATGTATTCCCCATCACTTCTCGATCACAATTGTCAAGTTTCACGTCAATTGATTAAGCGGTTCCAGAGAAAACATTATTTAATATTTGTTCTTAAATCCGACATGGCTGCCAAACCATGTGACATCAATTATTCCTCAACACCCTCGTACACGCATGCCTTGGGGAACATTTATGTGAAGTTTCCCCTCAATCTGTCCAGCTGTTCTGGAGAAGAAGATTTTTTTATGTTTTAGGGTAAATCCAATATGGCTGCCAAAAGCATGTGGCTTCTGACATCATATGTGTGAACCTTTTGTTCCTCATGGATAGGCGGTCATACTTGAAAAGTTTCACCTCAATCTGTTCCGCTATTTCAGAGATTTTTGAAGGTTAAAAACAAACAAATCAATATGGCTGTCAGATCACGTAGCTGATGACGTCATTAAAAATTGTGGACCACTGTATCCCTCGATGACCCTCAAATATTTTCATACTGATCGGGTGTAGCATTCGTCATATTATGACGTCATAACGAAGGCACCTATGATGTTGTATTAAAAAAAATCTCACTCGTTTCCCATGAGTACTTGCTTTGTGGCAAGTTTCAATTTTTTCCTTGGTGTATATTACATAGGCCCTCCTAGTTAATGACATCTCTTGACAGAAGGTCGAGTCTCGAGATCTGTTTCTTGCTCACAAGGCACTATGGAGGCATTGCAGTCCTCCACACACTCTTTCGACACATTTCCATAAAACTGTTCCAGGTTGCAAGTGAGTGTTCTTGCAGAAACCCTATCCTTGTTGTACTTCCCATATATAAGCTTCATGGTTCTTCTTGTTCCTTAATCCCCTTATCATTTGTGAAGCGACTCCCCAATTCAGACATTTTTATGCTCTTCATTCAGGTCCTTCAAGAAAGCAGCCCACAATAAACTCATACCCACTTCCAAGCTTTTAAACAACTGGCTGACCACCTGCACCTAATTTTATAACTGCCCCCACACCCTCCACTTTTATAAGGCACCCCTGCACCTCCTCCCCCCCAATCTAAACTGGAGTTTGCCTGGACATTCAAGACTGTATGTTACGCTCTGCCCCTCATCAGTCTTTTTGTCATTAACTTTTCCAAGTATTCAGGTTTTCCATGAGCTTTGACTTTTCATTGAAAATATAAGAAAGAAGGACACAAGTCCCAACATCACCTAAAAACAGGATGGGTAGTGATGGAATATATACAAATCAAAAAAAGGCTCTTCTGGCTAAACAGTTGCATCGGCTATAAGGCATGAGCTTAACAGAGCGACAGCCCTCTATTTCCTTGTAAGATTGTCCTGCAGCCGATACCGAGAAGACAATTTAATTCTCAATTTGATAGACCAGTGCACCCCGGAGAGGGAGCATCCATGGACCTGTGTTCCAGGCTCGTTGGCCCTCATCGGCATGGAGCGGAGCAGAAGCTCCTTCCCGAAGTGGGAAGTAGTGATGGAATTTGGCCAAGGTGCCAGCAATTGCTTGCTCACTCTTCGCGAAGTACACCGCGGAATTTTTAACGTCCACCAACTAATGCTGGCAGAAGGGACGCCCAGTTTAACATCTATCTGAGGGATGGCACACATATTCATGAATCATCCTGCCTATAAAACACCGGGATGACAGTTGGGCCGAAATTCAAACCCAGGCTAGACAGCTTTGAGCCGAGTGTGTGCATCTCTCGGCCATCCTGAGATACACACAATCTATACCTCTATACATAGTGTGTGTGTGTGTGTATATATATATATATATATATATATATATATATATATATATATATATATATATATATATATATATATACATTATACATACATACATACATACATGAACCGGAAAAGTTATATAAATAAATGTATTCAGGTAAAAGGTATATGAACGAGTAATAGGCATCACATAAATCCGAGATCATGTGGAATGTTGGCCGAGGCCCTCACTTTTTTTCTTCCTCACTTCCATGCGATCCATCCATCTGCCTCCAATTGTTCTGCATCTTTAAAATGCAGGTCCTTCAAGAAATGTCCTCAGGATAAGCGGTTCCTCCATGCCATCTTGGATGATGGCTGTGCCATCACCCCGTGGCTGAACCTGCTCCTAACGTCTGATGGCCGATGAGTTTTTTTTTCTTTTTCGGTCCACCATCAGGTTTTCTCTGCGTTTCATCAGATGACCTAAGCCTAAGTAAATTTCAGCAGTATTCAGCTTCTCCAGTACTTAGTGCTGGTACAACCTAAAACAGCTTGTTCTTCATTTTTAAAAAGCTAACTTTGACCAACTGCACGCTGTGCATATACCTCCTGGGACTAGTCACTTTCAACAAGATGAACCCTGAGCACACTGCTGTTCCAGGGATTCTGCAACTTAAAATAGAGGGGTTCACACCCGCTAAGCATGATGTACTACACCACATAGCTACCACAAATTGTGTACTTGTGATTCTGCTCCAAGAAATACACCTTCGCGATGAAAGTAAAGCAAACATACACGGCTTCAAATTGCTTGTCTTTAATCAGGCAGCCAGTACCATGCTATCGCCACTTACGTCAAGTCTTCTGTCTACGACTGCATAGTAATTGCAGTGTCAGCTCCTGACTCCAACCTGCAATGGCACATCATCAAAATACAGGATCTCTACACCATCAATATGTACAAGCCACAATCAGTACTCCTCCGGCCTCGGGACCGCCCCACTGCACCATCATCCCCTGTTATTTATATAGGGATTAGGGTTACAGCTCGCTCTCTCTCGCTCTCTCTCTCTCTCTCTCTCTCTCTCTCTCTCTCTCTCTCTCTCTCTCTCTCTCTCTCTCTCTCTCTCTCTCTCTCTCTCTCTCTCGTGCAGCCTGTGGCTGCTGGTTGCATCATTGGTTGGGACGCAGCAATGCCGCTGATGCAGTGTCCCCCTTACCAGTACACTGGTGCTCATTTTGCCAACCATGGAAGGATGACAGGCTGAGTCAACCTCCTGGTGTATTTTTTAATTCAGCGGCCAACGGGGCTCAAACTCAGGACCCAAGGATCCCAAGCCGCCACCCTAACCACTAAGCCAAACACCAGGCTTGGGATTACAACTACACCACAACAAATGGTGCAGAACTTTGTAACTGGGAGTCCCAATCTGATTTCACTCTTCTTTTTGATCATCGTGAACCAGCAACTTTCCACTCAAGCCGCTGGAACACCACTACAAAGCCTGATCTGGCATGGTGGCAGAGCGGTAGCGTTAGAACACGGACAAGACTGGTTTTAGATAGATTTCCACTCTCCCACCACAGATCTGGCCTCATTAAGAGAGCCCCTCTCCCGGCCCCAATACCCTCCCTTCTATCGAAGAAATGGAATTTCCACAAGGTGAACTGGGATGACTACAGGGAAATGACAGATGACAAAGCAGCCACACTTCCTCACCTGGACTCCCTCAACATCGAGGAGGCATATATTTATTTTTGTGATGAGATCACGGTAGCCTTCATTCCCCGTGGCTGCCGCAGAACATACGTACTAGGCTGGGATCCCAAGTGCGAAAGGCTCTATGATGCCTTTATCTATGCATATAATGAGGAGGAAGCCTCTCATACAGCATCCAAGTTAAAATCCTGATTGAATGAGGTTCACAAGTCACGATGGTGAGAAGCTGTTGAAAGCATCAATTTGACACACTCAAACTGCAAAGCCTGGCAGCTGATCAATCACCGAAATGGAAGAACAGCAAAACAACAACCCTCCCCTGTTACTCCGGATTTAGTTGCCCATACACTCGTTAACAATGGCAAATATCCGCAGCCGAATAAAGCTTTCTCCCGCAATGTCAAGTCTAAACCTCAGGAGATTAGGCATTCACCATCTGTTGATCTTGGCCTCACAGAAGAAGTTTCACCACCTGACCTTGAGACTGCAATTGACAAACCCAAGCATGGTAAGGATCCAGGCCCAGACAATATTCGTGCTCAACAGCTCATCCATGCAGGCTCTCATCTTCGAGACTGGTTGAGGATGTTCATGTCGCACTGCCTTGCAACAGCTCGAGTCCCATTGGTCTGGAAGATAGCAAATGTTGCAGCTATCCTCAAGCCTAACAAGCCAAAAAAAGAACCCAATGAGCTACTGCCTGATCTCGCTCCTGTCAGTTCCCTTAAAATTGTTTGAAAGTGTCATCCCGAACAAGATTGAGCCATTACTTGAGCAAGTTCTACCGAATTAACAAGCAGGTTTCAGGAACCACAGGAGTGCAGAAAATCAGGTGCTGGCTGTCATATAATATATTGAGGATGCTTTTGAGGCCAACAAGAAATGTGGTGCACTCATGATTAATCTCTCATCTGCCTATGACATGCTATGGCAACGCGGCATGCTTCTCAAGCTATATAATACTTTTCAAGACAGATGTATGGTACAAGTCCTCAATGAGATCATCTATCAGCACCTGAAAACAATGTTTGGAGATGGACTAGCAAGCCAGACCAGGACCCTTTAGGATGGCATCCCCAAGGGTCTGTTCTTGCTCGAGAACTTTTTAACCTCTATACAGCTGATTTGCCACACACTTTTGGTGTGAAACTGACCTATGCAGATGACTTAGCCATCCAAAAGACATGTGACTTTTTCAGGGTGTAGAGCAGGTCTTGTCACATGATATTGACACAATGCACACCTATTACCATCAATGGCGACTCCATCTTAATGTGCAGGAGACCACCTGTTCAGCTTTTCACCTGAGCAACAAAGATACCGATAGACAACTACAAGTTTGCTTGAATGATACTCTCATGTCTAATTCATATTACCAACACACTGACCGACCTTGCTCTTAAGTTGGACAGGGGCTTTACTTTCCACAACCATGCTGAGGATGTGGCTGGAAAAATGGCAGCGAGGGTCAACCTGTTAAGGAAACTAGCAGGTCATGACTGGGGAGGAGATTTCATAGCCCTATGCTCCACCACACTGGCATTGGTGCATGCTCCAGCAGAGTACTGTGCTGCTGCTGGGGTAGAAGAATACACACAAGTAAAGTGGATGGCCAGCTCAAATCTGCCTGAAGAGTCATCAGTGGCTGCCTCAGACTGACACCCACCCAACACCTGCCTGTCCTTGCTGACATCCCGCCTCACCACCGAAGCTTTTGACTGAAGTTCATCCCCTCTACAACAAGATGCACGAACCACTGCAAACTCAACGACTCAAGAGTCGGAAACCTTTCTGCAGGGCAGCCGAGTCTTGGGCGCTTGAAGGCCTGCATGTTTTCCTGGAACTTGGCTGACACAGCAAGCTGTGATTGTGGAGAGCCCCAAACTGCAGAACACTTGGTGGAAGTGTCCCACCCACCAGTTGGTAGGAGGTTGGAATGCCCTTGCACAGCTTGATCAGCAGGACCAAGAATAGTTGAGAGCTGCTGGGTTTACATCTTGCATGGCTGACGATCGGACCACAAGAAAGAAGAATAAGATGAAGATGGGTTGCAGGGTGTTTCATGTATCAGGAATAAACGGCCTTGACCGAGCTTTGTTCGGCCTCGGCCGAATAATTCTGAGTTGTGTGTTGGTCATGGAGATGGTCGTGTGTAAAAATAAACAAATTATAATTCAAGGTGGAATGTAGGGAGCAGTGATGGTGAAGTGTGAAACAATAAATAAATAAACCAATGTCACCCGCAGGGTGACCCTTATCTTGCCAAAAGGTGACCACGTGTGACTTCTTTAAGGTCACACTGAGGTGAACAGAGCTGCTATCCACCAGGAGCGACTCCTTGAGGAATATCTGCCGACGAGAGATTCCGATGAGAATTGTTCTACAGAGTAACCGTGAAAAATATGGTTTTGCCTCATAACGTCACCAAATGATGTCATAATGTCTCAAGCTTGACATATCTAGAAAGCACTCATCGAGGTGTTCAATTTGAGGTACTACACGATATGGTTCCTAAAACTTGAAAATTTGACCTTGGGGTCAAATATGTTTGACCTGAGGCGCTAACCATGAAGGTCAAGGCCAATCGCCACCAAAAATTAATCAGCTGAGCGCCAGACCATGAACTATATTCCCATGAAGTTTGAAGACGATCCGATCAAAATTACTCAAAAAAAATAAGGGTTTCGTCGACTCCCCTGATTTGCGACAAAGTGACCTTGACCTTTGACCTTGACCTTCAAAATGTTGTGTGCTGAAAGGGACCTCGATAGGCCTCTGATATGCGAAGTTACAAAAATTTCTAATGATAACTGTGCTCTGCAGAATTATTATTACAGACAAACAAACAAAAAAAAAAAAACATACAAGCTGACTAACATATCTTGCAAAAACTTCGTTTTGGCAAGATAATAAATAAATATTTTGAGGTGTTATGTCGGGAGAAATAATGGTAGTGTAGATAAATAATTAAAAGTTGTGTATTTGTGGTGTTGATGGTAAAGTGTCCATAAATAAATAATGGTTCCCCAAAGCATATACAGTGTCGCCCCCTTTACTTTTATTTCTTTATTTTAATTGCCAAGATTCAGAAATATCATCGTGCGTCCCATATGACTTTTGGCTCGGATCCCAAAATAATTTGCCGTGCCACATACCCAGATGTTATTGCATACTTGTGCCAAATATGAAAGAAATGCATCCGGTTATTTTAAAGTTGAGGCCACATAGAGGAACAGGACCAAAAATACAAGCCCCCCAGGCAGGCTGATGCCCAGTTGAGGGCTAACAAGCCAGGAAAGCGTGTGATTGTTCCATCACAGACACTTATGATGTAATTGTTGGACTATTTCCCAGAAGATCACCGTATCAACAGCAGAAGTTCCACATGGCACGCACGCCATACAATGTAGGTTGTTTTGCATGTTGTGAGAAACCCAGGT
>NC_140963.1:75722619-75725119 GCF_056783735.1 Eptatretus burgeri | reverse complement strand
ATCCTGACCCAGCTATAAACTGTCATCCCGGTGTTTTAGAGTCAGGGCGATTAATCGATGTGTGTGCCGTCTCTCGGATGGACGTTCGACGGGCCTCCCATCTGCCAGCATTAGTTGGTGGCCATTAAGGATCCCATGGTATCCTTTGCAGCACCCTGGCCAAATTCCTCATTCTTGCCCTAACCAACAGAGGGCCCTGCATCAGCAGCACCCTCAGCCAATGATGATACCCTGCAGCCTTTTGCTGCATGTGACCGAAGAAGAAAATCTGCAGCAGTTCCAAGATGCAGCAGTTGCAGCACTCATTCATTCATTCCATGTGCAGCACATGGCTGCTGGTTTCCATCATTGCTGAGGGGGTGTGGCTGTACCCCCCTGAAAGTTAGAGCAGGCATTTGGGATTTGTCGTCACACTTAAAAGGGATAAATACACCTCAGATGTTCTGGGATCTGCATCTATACATCGATACATACAACAAACATCTCAAGTTTTAACCATTTTCGTTTTTGTTCTTTTACAGGAGATCAAAAAAAAAAAAAAGGGTTCCTGACTAGGCTCTGCGAAGATCACTGTGGCTAATAAACGGACAGCATGCTTACTCTTCCGCATCTGAAAATCTCCCAGCCAACAGCATCAGCAAGCATGATCATAAAAACACTGGACACAGATAACTGATCCATTCCCAGCAACAGCTGCTGGTGCAAAGAGAGGAATGCAGAAATGGAAGGCCATGATGGCCCATAGAAGTGCAAGTCTGGTGATACAAAAGCAGAGTGTAGCGAATGCATGGTGCAGGGAATGGGATAGGCCTTTGAAGAGTGTGCAGCACCTTATGACAATGCAAACTTCCGGTTCTCAGTTCCTTTTCCACCAGATTTTATCTGCTCTGTTAAATCGGCTTCAAAAGCTGATTGTACCATCTGGAATTGTCTTGCTTAAGCGGTTTTGGTTTTTTTTTTTGTCTTTTGTTCCCTTCATTGTTGCTTCTCCCAGTTAGTTGTGTCCTCCCCCTCCCCGTGAAGCAAAGCGATACTCGATATATTGTTTGTAACAAAAGCAAAAGACTCAATATGAAACAAGCGACACTATGTTGCGTCGATAAATCATGTGTTGAACATGTGCCGTTTATACACAAAATGGATTTTCTAACTTTCAAAGCTTGAATGTCAAACCAAAAATAGAGATGGAGATTAAAAAGGTGAATGGCACAACTCTCATCAACCTTTTCTCCAGAATCCTTATAAGCATAATGTATAATGTAGATGACTGGAAGGAGAGCCAAATGTGCAAACCCATCAATCACTTCCGCCTGATCTCGGGTGAAGTTCGGAAAGAGTGTGGACCTCCGAACAAGTGGACACAGCCATACAGTTATTGAGCATTGGACAGCTAGTGTCTTACCATGGTATACTTTCCCAGCTGGCACAGATTAGGGAAAGTCTCTTGATGGGCTCGACAAACACGGCTGGTCAGGTCTTCCAGCTCAGGGGGGGCGGGAGGCAACTCCACCAATTCGACCCTCGGCACGTCCTTTTTCTTCTTGCTTCGGTCATTCCGCACCGCTGTAACGCAGAATACAAGTGAGCAAACATGGTAAATGCCACTGTTACGTGTTAATGCATCTTAAATGCAGGGAATAAGTAAATGGTTAGAGAAAACACTACCCTGGATTCCCATTCACAGACTTTAAAAACGATTCAATTGCTCAGGCTCGTCTTGTACGTTTGGATGAAATGAGTGGGCAGCCTAACTCGGTTAAATCCGTCCATAACTTTTTGAGGGCCCTTCAATGAGCTGTCCCGCCTGCTTTAAACTGAACAGCGTGCACCGTCATTGTGTGAGAGCACTCCATGTAACCAGTGCAAACTTTCTGTGCTCAAGCAGGCAGTGCACCACCACCTCATGTCATCCTCCATCCTGACTTATGATCTTTATTATCCCCATTAACTCTTTAACACAACCCTCTTACTTGCTGGTTTGAACGTTTCCCCCTCGCCACTCTTCTTTTCCTGCTCATTCATTCCCTTGCTGATTGGTGCCATGCTTAATACTGTCAATTCAACCTTACTCTTCCATGAGCCTTAGTCTTGTCGAAAAATAAATAAACAACAAGGCACACTTGTTCAATGTTGTGATAATAAAAGCACTTCGACACCAAGACATATCTATCTATCTCTATCTCTATCTCTATCTCTATCTCTATCTCTATCTCTATCTCTATCTCTATCTCTATCTCTATCTCTATCTCTCTCTCTCTCTCTCTCTCTCTCCCCAAAAGCAGGTTCAGTGTTTCCCAAAGCCAATGATTGCACTGGGTGGTTTGCCCCTGCCTTATCAGCGGTACTCAGGGAAATTATTTAAAATTTCTTCAGGGTTCCGGCAATAGCATGCCTACTCTTCATGAACGACAGCACGGGATCTTCAACCTCCACCAGCACCTGAAGGTTGGCACACCGCAGGGGCAAATCCAGGAATTGGGTAGGGGTGGTTCCAAATAAC
>NC_140963.1:75685119-75717619 GCF_056783735.1 Eptatretus burgeri | reverse complement strand
CCTCAGCTGTTGAATTAATACCAGGTGGGGTTAACTCAGCCTGTCATCCTTCCGAGGTCGGCAAAATGAGTGCCAGCATGCTGGTATCCTGTGTCGGAGTGGTGACCCGTCCAGGATTGTGCCCAATAGCCAAGGAGACTGCTTAAGCATTACTAATGCTCTGCACAGAGTGTGGTCCTACTGGATGGATGGACATATTACATTGGTATTAAAAGTTTAGTATGTAATTTAAGATAAGCATTTTTTTGTTTTGAAACAACCTGAAACTTTAGGTAGCTCAACATTAAGTTGCATAGATATCCCAAAGAGATTCCATGAAAATATTATCCATATCCATGTCAATGTGCATATTTGTAAAAGACCTACCATGCACAGCAATTGCCTGGACGTTGTTCAGCAATGGGTATGAAAAAACAAGCGTCGATTACTCGATCGTAAATTTAACCTGGACCAAATATTCATGTAAACATTTTAATGTAAACATTTTAATGTAAACATTTTAATGTAAACGTAATGACATTTTAATGTAAACAAGAAGAGCAATTTTATCAACTGCAAAAGAAAGAACACTTTGTACATCCGATCCATGTCCATTCACAGCGTTAAAAAAAAAAACAAGCAGTCATAGACTGGTACTTACGAAATCGTCAACTTGACCTCTGACCTTGTCTAATAAAAGCTGTCTCTAGAGAAGGTAGCGACGCAAACCAGAAGTTTCTACGATGATTCTGTACCAAACCATCAAAAATCATAACGTCGACCGAAGCAAAAATCTCCATTTCTCCACGCAATTATTCAATATTATTTTATCAAAGTCACAAAACCGTAATATTCGGCCATCCACCAACAATCTTTACATAATCCGACGGCTCAGCGAGTCAGGCATGCGACGAAAACCTTTATTGGGATAAAAAAATGACTTTTAAACACCATCTTTATCGAAAACACAGTCAGCGCGCACACGCAAAACCTTTACGTGGGTCAACGACAAGTCTGCTCGAGCGCGCTGCACCACGTGACGAGCCGTGACGCGGCGAGTGAAATATTTTTTATACAATCTTAAAACGTCTCCAAAACATCCGATTTTTACCAGAATTTTGACAAACGAGTTTTAAGCGTCCTAAGCGATCGCAAAAACCGAAGACAAAATTAAAATCGAAGTTAAAACGAACTCGTAACGTCGAGCGAAGCAAAAATACTCAATTTCTCCACATTAATTTATGGAATTATGTTTGACCTCACTGTGACCTTAACCTTTGACCGATTTTGACCAAAATCTAATCAGCGCTAGCCATCACCCTGCTGAATCACGTGGTGTAATTTGACATTGGTAGCTTCTTCCGTTCTCGAGTTATCGTGCCTACAAACATACAAACAAACAAACAAGCAGTCATAGACTGGTACTTACGAAATCGTCAACTTAACCTCTGACCTTGTCTAATAAAAGCTGTCTCTGGAGAAAGTAGCGACGCAAACCAGAAGTTTCTACGATGATTCTGTACCAAACCATCAAAAATCGAATGTTTTGGATGTTTGACTTCACTGTGACCTTGACCTTTGACCGATTTTGACCAAAATCTAATTAGCGCCAACCACCAACCTCCTGAATCACGTGGTGTAATTTGACATTGGCAGCTTCTTCCGTTCTCGAGTTATCGTGCCTACAAACAAACACACAAACGAACAAACACACAAACAGAGGACGGAAGTCATCAATATACTTACGAAATCTTTAGATTTCGTAAGTAATAAATCCAAGAATTGATCGAGGTTTCAGTGATCAGCAAGTCCATGGATTGGCACAAAAGGTCAAAGGGAGGGATAATTTAACATTTCAAAATCAACTTCAATGTAACATTTTTAAAATGAGCATTTGCATCAATTGTATTTTCCTACTATTAAGTTAGGCCATCAATCGACTGATTATAATCTATCATAAGATAAACTACACAAGAGTGCTTGGATTTCGTAAACACTGTCATTTCTGGTGAGGTCACGTCATGTCACAGATGACATCACAAAACGAGAAGGAGGGAACACTCTGAGCTCCAAAATCTGTAAGAAATGTAATTACCCCCACCACCGAAGGTGGATAGATGTTAGATTCTCACCACTGTCCGTCCGTCTGTTTGTTTGTGAACAGGATATCTCAAACATTTCTTGGTGGATTTGGACGAAATTTGGTGGGCAGGTTGGGTATGTAACAAGGAAGAATTGATTGAATTTTGGTGAAGATCTAAATCTGGATCCAGATCCGAGAATTTTAAAGTGATTCTTCAGCATCGAGTGATAGGGCTAAACCGATAGATAGCACGATATCTCAAAAAGTTATGGACAGATTCGGACGAAGGTGACAAGCACAAGCTGATTACATTTTAGTTCATGTCCGAATCCAGATCTGGCACATCAGTGGGATACAAAATGTAAACGAATCAGCTTGGCGGGTATATGTGCTCAACCGAGTGCCCTTCTATCTTTTTTACGAAGCAATAAAGAGTCACATTGCTGAAGAAATGGGCAGCAAAATAGGGATAAATCAATCTTCAACTCAAACCATCATGCCTGAGCGAGGCAGGAGGCACTCGCAGCATATCGGAGCGATTTCCAAAACTTCACGGCTAAGATCATGCAGAAATTGGATGCTATGAACATCGTTATGGTAGTGGTCCGGCAAATTATGAAGCAGATAAACACTTCATTGGTAGAGCCGCAAAAATCTACAACGGATTCTGCAGCTAAGCTGACGATGGTCAAAAATATAACGCAACACCATATGTTAAGCGAAGGAAAGCTAATGGTGCACAGGTACCCTGACAGGCCTTGAAACCCATGAGAGAGAAAGAAAAAAAAACTTCTTCAACAATCTTCAATTCATGGATGTGTTTCTGTCTCACTGAAAGTTATCAGTGCTGCGTGGATATTCTATCCACTCAAGAGCCTACGTCGGCTATCGAAGCTGTGGTTAGCAGTGGGCAGTTCTGTTTTTGACAGTCTGTAACTGAGCCAGAATTTACATTTCATTTTGATATGTACACACAAACATACATACATACATATATACGTATATACATACATACATACATACATATACACACACTGTATACATTCACGCACATACACACAGTCAGGAAAAACCAACCAATTTGATAAACTGTTGTGACAAAAAGCAATATAGAAGTAATAGGTACCAAATGTGTAGATATATATACTAATTAGAATGATTAGGACAACATCAATATGGTTTACTTCCAAGTCACCACTCTACAGTATTCTCATAAACTTATCAGGCAAGTTGGACTAATGAATCGCTTGGTTAACTCCTTTGCCTTCATCAAAGCTGTCGGAACTTTGACGATGACAAACGTTTTTCAATGGCAATAGGTTTCTGGCAGTTCAGTGTTCGACAGTGTTTAAGGTAAAACTCTTTAACTGGCTGGTATGAAGAAGAATACGAGAGCTATTCCACTTCCAAAGCACAAACATGGCAGGATATACTCCCACGGCATAAACATCTTTCAGGATAATGCTCCGCTCCACATACTACAAACCACAGTGGGGGTACTCGAACCCTGAGCCTTCTTCAATTGACCCCTAAAACAAGGCACATCACTCTCTGCTCTGTTCAGCATCGCTCGAACAAAGGGCCAAAATGGTGAATGATCAAAGAGCCGTCTGTCACAAAACAAAGTCCCACTAAATGCAAACATTCATTCTGACGGATGGGCCCATGAACACCTCGGGTGAAATACCTCATTGATTTCCAAACAATGTGCATCAAAAATCACCGACTGCAAACAACATCTGATGCAGACGTCGCTGTAAAATAAGATCGACACTTGAAAGAAAATGCAGACTAAAATTTCGCAACATGTGTGTGTGCAATATCTCCCATCTGGGAACGAAAGAGGAACCGATATTGAACAAACCAACAAACTAAACGTACAGTTAGTCAGCTTTACATTGGCACAGGGGCAGCTGAAAGATGTGCTTATCCTAAAAAAAAAAAACCCCAAAAAAATTCACAGGATCGGTGCGGAGTTTGTGTTAGTATGGAATTCAGTTCGATCTGTCAAATAATTATCTGATTGGTTGTGAGTGCAGCTTTCAGCTTCCCACAAACACATGAAACTCAGACATTTTTAGATCCTCGTGGAGGATCTCTCAGTCTTACTCACGTTGTTGTTCTTCATCTTCTTCTTGTGGACTTTTTTGTTTCACAGCCGACAATTTTCATCGAAACTTCCTGAAACTTGGCATACATATGTAAAAATACCCTGTGCAGACAGTAACCATCTCCGATTTTGACAATTCTCCGAGAAAAAAAGTTATGACGTCAAAATATCTCCGCTAATGGAAATCGCCTAAAAAATTGTCTCCGAAACTAGGCAAGCTTTTTGAATTCTGTTTGCGGGAATCGAACAGGGCATTAGCAGAGATGAATTACCACACATATGATACATCACTATGACATCATATCAATTTTTATGACGTCATTCCTACTTTTTGACATTTTTTGTTTCACAACACAGTTTTCATCGGATCTTCGTGAAACTTGCCATGTATTTGCAGAAAGCCCATGCACAGGCAGTAACCATCTCCGATTTTGGAAATTCTTCCTAGAAAAAAAGTTAACGTCATAATATCGCCGCTAATGGAAATCGCCGAAACCATTATCTCCGAAACTAGGCAAGATGTTTGAATTTTGTTTGCGGGAATCAAGCAGGGCATTAGCACAGATAATTTATCGCAAACCTGATACATCACAATGACGTCATATTCGTTTTTATGACGTCATCATTAAGAGGACGAGGATCTTAGCTCATTTGAGCTTGTTGGCAAAAATTTTAAAATAAAGAAAATAAAAAAAATTTCAACGAAAAATGATAAACTAAAAAAAAAAAAAAATAATAATAATTCGTAACCATTTCCTCACCCCCACCCCCCCCCCAAACATAAAAAAATCAACAAAAATGATTTTGACCACCAAAGTATGAAACTGCTGCAGATAACCGATCACAACTTCCCATGATGCCTTGTGTTGTGGTTTACTAATATGCCGGTATGCATCTGCCCAAAGGGTTGGATTTTGGCTTGAAAACGAACCAATCACGAGTGGAAGGATAAGCAAGTCTAAGCCAACAGTGGTGTGATAGTGAGAGCGTTCACTCTGAGTCTGAGAGGTGGGTGGCTCGAACTCAACCGAGTCATACCAAAGACTAACTAGAAGGGCACTCGGTAGAGAGCATACCTCCGCCACGCAATGTCTGATCCACGAGAACATATCGGGCCCAATACATTTTTGAAATTTCATGCTATACAGTACTACATCGTTTTTGGTCTTATCTCTCAATGGTGAAGAATCACTTTAAAAATTCGGATTCCATCCACAACTTTTTGAGATATCTTGTACACACACAGACAGAAAGGGATGACAACTTAATCTCCTTCACCCTCGGTGGCAGAGATGAAAGAAAAAAAAAAAAAAACATTTTGCATTTTCTTTTTAACCTCCGCCATCTTCGAAGATGGATGGAGGTTACTGTTTTCACCCCTTTCTGTTTGTTTGTTTGTTTGTGAACAGTATTACAGAAAAAACTCCTCAACGGATTTCGACGAAACTTGGTGGGGGGGTTAGGTATCGTCCATGGATCATGCCATTAAATTTTGGACTTGGCCCCTCCTCCCCCAAAAAAGAAAAACATGTTTTAAGCGATTTCCAACCCCCCCCCCCCAAAAAAATAGATAATTTTTTTTTTTGCATTCCTACATGTTTTAAGTGATTTCCAACCCCCCCCCCCAAAAAAAAAATTGTTGGAGAATTTTTTTTTTGCATTTCTATATGTTTTAAGTGATTCCCAACCTCCCCCAAAGAAAATTGTTACCCCCCCCCAAAAAAAAATTGTTGGAGAAATTTTTTTTGTATTTCTACATATTTTAAGTGATTTCCAACCCCCGCGCAAAACAATTGTTTGAGAATTTTTTTTTTTGCATTTTTATATTTTTTAATTGTTTCCCCACCCCCCCCCAAAAAAAATTGTTGGAGAAAAAAAATTTTTTGCAACTTTTTTTTCAACAAAATTTCGATTTCTTTTTTTGCATTTTTACATGTTTTAAGTGATTTCCAAATTCCCCCCCCCCCCCAAAAAAAAATGTTGGAGAAAAGAACTATAACCCTCAGCACTGTTGACATCATATTTAATGAATAAGATATAAGGTTCACGTGAGTGACCCAGCAGTATTGGCGGCGGAGGTTTTGCACTCTCCCGAGTGCTCCCCCTCTAGTTTTGATCTTGTGTTGATAAATTGGTGCGGTGTTGATGTGACGCAGGCATGATGGGCTGAATGGCCTCCACCTGTGTCTAATTTCCTTGTGTTACTCACTCACTTGAAATTCCATCACTGACAATAAATATCCTTCTAAAATAATCATTATTTTCTTTTTGAAGCAAAAGTAAATCCACAAGCCTGTGTTATATTATTTAACAACTGTGCTGTGATGGTGGTGGTTGGGAGTGGGGGAGGGGGCTGTCATGTTTGACGGGCTAATATCATCATAAAAGAGGAATATGGAAGTCAATGTGGCCATAGAATTGCACAAGCAAGGCAACACTTTAGTGGAGCAGTGGCATAAAGCCAGGGCAATTCCGTATCATATTTATTTAACATCTCAATAAAGATTTTGCCCAAGCATAAAATAGCTTTAAACTCGACATTAGAGGCAATCAAAAAAAAATGTCACAACCAAAATACAATTTCAAGACTTGTTTTTGATAAAGGTGAAAAAACAAAACAAAGGAAGAGCAGCCAAAATAATTATTATCTTTGACGTCTTATTTCCAATTTGAAAGTGTGATAACATGAGAGGAGGAGAGGAGATTGGGACCATACTCTGTGCAGAGCATTGGTGCTGCTTAAGCAGTCTCCTTAGCTATTGGGCACAATCCTGGACGGGTCACCACTCCGACACAGTATACCAGCATGCTGGCACTCATTTTTCCAACCTCAGAAGGATGACAGGCCGAGTTAACCCCACCTGGTATTAATTCGACAGCTGAGTGGGATTTGAACTCAGGACCCTTGGATCCAAAGCCCACCACCCTAACCGTTAAGCCAACACCAGGCATAATAAGATGAGAGTTATACATTTATAAGCTTATACTTCCTTCCACAAGAGACGCACAAGGCATACATGCAGAAGGGGTTGATAAACCGAGAACCAGTGATTTTCCATGATAATGGAAAAGAGGAATTCACAGAATTGGTGACTTGAAATGGAAAACAATCTGACACGGAGAAAGAATGGAATGTATTAGATTACAACAAAGGGTCGGATGAGGTTGAATAATTACAAGTAAACTATTCACGATATGGTCTTATTTTGTGTGTGTACGATTCTCAGCAGACACCCTTTCCCAAAGAGTAAGTTCGAAAAGAATGGTTAAAAAAAACCCCACAATTTGATGCACAAGCAATGTACCCTCTATACTTGAAGTGTGAGCACAGCCAATGCTCCGCTCATGTCAATCACAGCTGCTTTGGACGAGCGTCTCTGTGAATCTCCGTCGCTTGCGGGCACTAAGTACCGAATAAAATTCCATCGAAGAATCTCGAAGGGGGGGGCGCGATAAAAGTGAGATCCTTTTTAAAATTCCGCCCCACTTTGTTGAAAATATAATCGCCGGCGAAAACTAAATACCGGTCATCACAAATGATAGCTGACGAAAACAAGAATGCGTGCACCTTTGAAGAAACTTATGTCGCAATCCATATGAGGTTTTCAACAATAATGATAATCAGCATCAGAAAAAAAATAATCCCTGAACTCGTGTGTTTATGTCTATGTAGATATTGCCACATCTGCATCCCTCCTTTACATGTGAGCAGACGTGGATATCATCATCAAGATCAATTCAGTTTAAAGTGCAATATCCAATGGATCCGGTTCCCATATTTTTTTCCCCCATCTGTCATTTAAAATTATATCTTCATTTTATTATCTCCCACATTTCTCTCTCACCCTGATTGAAAAATACATCGGCCAAGGGCCGTCGAGGATCCTAGGTGTGGAGGCTCAAGGAAAATGGTATCTTTTCCAAAGTAAGTGCACAAATGTTTCATTTTCCATTGATAGCACAAAGCGGAATTTATTTTTTGAGATGTAATTTAGGGGGGTTTTTTTGGAAACGGAAAATCACTGGTCCTTTTCTCCATGCTCCTGGTTTTATAAACGCAGACAACTCGGGCTCAGAAAGTGTGAAAAGCAAATTGATCATTGTGAGCTTTGTGGCAATTTCTTGTTTTTCCTCCGAGCTATAACTCATCCCCAAAAAGCAAATAATCTCCGACATGAAAAAGGTTTATAATTGATTACACTACAATGCAAGGCCGAGCCACGGTGGTAGTCATGTGCAAAGCCAGGCTTACAGAACAATGTCAAAATCTCAATCTTTACCAAACTGGGGAAGTGTGTGGACATCGATTCGCTGCTATGTGCAGGCAATTGCCCCCTTCCACAGATTCTATAAAAGCTTTCAAACAAACTAACTTGAACTACATCCAACATTTTGGGACAAAATATAAGCTAATATTTCATTGTTGTTCACTGCATGACATCTCTTCACCAATGAAAACAAAAATCCAAACTCTGTTTCAATATTGCGATAACTTTCAGTCATAAATACATATCGTCATCCTCATAACAAAAGTGTCGAAGACATTTTTCCAGTTTTTGAGATTTTCTGCCAAAGTCATCTACAGCCATGACGTAAACATAATAACGAGTAACAAGGTTTGTGTTTCATTCAGCTTCAATTAACAACTCTGTGCACAAGAAATAGTGAATAAATATTAGTTGATGAAGAATTGCTGCAGTTTTTTGTGTTTTTCTCAAAACTGGAAAAAAAATGACTTAGGCACTTTTGTAATGAGGGTAACGATATGTTGAATGCATCGCTTGGCCACGAGCAAAGCAAACAAAACAAACAAAACAAACAGCAGTTGAAGATCAGTGATCAGCAATTCATAATTTAATTAAGTTACAATAATAGCTGTTTTGTGCAACTACGGTTTGTGAGCAAAAGCATCCGGTACAAATCTTTCCATTTTACAAAACATGCTTGGTGATAAAAAAAAAATGTTAATTCCACTTGACTTCTTCAAACATCTCACAATGACTGACCAGGACAGGAAGCTGAGGCATTCACAATTGTAAATGACCGTTCTCAGCTTGTCAAATCCAAGTTGCATCTCTGATCATCTTAATTATTTCTGCATCAGTGACCCTTGGCTCCTTACACCATCGTCAGATTTCTACTCAGCACCCCTTCGTACCTCCACTCCCCCATCCCCCAATCACATCCCTCCACTAAGTGTTTTTGGCTCATACTAACTGAGATGAACTATGTCAGATCTCGTCAGAATTGGTGGCACTATGGTTAAAGCATCCGCTCTGAGTCCAGCAGTTCGAATCTGATCCTGGCCAAGTCACACAAAACAAGGAGCTGATACTCGAGGTCCCCCACCTTTCGGGTGGTATGAGGACTACAAATGTGTTATATGAAAGATAAATCTTAAATGTTTTTGAAATATCACATACACAAGCCAAGTTACGAAGATGATTGCCATGGCACGAAAAATTCAGCCAATCACAGCCATGATCTAATCAGGACGAGGAATAGATATCAATCGAGGAAGCACCATATGCCATTTTACAGTTGTGGTTTTTTTTGTCCCCATGCAGATATCATGACAATGTCATGAGGAATAGATATCTGCAACATGAAAGCTAAATGTTTAACGCTTTTTGAAATACCATGTACACAAAAGTACGGGGACAGATGGTCGGTTGGTCAGAGACTCAATTTAATGTTCCCGTCACTCTCCGACCTTGTCTGAGGGACAGGGGACAAAAAAAACCACAACTATGAAATGGCACGTGGTGCTTCCTTGGTTGATACTCAGTATTTAGAGGATAGAACATGGACAAACCCTGTGGGTTGGCATCATTGAGGAGAGGAGGAAGATTTCTCCCCCCCCCCCCAAAAAAAATACTCCGCTAACTACAGAGAAAAAAGTTCCACCACAACATGGTGATGCCAGCACCATGCACGTTTCGAGAAGCATCTCCCTAAAGGTCAATGGCTGTGTTTAATGTCCAGTTCTGGATGTTCTGCTGTCCCTGTGTGCATGTTAAATATATATATATATATATATATATATATATATATATATATATATATATATATATATATATATATATATATATATATATATATATATATATATATATATATATGACAGTTCTTCCATGAGCTTCAGAAACTGTAAGAAAAAAAAAATCTCTTGGAAATAATATCAGGCTCTCCCAATCCTTCTGTAATTACCACTGCAATAAGATATCTTTATTAGCATTGCAATAACTACTCTCCACTCCCCTGTCAACCCAAATTCTTCAGTTGTCTTCTTCTCAGTCATTGAATGCAAACCACAGTTCAACTGGACACTCTCAGAATTCTGATATGAACTCCATAATGGAATGGAGGCTCAACAACCTTGCCACATTCAACCACACGAGACCCAATCCATTCTCATCACAAGGTCAAAACCAATGACCCCTCTCTAATCTTCTCCAGCACATCCTTCACACAGACTTCCACAATCAACATTATGAGAATTTAAATTTTCCTTGATCTTTCCTGGAAGCAAGCCTGATATTGTAACCATTGCTAGAAAGTCTTCCCAGAAATTGGGATTCATTTTGAGCCCCCAAAATTACTTTACTTCTTCCAAAGTGTTTGACTCTTCAGAAATCTCAAGTTCACCCCATAATGGAATACTGCTCACACATTTTGGGCAGAACTCCTTTGTCTGCACTGTGCATTCATGATAGAGTGCAGTCAAAGGCAACTAGACTTGTGGGTGATAACTCACATACTGTCAACCTTGAGCCCACTGTGGAAGCAGTTTACTGTCCATCGCTCTTCTACCGTTACTTCTATGGTGGGTGTGCCACAGAATTAAAAGCTGCAGTTCCTCCACCCTCGATAAGTCATCGTTTCACTCACCTGGCTTCAGCGAGCCATCCCTGCGTGTCTTTGCACACAGGTGTGCATCCTCTTTTCTTTTCTTTTTTTCCCCCCTTTCACTCTGGAATTGACTGCCTGTTTCTGCTTTCACTTTCAGTAGCAAAATAATTTAGCACACAAGCAACACTGAGTATTATATTAACAAGCCAGCTCTAAAACAGATCATTAAACAGGAAACCAATTTTCATTCCTGTGGTGCGAGAACCAGCATGCTCATATGTAAACTCCCAGAATTTATATTTGCAATAAAAACAACAACATTGCAACAATAGCAGTGCAAGTTGAAACAAGGCTGAGAAATATTAAGTGGCTGTATTTATACAAATCGTTCTCTGAATAATGTCATTCAAAAGTTGAATCAAATGTGAAGTCGAGTGCTGCGCAAGAGAAAGAACAAGCACATGATTATTAAACAGAATCCACAACATTTGAGATATTCAGAGCTTCGTCGCACAAGTAAGGTTTTGTTTTGGTTCTGCTTATTTACACCGATCTAAGGCTCGTGGAGGAGATCTCACATGAATCACATACAGGACAGATATTAATAGACATCGACGTACTTTGTGATTAATTACACGGACATTAGTGGACTTGGAGGGCAAGGACTCCAAAGGACTCGATCAAGTCAAATCTAAGAAGTCCGAAAGTGTTACAAAAACATTTTCACTTCCTATGATGTTGTTCAGCCTAAAGTTGCAAACATAGTTCATACATTGGCTATGTATGTTGCTCTTCATTGAATAGATGAGATATTCAGATTTCACCGCCTGTTGGTCTCAAACAAATCACGAATCTTCATTTTGGAATACATCGTCATCTAATTGATGGTGGACTTTTCTTATTGACTCGCTGGTCCACGTGTACTCCTTCAAAGCAGAGTCCACAGCATGCACAAATATAATTGTTCCACCATAGTGGATGGATTGAAAGATACTCTCCAATGAACGGGCATGGGTATTGCGGCCAACAAAGTAGTCAGGCTTTATACACTCAACCAATGAGCTGTTCTGAGATGACTTCCACGCCAACTACCACAACCATGGCCCCAGTTATTCCTACCTTCTTGTGGAGTCGGCCGGAGAACAACTTTGGCCCAACCCTTCAAACTGGAGAGTCGGGCCTGTCGTTTCAATGAACATGGCAGGAATTTGTAATTTGTTCTGGGTGCTGGTAGTAACTTGCCCAATGTTCGCTAAAACATACCGTGGGATTTTTAATGTCCATCATGGACTAGTAGTAGCAAGCTGGTCCTCTTAATTTCCATCCAATGGACAGCACGCACAATTGATGCCTTGACCTGTATGTAAAGCACCAGTATATAGTTGTGTTGCCATTCAGACTCAAACTAGACAGCTCAAAGGCAAGTGCACATACCTCTAAGCTATCCTGCCAACTCTACTGTGGCATATGTACAGGTAAAATTGAAACTAGACTTCCCTTCTCCTCATGGGAAGGTGGAGGGGGGGATGGGTTTCTCATGACCTGAAGCTGGGTACTACCAACACGTTTGCTGACTTTGCTGGAGATCAGGCCAGCCATGTTTTTTTTCTTTGAGTTTCACACACACACACACACACACACACACGCGCACACACACCTCATTTTATAATACAATCAGATTCATTTATTGTTTTAAAAGAATAAAAATATATCATTTGTGCTATTGTAATTGAGAAAAAGTATGCACGTTTGAAATATACTAAGAAAATGTACGATTGTGAATGAAACGGTGAAATGCATTTACTCATAAACGAAGAGTGGGTTGAACAACCATTTAACTATATTAACATGCTTTGCTGCCTGATTATACCAAGTATAGTGCCTGGTTTGACTTCCGTTTAATTTCTACCATTTCCTTCCAACTTCTGACCACTTAGAAGCACCTTCAAGACCACATGCTCAAAGTTTTTTTGCCTATTTGATGACGTGCTTGCTTTCAGTCAACTTACATGCATTTTTGGTCGGGGTACGGATAGACATCCGTTCAAAGCAAGCAAGGTGTAAAACAGGGTTTTAAATGGAGATAATTAGGATAGGTACGGCTACAGGTCTGAAGATATTCCAACTTGAAATGCATACCTGGATGTTTTTGTATTCCTGTAAACTTCAGGGAATCGGCTCAGACTCAGATCTCTAAAACTCATATATTGGACTCTTTGATAATTCATCGGCCTAACATGACGTCACCGGTTCCTTCAAGAGCTGCTTCCCAAACATCAGGCATGGTAGATCTATCAATATGGATTTCAAGGGTGGGTTCTGAGGCATGCGAGATATGACGGCTTCTGAGCGTTCAATCAAGTTTCCCAATACTTTCAGGAAGTAGGCAGAAGTGGTTTAAGGATCATCTTCAAGAGCCAAAGCCCTTGTTTTGAAAATTGTCACGAAGAAACGTGCAAAGATGAGAACTTTGTGGCAACTTCATCAAACTGACATAAGGAACAGCATCCAGTAATAATCTTGTATTTGTGTCATGATCAATGAGAACAAAAGTTGACTTCTTCCTCCACCAACCAATTTACCCCTTATATGACTTCATAGTCTGTTTTTGACTGTAGAGAGATGTCTAATATGGGATCACAATATTTTGGAGCAAGAACTATTCTACCACCCCCCTTTTTCCCCCAACTGGACTGCTTAGTCAGTGCTCCATTTTAAAAGGTGCACAGTTGCTCCCTTTCTTCTAACGAGGGACCAACGCTCGTAACATCAGCCACACCTCGCTTCCCACGGTGGTAAACGTACTCTTATAGACCTCTGGTTAACAAAATCCATTGTTTATCTTGTCCGGCACCCATAGAAAAAAAACAAAAAAAAACAAACGAGGCTCCACAGGGATGAATAACTGCATTGCATCTCAAGAATGGAATGTTATTCACATTTAAATCTGGAATACTATCATGTATCACATAGCCAGTCGCTTGTGCCATGCGCATCGGTGCCTTCAAATGCATGGCAGGGAAGCCTGGTAAGAAGGAAGATGTGATTTTTTTAATTTATTTTTTATTTTTTAGACAAAAAACAGCAGCAGCAGCAGCAGCCAGACTAATTTAACAGCACGATGGAAATGCTGAACTCGGTGGTCAGAGTAACTGTGCCATTGCAGTCATTTTTTAGTTGAGAGCAGCATGACAGCAAGACTTGTACCGGCTCCAGAGGAACCCTCAATGTGGTCACTCATGTGGTCATTGAACTCAGACCATTTTGGGTAGATCCTCCTTTCAACAACTACCGGTACATGTTAAAAAGGTTGTCTGGCCAAATACAAACACTCATTTTATTTGCTGTTCATACAGCATGCTCTGTTGCACAATGGACTTGCAAAGTGTAGATTGCAAAGCTTGCAAAGTGCCCTTTTTGTGTAGATATCCAAACTTGTTAAAGGAAAGTTATACAAAGATTGAAATTTGCAATACTTATTACAGGATGGCGTAGACAGGACAGACATAATGACCACGTTAAAGATAGGATTTAAACATCGGTTTGTGAGTGAAGACAGAAGATGTAAATAAATGGGAAAGAATAAATAGCAGGACACGATGGTAGGTAAATAGTGGCTGGTCGCATCCAGCAAGGCCGCAATGGCAACAAAAAAAAAGAAAGCAGTTCCAATAACGAGTGTAAATTGTACGCAAAATCTAGGCTCATGCAAGATGAAGGTGAAGCGACAAGAAGGTAAAGAGAAAACGTGCCAACAGTTGGGCTGTACAACTGGACACACCAAGGAAAGGGTGAATGAACAAGGAAGGAAGAGAGGGGAGCAGGGGAGGACACACAGTAACCTGGAAGTAAGAGAATCCATTTGTTTGGCAATCCATCCGGAGCTGCAAGGTAGGTGAGAGACTTGCCAGGATTGAAAGATATGCTCTGTTTATCGGATCAGCACCTGATCAATTCCAGATTAGCAGAGAGTGACACAGCTGCTTGCCCGTCAGTGGGATAGGGTACGGTACAAAACAAAATAAAGTCATCTGCAAAAATGGAGAGGGTTTTCATGGAATTCCAAAGATATATTAAGAGAGCAATGACCCTGACCTCTTGCTCGAAATTTGGAGACTTTAACCATTGTTGAAATCTGGTAGAGATGAAGCAAAAGCAGAGCAGGATTTGTGAACATGTTGCTAGCAACTTTAATCAATGTTTCCAAGGATTAACACCTTAAGTTCAAAGTAGAGACCATGAGACAGGTCCAAAATTCCCGTTTTTGAGGCCAGAATAATTGCAAACTTGGAAAAAACCAAGTAAACAAACAAACTGCTTTTCTTGTCGATATAGACACGAGTGCTGCGGTTGCTATTGATGCCATCTTGGTTGTAAAGGAAGGATTCATGGGATATGGTTATAAGTGGTCAAATCATAATCACTAGATTATATATATATATATATATATATATATATATATATATATATATATATATATATATATATATATATATATATATATAAAATATATACAATATATAATATATATAATATAATATATATATATATATATATATATATATATATATATATATATATCATATTGAACCCTCCCACACTTCTCTTGCCGAAGAAGATGTATAAAGCAACCAAAGAGGACCTACACAATGTAAGCGCTCCACTGTTTCGAACCATCCCCAGAGTTCCTCAACAACTATAAAGACGTTCACACATAGTACATACATGAGAAGCCCAATGCTACACACCCCCTCAGCTTCTGGACCGGTTTCATCACTTTTTGGTGAATCATCAGTGATAGCGTAGACAGCAATGCATACCAATGAGGCTCTCAAGCATGTAGCACATGCAAACATCAAAAGCAGTCAATATATAAAGAAAGACCCACCCACATCTCTCACCTGTGAATGGAGGGAATAGCCAATCAGCTCTCACCTCATGAACTAAACCCAGGTGGCTCGGATTATGTAAACAATTGACCCCTCCCACACTACTTGAGCTGAAGAAGTTGCGAAACGCAACCCAAGAAGGCCTACACAAGGTAAGTGCTATGGTGTTTTGAACCCTTCCCAGAGTTCCTCGACAACTATAAAGACGTTTACACATAGTATACAACGGTAAGCTACTATAAACTTGTTGTGGAATTCAGGGAAGGGTTCAAAACAGCAGAGCACTTACCTGCTTTTGACGTTTGCATGTGGAACATGCTTGGTAGCCTCATTGGTATGCATTGTTGTTACTTTATGCATCTTCTTCGGCTGGAGGAGTGAGGGAGGGGTCAATTGTTTATATAATCCGAGCCATCTGAGTTTAGTTCATTAGGTGAGAGCTCATTGGCTATGCCCTCCATTCACAGGTAAGAGATGTGGGTGGGTCTTTACACACACACACACACACACACACACACACACACACACACACACACACACACACACACACACACACACACACACACACACACACACACACACACACACACACACACACACACACACACACACACACACACACACACCTGCTGTTATTCTGCAGAACCCATCAAACCTGTGCAGGCTATTTTATTTCTGAACTTCTCAGATTTGTAGCGTACCAGGCTGCGATGCATATTTGGAGTCTTGGTTTGGTTGGTGCCATGGTTCTGAGGATCTTCAAAAAAACAAATTGTATATCCAAAGCCTTTGGATCAATCGGCTTTGTCGGAGGATATGCATGACATATGTGACTTGAAACTGCTCTGTTAAAATAACTTTATCATTGTAGTCTCTGAGTGCATCAACATTTGGTGGAATAATAATAAAAAAAAATCCCATCAAGCAGAACAAGCGCCCAAAGCCATGCTCAAGTTGGAAGCACAACTAAGAATTCTTTAAAATTTGAAGTGAAAAACATAATAATCGAAGAAACAAATAGCAGATGGCATGACAGAAGAAAAATGAACGATGAAAGGAAAACACGACGACAAGCGAATCCTTGAACACGCAGAGATTACAGCAGTCCCTGGATTCTGCAGAGTGGAGACCCCCAAAATGGTTGACCCAACTTTGTCAGGACATTTAAACAATGTGCCAACCATTTTTTCAATGCTTATTCACCTTGAACCACGGGGAGACCCATTCAACATGGACAGACATTTTGGGAGGTTTTGTCCTGCTCGAGCAGATAATGTCTTGTTAGAGTGAGGCCCGGTTGGATTTTACTTTGTGGAGGTAATTTGTACATCCGTCACGTGAGAGCTCGTCGGAGTTTGATTCTCAGCCCGAACCTGATGTGATAGGCAGGGCGTTGTATCACAAAGTGTACCGTCCCTCCAATGGATCTTAAGCTAGGAGGGAACCACCTGCTTGCGTTAGCTTGTGGACGTTAATGATACTACGCCATCTGAATACAAAATTATTGCCACCTACAGTCAAACATCAGGCCTGGCCAGTCGTGGGTGAAAAACGTTCCTCAACAAACCCAATAAGATAAGAAAAATTGGGCCCGTTGGTTTGATTTATATATTTTGTTTTTTAAATATTAAAAGCACTGAATTTAAAAATCATTTATAAATATGATACAAGGAAATGAGAAAAACTTCACGCAGGAGGAAGTCAACAGTCTCATAACGCCTGCGCTACATATTCCCCACCTCCAACCCCATCACAAAATACACGAGCACACATACCCTCCCATGACACCGACTACGTCACCCACACAACAAACTCATTCCAACCCATTTCGACTCATTGGGAAGGGGGAAAGCAGCAGTGAAAAGGTGCATTACAGATAAGACTTCGACAGTCAATACAAATGGGGAGTGTTGTTTTTTTTCCTCATTTCTTTGGTTGGGGGTTGGGGGTTGGGGGGTGGGGGGCAAGTTAGGAGTCGATTGCATTAATACAGACAATATGAAATATGCTTGTTAGCACTCATAATTCAGACTCAGCATCTCAAGATACCTATACATCTATTTTATCACATCTTTTTTATCAATAACATAATTAAGGCTTTTGGTAATATATATATATATATATATATATATATATATATATATATATATATATATATATATATATATATATATATATATATATATATATATATATATATATATATATATATATATTACTTTCCATGTGATGAAAGGACATCTGCGTGAAGGGAAACTTTCACTTGGATCCAGAGGAGTCCATAAAATACAGGGACTACGCTACTATATTTCCAAACCAGAACCAAAATCCGAATCACCACATTCCATTTGTTTGTCAATTGAGTGTGTCAACCAGGAGAAATCATTAACGCCAATTGTCGTCTGAAGCTGATATTTGGCACTGTCTTGGATCCCACAATATGATAAAGAACCAATTCAATTCTGGGTAACAGGAAGAAATGTCACAGAAGTGAAAAAGTCCTTTATCACTATATTATATATGTAGTATCACTATAATCCAATCACAGACAAGTACAATTTTACACGAGAGCAAAGTCGATGGCATGCCATCGCAGATCCTCACGCTTCCCACCGAAAGCAGAGTTGAAAGATGGCAAAAAGTTCCACCACGAATGACCCAATATTAAATTTTGAGATAATTTTTTCCCTGTTTTGACCCCCGTGACCCTTAGCCCCCAGGGCATGAACCAGGGGTCAAATCCCCAAAAAAATCATTTCATATTTTATGCATCCCCCAATGTTGATTGCATATCCAGTTTCATTTAAAAATGTTTTCTTAAATGTGCCTGTAATTACATTTTTTGGTATTTGACATTTTGAACCTGCACCAGCCAAAAAATGACACTGCTCTTGCACCTTCATACCATATGGTGATCACAATTACTACCATATTTGGTGAATTTTTGCACAACCATTTATAAGACAGCATGACAAACAGACTCGATTACAATATCATCCCTTCTCCCCTATTAACAAAAAAAAATCAGCATGGGGATAACATGGTTTAAGATAAAGTGCAGAGCAACGTCAAAGCTCCACCAGAGTTAGTTTTAACAGCCACAAAAATATAATTAACTGGAGAGTTCATGGAACACGATACCCCAGGCAGTGTTCCTTCCATTTTAATAAAATAATGATTTAACGATTGTTTTTAAAAATTCGAACGTTTAGTGCTATTGAAGCGGTCCAGAAGCAGTTCCGAACACCACCCTGTTGAAACTTTATTAGCCCCCATTGGACTTAGTTTGAAACGGGGGCTTATGGATTTGGTCTCAATTTTTGTGTCCGTGCGTGTGTGCATGCGTCCACAACCATTTCTCGGACATGCATTTACTGATGTTGCTCGTACTTGGCATACAGATAAAGAATGACGGCGTATATAAGCACGTCATTTTTTTAAAGATCATATCCAAGATGGCCGACCGGTGGCCATTTCGTTACTTAAATGTGTCCCCAATCATTTCTCAGACATGCATGGTCCGATTTTGTTCAAACGTGGCACAAGCACAGTACATGATGGCAGACACGTGCCCCTCTCTTTATTTTACGATCCGATTAAAGATGGCCGCCTTATAGACTGGCAGCCTTTTTAGTTGAACATAAATATGGGCTCGCCCTTTAATCCATCCAGTAAAATTGCTAAAACAACGGGGGCTATGACATTTTATTGTGTTTTTCACTTGTTTAAATTGAAGTACTGAAAATTGGAGGTTATTTCAGTAATAATGCGATTTGTGTTATATAGTGTTCAAGTACTAAATCAATTCCGGTTTTACCACCAATTTCTGCAGTGTCTATCACATCACCGACCCTATCGAACACGTTACATTATTTCTTCGTGCATGTTGCTTGTGTTCTTTATAACGTCCTAAATAACAGTTTCCTGTTTGGAATGATTTTCAATTTTGTTTTGATTGCCAGGCAGGCAGACAGAGTACAAAACATTATATTACTCCTCTCTGTGCATGTGCGATCGGGACAAATTTTGAGCCAAGGTACGGTAAAATGACAGATTTGTCTTCGTATTCATGTTCCGATTAGTGTTCAAAATATAACATTCAATTGAAATTAAATATGTCCTTGATCATAAGCTGATAAGACAGACGGACAGATGGACAAGAACCATATTACTTCACGGCGCTTTTCGCTTCGCGTGCGTGCGGTGATGAAAATAAAAATAAAAAAAATTATACAAACTACCAGCACACACTCAGTGACCCTACATGTATCCCAAATCAACTTCAACCGATTTACCCATGCTGAGGTATTGCCTGAACCAGTACAAACAGACCCCTTGCAAGACCAAAGATACACAATGGTTCCACACACAATCAAAGATGGGATGCCCCCTCCCTATTCTCTGAGCTCAATGTCAGAAAAATGTATGTACACTGTAGTGGATGGACAAAAATGATGAGCTTAAAATTAAGAAAAGGAAGAGGACAGGGGAAGATGGGAAAGATGAATAGAGAGGCAAGGTAGAGTGGAAAGTGTGTAGAAACGGGGGAAAGAGAATAGGAGAAAGTAAAGGGAAGGGAAGAGTAGAAAAATTGGCATGCAAGGATCATATATTAGAGAGAAAGAGTAAGTTGAGGGGAAAGGGAGGGGTAGGGATAAACACAGACGTTTTTCATAATTTACATGGGACATGATTACAACCCCAACAAAGAGTTATAATGAGAAAGTCAATATAACTTGTGCATTTTCCTAAAAATGCTTTTTCATCAATTCGCCAAGAAAAGAGAAGCCTGATCTACAGACGAGCATAAAAAATGATATTACTCACATTCCTTGGACATGCCGACCTCAAGGCACCTCTGCAAGCGGCAGTATTGGCAGCGGTTTCGCGTTATCTTGTTTACAACACACTTCTTGTCACGGTGACAGGTATACACCATGTTTTTCTGGATGCTCCTCCGAAAGAAGCCCTGAGCAGAAATAAACCAACATTTCATCACTTGAAAGCTTTATTCGACTCGAGCATATATTTTAACAATCGCAGGTTGAACACCACTCCCAAGTATTAATACAAACAATATGTTGTGACAGTTCATAAAGATTCACAAGTCTGGCATACTACATATAATAATATAATGTACTTTTGTAAAAATGGCGATTTTTTTTTGTATATGTAATAAGTAAAACAACCATGATGTTTTTGTGACAATAATTTAATTAAGAATTTTAAAATGACGTTGGATAAAGCAGGGTCAATGTTAGATGTGCTTCACAAATATGATTCAGATTTTGTAGTCTGTTATTAGTGTAGCCTACTAGCAGATGCCCACAGAAATTCCGTATAATGTATCATGTGACTTCAACAATATTATGGGAAGAGCAGTTAAATATCATAGGAATTTAATATTGTTTTGCTATGAGCTCCCGAAAGACGTTGCTTGGCTCTATCAACCCACTCCCCCCGACCCCAAGTCCTCAACTCCCCTCCCCTCTCCTCCGACCCCAAGTCCTCAACTCCCCTCCCCCAACTCTGACCATTCTTCCCCCACTCCCCCACCATAATTCTCTGTCCTCCCTTCCCCCTTTCTTCTCGTTGTTCAAAGCAAGAGGGCATTCTTGTAGCATTACATATTATTTCTTCAATACCTCATCAAAATGGTTCTGGGTGTAAAGTGACAGTCAAAACAATGTCCAATTCACAATCTCATGAGATATGTCCCACAGAAATTCTGTGTGATAGTGAGTAGCCTAATTGTGTCAATCAATGATTCAAAATTACTGACCTTCTTGATGCATAATTTATATATACACAACATAAAAATTAAATAACAATGAAACATTAAATTAACAATAATGTGAGGATGATGGAATCTCATGCTATGTGACAGAGGGACAGACAGACAGACAGACAGACAGACAGACACGTTTTAAAATATCCATGTAGAATTTTCCACTCGACCTGAGCCAATTGGCAAATATGGACGGGCTGAACATACTCCCCCTCTTTGAACAAGTATTTGTATATACACTCCCGATGTCTAGCGAAAAACTCACCGTGGCTTGAACCGTCTCATCAAATTTGTAAACAAGTTAAAGGAGGGACTGAGGGTGAGGCGTAGGAGAAAAAAACCATTTTGAGGGACGTGCTCGTGACAGTTGGCAGTAGAGTTAAAGGGATCCAGAGAGAGAAAGAGAGAGTGAGCAGAGCCAGCAGAGCCAGAGATTTTGAGACTGGAGCTGTGAGAGAGATGCAGATGAACAATTGAGACAGAAGAGAATCAATAAGAAAGAAGTTACATCCAGCTTTCGGAGCTTGTTTGTGAAGGCACAGTGGGTGAAGAAGCAGTAAACAAGTTCAAATACAGTAAGAATGGGGCTGAAAAGGATGGAAAACCGGAAATAAAACAGCAATGGAAGGGAAAATGGAAATGTAGGTGGAGGGAAAGGGTAAACACAATAACTTGGAAAAGAAGGGGTCGACTTGTGAAGAGTTAATGAGAATAGAGAAGATAATTAATATGGGGTGGGGGGGTGACCTTAAGAGGTGAAGATCCATTTGGAAACCCTTAAAGGTAGAAAGATTGAAAAGAGGAACTCAATTCCACAGGTGAGAGAAAAGAGGAACAAATGAGTGTAGGTGAGTAGTGTCACCTAGATTTTGGGAGTTTTACCAGAAGTGTTACAAGCACAACACATGTGCCTGGAAGAAACTTGGAATGGACACAGTCTAGAAATGGCATGGAGTGCAAGATCAGTGCAAGGAGGTGGAAGACAGCAGTCACCAATCTGTGAGAAGGAGCTGCTACCTGCCTACCTGAAGGATGATGCTACTCCAGAAAGTAGAGTCAGCCATCAGTGAATGAAAGAAAAAAAAAGTCAGGCACATCGTTAATGAAGATCAGGAAAAGAACATGGTCCAAGACACTGCCTTGAGTTACCCCAGCCACGACAAGGAGAGCCGATGAAAGGATGCTGTTGAGAACCACACACAGGCACGCTGTGCCAGACTGTGTTAAGTTCTCAAGACCTGTCAAAGGAGACAGCCCTGATCTCGTACTTTGGATTCAGGGCCTCCATCCATTGCCGAGAGAGCATCAGCAGTGTGTCCAGGATGGAGTGGCTCGGAAAATAAACTGATGGCCTGAGAGCAGGCCATCAGAGAAAAGGAAGAATTCTATGTCAACTGTGATGATTGATTCCATGCCTTTGCTTATAATTGGAGGGAAACATATGGGCCAAAAGTGAAGAGAATATGCTTTTGTGCTCTTTAGTGCAATGTAGTGACATTAGCTGATGTCCAAGTAGACAGGAGATGACCTACGGCAAATGATAGGTTAAACAGAGAAGAAAGAGTATTTGCAACAATGGCACAGCAAGTTTTAAGGAGCCATCCAGCCATGTTGTAAAATCAGAGTGGGGGGGGGGAGGTCTCCACCTTCTCAGAGGAGAAAGCCTATGTCGAGGAGCGAGTCAGTAGGGTTGGGACAGGGAGTAAGAGGTTGTGTATGTGATATTTGGAAGCGAACACAGAGTTGAGACATTGGACCTTCTCACGAGTGGAATTAGCAGTAGTGACATTTGAAGTGAGGCAATGGATGGAGGGGGAGTATACACCAAAGTGACTTCACAAGGCACCACCAGGACTTTGAGGAAGGAGAGAGGTTTGAGAGTTGAAGATTGAGGTGAGCTGGATGTTGGTTTTTTAATCTCCTGGAAGCAGACACATTTGTTGCACGCTTTGTGAAACGACCTGAGATTGCCTTCAGTCAGATTCGTCTTTCATTAAGAGTAGGCATGTTGTTTGAAGACTCGTCCCTTGCCACTTTGAAGGAGGATTCGGTGTATCAGGGGCCAAAGGATTATTACACTACTTGCAAAGGTACCTGTCGTCGTTGCCGGGCAACGCTGTGTTCCTCCCTCACTCCTTCCCCTCCCCTCCTCCCAAAAAACAACAGAAATTAAAAAAATTTAAAAACTCGCAATTTCCCCGGTGACCTCCTGTCTAATTATTTATATGAAGATTTAATTATCAGAGTACCCACGCTCTGGTGGGCCGAGTTTGCACAGTACTTACTGAACAATGTATAGTCTGTTTTGTAAGAAGACTATAGATGTTTTTGTGGTGTGCGCTTGAAAGATTCTCGATGGTCTAAACTCTAAAGGGTATGTTCCAATTGTAGTCAGTGTCTAAGGGGTCGAAAGGGTCTAACCTCTCAAGCATGTAAAAAGGGTCAAACAAGGTCTAAGTGGTCTAAAGCTCCAAATGGTCAAGGGTCCAATCTGTCTAATCTGTCTGAAGAGTGGAAGGGGTCTTAAGGATATTTGGGGTCTTTCGTGTCTTTGAGGTCTTAAAGGGTATTCAAGGTAGCAAAAGTCTTGTGCGTTTTTTGGGTCTTGGGGGTCTTAAAGGGTCTTATGGATCAAAAGGGTCTTCAGGGTTTTAAGGGTCTTTAAAGGCTGAGGTGGTGGATGAAAATACCCTAAGGACAATCCTTCAGTCAGATTTGTCTTTCATTAAGAGTTGGCATTTTGTTTGAAGACTCGTCCCTGACCACTTTCAAGGAGGATTCGGTGTAACAGGGGCCAAAGGATGATTACACTACTTGCAAAGGTCTTATGGTCAGACTTGGTCTGTTTGCCAAATGTGGTGCTTGCTGGTCCAGCGGTCCTTGCAAAAACAAAAACTGTGAACATACAGAGACAGACAGACAGATGGACGAGAGATTTATTTATCATATCTGCAGAAAAGTTAGTTCCCATGGCAGCTGCAGGTACAGCGGCATGTACACAGGCTCAAAGTGGTGCCTTTTCAGTGGCGTTTACATCTTTTCATACATTTGCGGTTGGACTGCAGGGTTGTATGCGCGAGCAACAGTCTCAAGGCTCTCCCATCTGGGTCCAGCTTGCTATTGGCACTCTGTGGTTCCCTTATGGCTCCTTCACAGCATTTTCTAAACCATACTGCCATTGCGGCACTTAGTACCTTGAGCATCCTCAGAATTCTGCCTGAGCCCACTGCGCTGCCTTGCCCAATGCCTCCAGGACTCTTTCACTGGTCAAAAAGGCTCATCTTTACCAAAGGCAGTGATTCTACAAATGGCCGTGGCTGAAAATTGACATTTCTCCTTCCACATGCTCTTCGCAGCACTCAAGTGTATTGCTCTTAGCACCCTTCCAACACACCTGACCTAGCTCGTTATTCTACTTTTAATGCTGAAATCCTCATTCTTGGTTTTCATTGTTACCCTTTGTGTTATACATCCTCTGTTGGCCAATGGCACCATAAATAATATTCGTGTTACATTTTTCTCTTTTTGTACTTTCATTCTTACTGCGGTAGCCATCCATGAATGTTGTCTGTACTAATGTTTTAAGTCGTGAAATTTGTCCTGCTGCATTCAGTCAACCTCAAGCTGTACTCGAACTCCGTGATCACGAGGTTCTGCGTCATAACAAATATGCACGGGGAAGTTTGTTTTTGTCCAAAACCAGGATAACGTCCCAATACTTGTCCATGGTAATGAGAAAAGCCACCGTTAAGTATATATTTGAGGGTGGGAACGAATATCCGTCGCCAAAACAGAGAGAGGAAGCTTGGACCACGTACTTGCGCAACAAGACTCCGTGCACGCAAGAATAGGCTGCGCTCACTGCACGATAGTTTCACTTCTTTCTGACAATTCCCAAAACTGCTGATATCACATCTTTCCCCCATATAGGAGATCAATTATTGCCGCTGACCGGTATTAAGCAATTTTTTTGATTTACGAAATTCCAAATTTATCCAATCGTTTGAATATTCACTGTGAAGGAATTTATTAATTTTTTTTAATTTTTTTATATGACACACATGATGGGCTAAACTTCCTGCATCCGATTTCCCATATATAAGGATAGAAAGGCTCGTCAGGATGGCCTCGAGGTACGCACAATGCATACCCAACGAACTTCATCTCCTCCATATTATTTCCACCCATACATCACCTACGAGTATATTATCATCACTTTCCCAGTTATAGTTCTCACTTTAACCACCCCCATGCATACACAGAGAGGTGGTCCCATACAGATGTTTAACGGTCGAAAACGAACTCTGAGTAATACAAGAATATTAGAAACAAAAAAAAGAAAAAAAATACCAAAAGCATTTTGTGATGACCATGTAAGGTACTGTGTCAGTTATTCCCCATGAACCAACATTTGGATGCAGGTAGTTTTACCAAATAACTCAAAACGACTACTTTAATGGCCACTATTATTCCCACTTGTGGGGTTGGCCGGGAGAAATTTGGCCCAAGTTTTTCATGAACCGGCTGGCCCGGCTTGATGTTCGACAAAGTAGTTAGGGCAGGAATTTCTAATTTGTTCACAGTGCTGGCGATAGCTCGCCTACTCTTTCCAAAGGACGCCATGGGATCTTTAACATCCACCACTGATGTTTGCAGACGGGACACACATTGATGAATCGCCCGACCTGTGAAACACCAGGATGACAGTTTAAAGCTGGGTCGAGATTCGAACCCAGGCCAGACAGCTTATAGGCGAGTACACATACCTCAAGGCTATCCTGTCAGGCCAAATAACTCAAAATACATGGGAAAAATGGTTTACATTTCTTAAAAGGCAAACCAAATAATGCTTACATCAACCGATGTAGATCTCTCCACTACACCCATCATCAGTTATTTCATCGATGTTAAAAATGGCAAAGTTGTATCCTCCTCAACATAGTTTAAACTATCATAATCAGGCATTTATAGAACTTCTTTTATTTATTTTTCAAAGACTACAACACATTACAAGGTCAAGGTGAACACTTAAACCCTACTTTTTATACGTATCCAACACCAAAATTTTCACAACGGTCAAACTTTCCCCGGTGTTGGTGTGGATGAAGGTTCAATTCCTGCCGGCACAGAACGAGCCACCTGCTGACTCGCCGAGCACTCAGGTTATTATCAACTCCACGGCGGTCCCAGTAGCCTCTGCATGCCAGCATTCCTTTAATTGAATTTAATGAGAGCTTCCTTAAAAGGTGTTGCAATATCAAAGAGAAAAGGCAATGAATATTTAAATGCGTGGAATCCACGGGACAAGGAGTTTGCCAATAACAAATCCTCCAAAAATAAAACACAAATCTTCAGGTTAATGTTATTTAGTATGTGCATGAAGAAAAAAAATAATAAACATTACAAAAGAAAGTTCAAACATAAAAAAAAGTTTTTATTTATATATTTATTTATAAACACGTACTTGGCAACTCTAGCCTCAAAAAGATTGCATTTTCTCACCAACGTGTCCCTGAAAAAAATGGCCAATTCTCATAAGATAACGATTCCGCAAGAAACTCGCAAGAAGGCTCAGGGTGTGTGGAGGAGACCTTTCTTGGTTTGTGGAAATTTGAAACAAAACGTTGTAAACCTTGTGCACAATAGAGATCACATTGACAATGGCACATCAAACTGCCACCCTATAATCAAACGTTGCGGTGGAGGGAAAGGGCAGTAATTAGGTCCACCATCGAAGGTGAGCACAGGTAATGTTTTCGCTCCTGTTTGTTTGTGTTTGCTTGCGTGCACGATATCTCAAAAAGTTGTGCCTGGATTTGGACGAAATTTTGTGGACAGGTTGGGTGCGTGACAAGGACGAACTGATTAAATTTTGGTGAAGATCAGAACCTGCATCCGGATACTAGAAATATTTTAAGTGATTCTTCACCATTGAGAGATCAGGCCAAAAACGATCTATAGCACGATATCTAAAAAAAGGTGTGGACGGATTCGGATGGAACTTGGTGGACACAGGGTGCTTCATAATAGGGGGTAAAAAAATAAAAGTATGAATATTCATGCTCCCTTGGTGTGCCTTTGTTCCATTTGACAGTAGAAACATACACACCAAATATGAAGCAGATTGGAGGACGTTTAGGGGTTCCTCAAGTTGGCACAATATTGTTGAAATTTGCCAAATTGTAACTGACAACTTGCCGTGGAATATGCACAACGCAGTACACTTCACAATTAATATGGTTGTTTGATATTTTCAAAAACCACAGCAGTCATATAGGATGAAAGAATAGTTTTTCCAAGGAGACCGAGATGAGCTTTTTGACATTGCAGTGCAAAATGCCCTCTCCATAATGGACATAATTGTGCCAACTTGAGGAACCCCTAAATATCATGGAATTTTGTTCATTTTTGACCTATAAGTTCTTATGGGGTATTGGAACAAAGGCAAAATCAGGGAGCAGCAAAAATCAAACTTTCATTTTTTTGGAACACCCGAGTGGACACGTTGGGTGTGTGACGAGAAAGAACCGATTCAATTTTGGTGAAGATCCACATTCAGATCCAGCCTATCATTGGGATACAAAATGTAAACTGTTCAGTCTGGCGGAGGTATGCACTCTATCCAGTGACTTTCCAGTTCATTCATATTTTACAGAGGTCTTGGGCTCATGGACGATGTTGCACTTTAAATTAGATGCTCGACAAAGACGTTATTCGACATCCTTGTACTTTTACCATTAAAGGGACAGTCAACAATGAACGTACGGTATACTTGAATCTGTATCCCCTACGTTACTAGCCAGTGGGGTCATTTGGGAATAATAACAGCCAACCTGATTATGGTATTCTTATAGTTGACATTTGCTTTCCTGGCATTTATAGGCAGAAAGGGTGCAGGAAACGTGAGGCAGAGTTATAACAAGGTAACACACTCAGATTTGGGCCAAATGCTATTTTGTGCAAGTTATTTGTTCCATTGAAAACACTTATTTTTTTAACATTCACTGCAAAGTTGAAAAGTAGAATAATTTTGGAATGATGCTCGGTAAACTCTTCATCTCGAGTTGGAAGTTGGTGTCACCAAACAATTCCATTGGCAAATAATATTTTCAGCTGAGAACAGAGAAGCAGAATTGAATCCAAAAGCGATATCAAAGACTTCTCAGGATTGTATACTCAAGATAGTGCAAATTTGAATATGTGCATTATCAAGATGCAGGATTAGGCCGAAAATGCAAAACCAAACAAACTCTGGGGGGAATAACAATGGTTTTAATCCCATCAGAGCCAGATAGGCCTCACAAAAGAGCTTGGGAGAAACTCGAGGGGAGGATTAAAAGGAAAACAAACAAAGAAACCCTCCAGTAAAATGCATTAGAGGAATCTTTCCAACATTTGGCTTCCTAGAACCCATAAACGTTGTGGTTCGAGTTACAGTTCCACTCAATAATGAGGACATTTATTTTATGTTTTTTATTCAAAATAATAAGAGAAAGAGAGCATCAAATTTAAACCACAGACCTCAGTGGGACGGTACTGGAGCGAACGCGATGCAAAACGGTGCAAAAGGCAAAGCAGCGCACAACTGAAGCAAATGAAGTTAACGACCGAAAAGTTCGCTGAGGCGGCATACTCGCCTTTGAGCAGTCACAATCTGGGTTGGATTCCTGACTCAATCACAAAAGTGTTATCCTGGTGCTTTGCAGGCGGAACGCTGCATCAAAAGGTGCACCGTCCGCAAGATGGGACGTTAAGCCCTGATTTTCGTCTTTAAACATTTAAATTAATCTTTAAAAAGATAAAGCCAGGGTTTATCAGCCAGGGCATTCGCTGATGGATGTCAAAGACCGCACAATGTCTTTCACAAAGAGCAGGCCATCGTGCGCCGGCATCCTGGCCAAAATTCCTGTCATGGTATTATCACCTCGATATCGGCAAATGGTCGATGGCATGGTTGAAACATGGACTGGGATATCACTACTACTACTACTACTACTACTACTACTACTACTACTACTACTACTACTAGCACTGCTACTCTACAAACAAACACCAATACTGGTAACAGTGCAAACTAGAATGGCAGTTGGTGGAGCGCATATCTCCGCCAGACTGAACAGTTTACGTTTTGTATCCCACTGATTGGTCCAGATGCCTATCCGGCCTTTCGTCCTTGTTGCACACCAAAATCGAATCGGCTTGTTCTTGTCACCTACCCAACTCATCAATCAAGTTTTGTAACAACTCGTCCACAACTTTTTGAGATATTGTGCTCCACATCATTTTTGGCCCCATCTCTCAATGGTGAGGAATCATTTAAAAAAAAAAATTGAATCTCGGATCCGGATTCGGATCTTCACCAAAATCTACACTCCCAACCTCTCCACCAAGTTTTGTCCGGATCCGTGCATAACTTTTTGAGATATCCTGCTCACAGACAAACTGGGGTGAAAACAACCTCCATTCAACTTCGCTTGGAGAGGTAAAGATAACACTTAGTCAAACCTCCATATACCCGAATTCAAAGGAAATAGTATACACAACACCACCACCACCACCACGACCGTAAGAAGAACCACAAGCTCAAAAGACATCTCATATCATAGACTAGCGAGCCCAAGAACAAAACATTCTTTCAAGGTCAACCAAAAAGAAGTTTCATCACGGAAGATGCATGTTGGCTTTCCAATGGACAACATGATCAAAGCTGCAAGATTTAGGAAGAAAGAGTGAAGAAGTCAAGAAGCTGGGAAATAATAGTTGGATCCCTTAGAAGTCCAATGCCCATGACTTCAATGGGTTAATACAAGATTTACACACTTTAAATAAAATTAAAAAAAAAATGCAATGACACGATACCCTGTGTGGCTCCAATCCCATTACAACAGGCCATTCGATGCAGGATACAAGGCGGCCGTTGTTTGCTCGGGCACGAAGCTTACAGCAGGCATGTGGAACGCTGGGGGCACATCTGTAACGCGTTTTCCCCCAATCAAAGTGAAACAAAAGCGAGTACATGGGAAGCACAGACAAGGATTCATATCGGCATACCTCATTTGCATAGCATGTCATTTGTTAGCAACGATACGTATATAACCAATCCCAATGTATAATGCATACCCAGTGCTTCAGCAGCATGGACAGAGACACCATCAAGTGAAACGCACAAATAACCGGGGTTTGAGGACAATTCAATGTGTCACTCTCAAGCGAATTGCAGTGGTCAAGCTGAACGCCTTCCAGGTCGAGACAAAGTTTGGCCTGATTGGCATTCTCATCTGAGCACTGCACTCGAAATTCTACAATTGTAGTTTCAAATCTCTCATATTGTGTTGACTTATTTATTGTCTAACAATGTGCTTGTCCACCATAAAAATGAATGTACAAGCTCAAGCACTAGTATAAGATCACTTGGAAAAATAAAATGAAAAGATCGCACATCTCTCTTATGAAAGATGGTGCATTGGTGTGAATGGGCTGGAACAGATCGCTATTCATGCCACATTATTATGAACCATCCTTCACAAGCACATGGAAAATTCACAAAAATGTGATCTGCTGGAGAGGAGGATGCTTTTGATGGAGGAGGATGGAGAGGAGGATATATATATAGAGCCTGGTGTTGGCGCAGTGGTTAGGGCAGCGGCTTGGGATCCAAAAGGTCCTGAGTTCAAGCCCCGTTGGGCCACTGAATTAATACACCAGGGGGTTGACTCAGCCTGTCATCCTTTCGAGGTCGGCGAAATGAGTACCAGTGCACTGGGCCGGTGTATACCCCGGTTAAAATAGGTGTACCATATCCCTGTGTCGTAACAGGCGACCAGGGTTGCGTCAGGAAGGGCATCCGGCGTAAAACATGTGCCAAATCACTATGCGGATCATACGGATGATCCGCTGTGGCGACCCCGAACGGGAGCAGCAGAAAGAAGAAGAAGAATATATATATATATATATATATATATATATATATATATATATATATATATATATATATATATATCTATATCTATATATCTATATCTATATATTAGGGTGGTCCAAAAACAGCAAAAAAAATATTTAAAAATCAGATGTTGTCTCCACAAGCCTTAAATTATTCCACTACGATTCAATATGCGCATAAAAAAATTTAAGTTGATCGGAGGTGATCTAGAGGTCGCTCCATATGACGACTTTTAGTTTTATGAGTTTGTTAAATTAGGGTATGGTCAGGTACGATTACGGGTACTTCTGGATATCCGAGGTGGAAATGCAGTCCATTTTCACCTCGGAAGTTCAGAAGTGTACGGATTCGCATCTCACCATACCCTAATTTTTCAATCAATGGAATTACAAACTATTAGAACATTTCGTCTCATTTACCAAATACCACTATCATCTGCGCCTCTATTGGTGTCTCCACTCCCGCCTGAACTTATTTCTAGCCGGCCCAACATCCAGTGTTTTAGATTCAATGATTCACGAAAAATATGTGAGTTATATATTTATTTAGTTATTATTATATTAAATTAGGGCATGGTGAGATGCGAATCTGTACACTTCTGAACTTCCGAGGTGAAAATGGACTGCATTTTCGAACTCAGTGGGGCCGATTTACTCTAAGAAATGTTTAGACGGACAACAAATTAATTATAGATTAGAAAATATCGAAGTGAGCAGGATTAGTTACTCAACTCCAGTAATGATAAATCTTGATTTAGGTCATATTTTCGAAATGGTAGTGAATTCAATGTTGGTGCAGTCATTTCTTACAGTATATCGACCCCACAGAGTTCGAAAATGCACTCCATTTCCACCTC
>NC_140963.1:75620119-75682619 GCF_056783735.1 Eptatretus burgeri | reverse complement strand
TGCGAATAATATCGAACTTCCGGGTCACGCACGTACAGGCACGTGAGAGAGAAGAAACGGCCTGTGTGGTTTATTTATTTTTTATTATTATTTTTTTATGGGCACGTACTAGTACATATAAATATACATATAAATATATATATATATATATATATATATATATATATATACATATACATGTCTATATATCGATATACATACATATACACGAACGGTCAAAAGTTTTAGAACACCCCCATTTTTCCAGTTTTTACTGAAATTTAAGCAGTTTAATGTTTCAATGTTCTCTGAAATTAAAGCATAGAACAAATAAACAATTTGCAGATAAAAAAGAAATCATGGAATCGTTTTGTTGAACAAAATTAAAAAAAAAATTTTTGACTCATCAAAGTAGCCACCTTTTGCAGATATAACAGCCGAACATACTCGCGGCATTCTTTCTACAATAGAAATCAAATATTGTTCGGAAAGTTATTCCCAACACTGTTGTAGAAGTTCTTGCAAATGTGTTGTATTGAAGGTTGCTTTGCTTTCACCCTTCTGGACAGTTCATCCCAAACCAGCTCGATGGGGTTTAAGTCTGGCGACTGCGCTGGCCATTCCATGATTTGAAGCCTACCGTTTTGTTCTTTTCTTATAAGGTAGTTCTGACAGCCTGAAGGTATGTTTTGGGTCGTTATCTTGCTGTTGGATGAACCCCTGACCAACTAGGCGTAGACCAGAGGGTATTACATGGCACTGTAAAATGCTGTGGTGCCCTTTTGGTTTAGGGTGCCAGTCACTCTGCGCAACTCGCCGACTCTGGATCCAGCAAAAAGAGTCCCAGATCATCACGCTTCCTCCTCCATGTTTGACAGTTGGTGTCACACACTGAGGAACCATCCTTTCGCCGATTCGACGGCATACAAAAACCCTGCGTGATAAACCGAAGATTTCAAATTTTGATTCATCGGTCCATAAGACCTTCTTCTAGTTTTCACTAGTCCACTGGCAGTGCTTCATGGTCCAGGCAAGCTTCTTTTTCGTATTTTGCCATCCTAGCAATGGCTTTCTTCCTGCCACTCGACCTGTCAAACCTGCAGTGCGAAGTCTTCTCTTCGCAGTTGAAACTGAGACTTCCTTACTTCGACCAGTGTTAAGCTGTGCTTGAAGCTGCTGTCCTGTGAGCCGCCTATTATGCAAGTTGTTGACTCTCAGAAACTTGTCTTCTGATTGTGTTGTGGCTTTGCATCTGCCAGACCTCTTCCTGTCAGAGTTTCCTCCAGTTTACAAGTGCCTTTTGATGGTGCAGGAAACTGTACTCACTGACACCTTGGCTTCTTTGCAATTTCTCCATAGGAAAGACCTACACTTTTAAGGGTTATAATGCTCTGTCTGTCTTCCTTTGTTAATCGTCTTTTTCTCACCATTATGATAGCAATATACGACTTCCTGCAGCACAATATTGTCCAAATAATGCTTCAGAGGGTGTAGCAACACAGTCTGTTCCAACACTGCTTTCATACAGACAGAGGGTTTGTAACGAATCAACAAAAGTTGGAACACCTGTCGGAATTGTTTGCATCAACTTTCAAGGCTTAGTTTACTTCCATTTCTGCAGAACAGCTGCAGTTGCTAACCCATTACTTGTTCCCTGAAAAGGGCCTTTTTTAACAAGTCTAAAATTTACATTATTTTTCAGCTTTTGGGAACCTAAACTTTTTATTTAACCTCTGGCAGTTTACGGCTTAGCTTTGTAGCATTTCAGGTTATTCACTGGACTTTATCTGCTTAAATTTAAGTAAAAACTGGAAAAATGAGGGTGTTCTTCTACTTTTGACTGGTTATATATATATATATATATATATATATATATATATATATATATATATATATGTATATGTATATATATATATATATATATTTGCAGATCCGTGGTGGCAGGATTCTCGCCCGACTCTTGGCGCCACCCTCACCACCGCCGTCTCCGGGGTTTACAACGTCGGCCGGCTCGGCAGAGGCCTCGGGTCACGCGTCTTCAATCACGATAGCAACGTAATCCTTGTACCTTACCAGTTGGGGAAATAGAACCCCAGTTACAGACTGGTTGTGTCAGATGCCGAACGTTTTCTGCCAGTCTGAAACCATTTTGGTTTTATATGCCAATCGAACGGATCGTTCCTCGATGCGACACAAATTAATCCACAGTGGCAACTTCATACGAGCCAACCAGATTTATTGGGGAACATCGGGGAACACGACACAAGCAAAACATTCACGACAATGCTTTTATTACCAATCTTTAACCCGTTCTTAACTAGGGAACTACGGACTACAGGTTTCGAGGGCATCCCTGCCGAGATATGCCTTGTACAACACGTGCAGACAAAGACAGACAGACAGACAGACAGCATGCATGCAAGACAAGACAGAGTACTTGGTGATGTTTCATGGACGAGAGGACAGTGTCAAAAGCACGAATGTCGCTCACAACAGGTGGATATCCACGGATTCGAGGCCCCAGCTCGAACACGCCGCATGGAAAGAGGGCGGCGCCATACTCTTTCTTTTCCGCACCGCATGCGGTCTCTGTGCACTCCGACCCCACACAAGGCCGACGATGGGCCTCAGCTGATCCCTCTCAAGGTCCAGCATACAAATCCAGGCCTGGCCTGTGCACCAGACAAGGCCCAAATTGAGGTGCCGGGCTCCGGCAAGCGGATCGGCAAACGTGTCGAGCCGTTGGTGTGAGCAGGGACCATCAGAGGCTCCGTCGTTTCCTCTCTTGCCTTCCCCGCCTCGAAGTCCGACTTCTCAACTCCATCCTCTCAGTTTCCCTCTCTGTAGAATCACCTTTTCTTTCATTTTCCACGCTCGCCTCTCAAAGCTGGCTGCCGTCTCTCTCACGGCAGAATCACCTCCTCATAAGAGTCGATCGCCGACTCGACGTGCAGGCCGCCTCTCCCACTGGCCCAAAAAGGCAGACTCGACGTGCAGGCAGGTTCAGCGTCTCTCCCGGCAGATCCAACACTGTCCCTCCTTCGTTTGCTCACTTCGAAAATACGAGCACGTCTCGAGAGCAACTGTTTCCACATACTGAACCTTTTTATGAAGCCTTCGTTTCTCTCGCTTCGACACACGAGCACGCCTCTTGAGCGACCGATCACTTCGACACACGAGCACTCTTTTAGAGTGACCGCTCCCACACACTAAACCTTTTCACGAAGCCTTCGTTCGCTCGCTTCGAAGCCACACCGAGTACGCCTCGAAAACCCGACTGTTCTTCACACACAGCACTCTTTCACTCCTTCGTTTCTCTCTCGTTCGCTCCTTCGACATACGAGCATGCCTCTCTCAGCGAAGCCGACAAACTCCTCCCCTTAGCTTCACTTCCTCTTTTGGCCACACCCTCTCAGCCGACTGGGCGGGGCCTATCGTCCAGAGAGGGGAGGAAGAAGAGGGAGCCCTTGGCACACCACCACTGTATGAACAATAAAAACATGCATCCTACACCTCCCGACACAGCTAACAGCTAACGTCCATTTTACCACACAACCTCGCTAAACATGCATTTAATGGGGGATCTGAGATAATCCTATATTTAGTCGTCCAATAAGGGCCATTTCCATAACAATATACATATATATATATATATATATATATATATATATATATATATATATATATATATATACATATATATATATATATATATATATATATATATATATATATATATATATACATACATATATACATAAATAATGCATATATATATATATATATATATATATATATATATATATATATATATATCTCCATACATACATGTATATAGACATACATATACATATACATACCCTCACCCTTGAGCCAACTAGCCTTAGTTCAAATCTTGGCTTAGCTATAAACTGTCACCCTGGTGTGTCACACACAGGGTGATGCATCAATGTGTGCATCGTACGTAGGAAGGACATTAACGCTTTGAACCCTAGTGGCCATTTTACTGGCCGCTATTCAAATCTCCATATATGTGAATGGCCGGTTTATCGGTTGAGATTCAAACTTCCATGTACCTGAGTGGCCAATTTACCGGTCACTATTCAAACTTTCAAATGCTCAATGGGCCAGTTTACGATCAGCTATTCAAACCTCCATATACCCGAGTGGCCGGTTTACCAGTCGCTATTCAAATCTCCACATCATATATCCAGCAGCCGGTTTACCAGTCACTATTCAAATCTCCAAATACGAGAGCGGCCGGTTCACCGTTTGATATTCAGACCTTCATATACCTGAGCGGCTGGATTTTTCTCCAGACAGTCCAGGGTTGGGGGGGGGGCGAAAGTCCAAGGAGCTCAGAGTTCAAAGGATTAAGCTGGATGATCTCTCTGCCAGCACTAGAGGTTGATGCAACTTCAAGATCCCATGGTGTATTCCTTTCATGAAGTGACCTCGTTCATCACCAGCACTGTGACTATATTCCAACTTCCTACCTTGACTGACTCAGGGAACGTAATGACAAAACACCCAGCAAAACCCTCCCAAGACCTTCGGAAGCACCATTATGATACATCGAAGAAGCTGTGGTGAGTTTTGAAAATTCCTTAATTTATATCAGAAAACTAATATAAAGTAAAAGAACCCTTTTTGATGAGCCTGGAAGGAGAAATGCCTTCAGGAAATAATTGCTGTTTAATGCATATACATATATATATATATATATACATATATATATATATATATATATATATATATATATATATATATATATATGTATATGCATTATTTATGTATGTATGCATGTATATATATATATATATATATATATATATATATATATATATATATATATATATATATATATATTGTTATGGAAATGGCCCTTTATTGGAGTTTAAAAACGAGAGAACGAGAGAACGAAGAGAGAAGAGAGAAGAGACACAGACACAGACACAGACACAGACACAGACACAGACACAGACACAGACACAGACACAGACACAGAGAGAGAGAGAGAGACAGACACAGACACAGACACAGAGACAGAGACAGAGACAGAGACAGAGACAGAGACAGAGACAGAGACAGAGACAGAGACAGAGACAGAGACAGAGAGAGAGAGAGAGAGAGAGAGAGAGAGAGAGAGAGAGAGAGAGAGAGAGAGAGAGAGTGAGACAGAGAGACAGAGACAGACAGTGAGACAGAGAGACAGAGGGACAATAATTAAATGTAATGATCCAATGAAGGTGTCATCACAAAGTTTTGCTTACAAAACAAAACATGTTGTGATTTTGAAAAGGTATGGAAAATCAATAATAATACCATAAGAGCAATAATCAAAAACGGAGTTCACAGCATGACGAACAAACACTTTCCTTTCCTCGACCGATACGCCAAGCAATGTGGATTGTGAAGGAGCAGAAAGTTAGCTCGAATCATTTGCTCTTTGCCGGGACGTCAGCGAACCATTCGGAACCAGTGACCATTCCTGATGTGAAACTATAAAATCTGCATCTCAGATTGCACAATTCTCTCGAGGGGACTTTAAGCAGGCTATCACATCAGCACAGTTCCCATACATATTAAATATCTCCATATAATTTACGCGAGACATCCTTTGGGTCAGCACTCCAATTGAGTTCCAAATTCCTGCTACAAGCCACCTGTGATGGGTCAGGTTTTCAGGATATGGCGTGGGAATGATTAGAAGTGCTGGAACACAAAAACGTTTTTTCAAGTTCTGTTTCACTGCTCACAGAGTAACAGACAATGTCCCGAGTCAATGGAGCCGAAGCAGCATCGAAAGAAGGATGCTATTAAAGATAGCAGAAAACAAACAACACCTACCTAAGCACAGCACACGGTTAGACCCTGCAATTCAAAGCTGTGCCCATTTAAGCCAAGCAGGGTAAAAAAGTTACCATAAGGTTCGAAGATTGCTCCAAGACAGAGTCAATAAATAGCAAATGTTTCAAGACAGAGCGGTGTCATGTGCTTGCACGAGGGAGCTTATGTTTCCAATTTCCTGCAATCACAGCAGAAGTCAAAAAATTAAACCGTTGGGATTTTCTTACCTTTCCCTGGCACATGGGGAATAGCTAATCACTACCTCCTGTCAAAAAAAAAACAAAAAACTGAAGTTTAAGGGGTTAAAAACTGTCACCAGATTTTCCCCCCAAAAAACTGCAAATTAGACTAAATGCTTCCAAACATCATCCCATTTCCTTCAGGCTGTTTCAGCCAATTCAGAAACGCTTGGTAAGGAAAAGGATAAGGACAAGCCAAAGTGGGAGAGGTTTGTTGGGAAAGAGTTTGTGGAGGCATTTGATGGGAGGAGGGATGGAGGGCAGCGGAAGGGGAGGGGTGGGGGATGAGTTTAGAAAGAGAGAAAAGCATAGAGTGAGCTTACTGTTCATAAGCAAACAAGGACCCTGGCTGTTCCCTTCATGAGCTTGAAGGCTGGCAAATTACAGCGAGTCTGGACACCGATCTATTCAGGGCACAACTTTGCCATGGACCACATTTGATTCACATGAAAGTTCCCACTGCATTTTGGAGAATGAGCTTGTGAACCAGGCAGCGTGTGTCAGTACCAGGCAGCGATGGGTAAGGAGAACAGGGTTTTATGTTGTCGGGGGATAATTATAAATCAAGAGGTAGTGTGAATACCGTACAGTATAGAAATTTAGTGAGGCCTCATCTCGAATATTGTGTGCAGTTTTCGGTCAGCAAAGAGAGAGGAAAAAAAAAAAACTAAAAAGGGGAGAGAGTGCTGACCTGTCTACAATGCGAGAGCAACACGTCTTGTGCTTTAGGCCTCATAGCAGGAGATACGAAGAATGTTTAGAGCTTTAGATTCCACAGAATCCAGGAGAGATAGATGTGATGCTGGGTTGGTACCGCATCGGGTAAAGCAGGACTTTGTTGAACTATGGACAAAGCTTTGTAGGTTGTGAGTAGTTCTGATTTAATCAAGGAATTACTTCAAACATAGATGTCCAGTCTGCAGTTGGCTTTCAAGGCCAGCTTTGCTCTCTGTTTTGGCCTAGGAGAGGTATTGGCAATGGTGAGTGAGGTCTGCAATTTAGAGACTGGACTCCTTCCAGGGATCTGTTTGACGATCCTTTGGGAACGACGGTGAGAACGAGATTTTGCCGAATTTTCAAAAACATGTTTCATTTGTCATACCAGCATCTAATCAATTATTTATCAACAGAGTGATATAGCTGTGGTTTGCCTGTCAGTGAGATGGGGGAAATGTAGAACACGACAAGTTGTCATCTGAAAAATGAATGAAGGTTTGCAGAGCATCAGAGGAACTTAATGCAAAGGAGCAACAAGACTGGGCTCAAGTGACTGATCCTGGCCACTCTAGCTTCCACCAAGTGACTTGAGGTCTTCCTCGTCAATCATGAATGTGAAGCTTTGGGAAGAAACCAATTCCTTAATACGAGCTTTTGGAGCTAGTAGGATGGCCTTGAGGAGTGCACACTCACCTCCAAGCATTCCAGCCTGGGTTTGAATCCTGACCCAGCTATAAACTGTCATCCTGGTGTTTTGCAGGCAGGGTGATACATCAACATGTGTGCCATCCCTCGGATGTACTTTAAACGGGTGTCCTGTTCTTTTGACATTAGTTGTTGGAAGTTAAACATCACAGTGTCGTTCAATAAGAGGAGGCGAGCTATCACCGCCACCCGAAAAAAAAATTCCAAAATCCTGCTTTAACCGACCAGGGACCACTGCTTCAGCAGCACAACCACGCTCCGAGAAATGATGGAACCATCAGTCAGAGGCTGCATACAAAATGAATGAATGAACCTAGATTTGGAAAAACTGTGCCCTGCGAGCTTGCATTCAGTCTCTAAAATCTCCAAGAAAAAAACATCAACAACATTTATTTTGAGTAGTATTCCGTGCAGTTATCCAAGCGCTTTTTGTGTGTATTCAATGTCAAGGCTCATGAAAGAGATACAAGATTTGTCGTCTAATAGAAGCCAGTGGGCATTAGCTTATATCCAGCCGCTCTGCCCATCAATGCAGGGCATTTTGACAACAACTTATGAAAATAAAATGATACACGACAGCCTCCCAATGTGGACGTGAAACTCACCTTCTTCATGCTCCACACGTCCTTTTTGCTTTGGGTTTATATTAAGCTCCTAAGTTGTATCATGTTTTACATCCTTACTATTTATATGAAAACAGCAAAGTTTTAAATAACCATCATGTAGGTTGGTAGTACATGCACATCGATTACTAAAAGGAGCAGCATCCGTGTGTGCGTGTGTGCTACTTCATTCTAAAGGGTCCCTGTTATATAATAATAAAAATGGTACTGTTGGAAAGCGAAGAATCAATTTATTTGGAACACAAATGTCAAAGTTGTAAAACGTGTCCATTTAATTATTAAAAATACCTTCTCGCATGACTTGGAGCTTAATGTAGGGGTCCCAATGTATCATTTTAATTTTTATACGACAGCAAGAACCATTTAGTATAAAGATTGACGAACATGGAAGGAGCACACAAAATCATACATAGTAATACTTCTCGAAGCAAAAACAAAAAACAAAAAAAAACACTGAATGGTACACAAAAAGTAGCACACAAACAACCACCACCACAACAATGACCACAGCAACGACAACAACTTATAAAAGATTCTTTATCTTGCGTCTCACTTCATTTTATATCCTCAATGAGACTCATAGATGGACAATGGAGATGAAATATATTTGTGAAGTCCAACATGCCGTGTTTCGGTTATACCCGTCAGTGAGGCGAGGGTTTGTACATGCTAGTAGCACTTTAAAAAAAAACGACCTGTCTGTCTGTCTGTCTGTCTGTGGAAAGTTCATTCCCCAATTCAGATGGTTAAGTGAAAACCGATGCAAAGATGAACATTTTAGTCAATATGTAATAACGATGCGCAAATCCAATTTTAATTTTGCATTCCAATAATTACCCCTTACAATTACTAAAGTATTTTATCATGTTAAAAATAATTTATTTGAAGAAAAATAATTTGTGCCCAAGCATGTGATGGATACTTCCCCTTCGGGCTCATCCGCCATTTTTAACATGCAGTGATCCACTCGCCAATCGAGAAAAGGAAACAACACCACGCCACGCGCTCACACACCTCATCTGCCCACAAGATGGATTGCAACCTTGCACAACGATAATGTTCTTCAATATTATACAAAAACACAGTTAAATACACTGGGGAGAAAGATGTGAAATTTGTTTTCAACATTGAAAGAAAGTAGTTACAAGCTATATGTAGTGTGTGAATTGGAGGGTTTGTGTTTTTTTTTCTCCCAAAAGGCCAAAAAGAAAACAGCAAGATTAAAAAGAGTGGATATTGGGTTCAACAACGTGAAATCGACCTGTCAAAGCCAAAGTGTTTTGTAATATTGGAAAGCTAACGCAATAGGTGCTGCAATCACCTGCTTATGCAAATTGAAGACCTCGACCGTACCGTATCGGTTTCTGCACAATCAAAATCAAATGTACAATGGGAATAAACAGAAAACACCATTCTATCAAATCCATGCTAACACACCATGTACGATACACCTGTCATGCTCATAAACTCGTACAGCGACATTGAAAAGATGTGGAGAGCCTTGAAGACTATCCATGATCCATGATTCAGGGAGAAGGCTGCAGTACACACGTGCTGGACGTACAGTACAAGACATATTACAAATGTAATAATAATAAAAAAAATAATTATAATTATAATAATATTGCTGTGTAAATGTTAAGACGTTTGTTAAGCGATTAAATTACGTTGATGCATTCAAATATCTCAGTCCTAAAATAAATACCTCAATGAGATGAAGGTAAATGATATAAATTAATTAATTAACGAGTACAAATGAATGATTAATAAATAACTAATAACAATAAAGAAAAAGAGGGGCTGCTCATCAAAGCTCCTGAATTTCTTCAAAACATCGGTCAGTCTGGACTTTATGGCACGAAGATCAAAGTATAGGTTTTGTTTTGTAGACATTGATTAAGGAATGGATAGGGAACCAGTTGAACAACGTTAAACGAATTAAAGGCAGCCATCACAGATTTCCTAAAGGGAGGACTTGTGTAACAATCTATTGGAGTTCAATGAAGTAGTTTCTGACCGTGTTGATGAGGGAAGTGCAGTGGATGTAGTTCATCCAGACTTTCAAAAATCTTTTGAAAAGGTAGCAAATTGAAGACTGTTGGCTGAGGTGAGGATTTGTTGATTGGCTGGTATAGCAGCCAAATTTATTGAAAACTGGCTTTGCTAAAGGAAACACAATTTGAGAATGTCTGTCTGTGAGGGTGTAAGTAGTGGGGAACCCCAGGGATCAGTTCTCGGACCGTTATTATTCATAATTTATATCAACGATTTGAACAATGGGGTTAAGTGGTGGCTTTCTAAATTTGCGGATGACATAGCTTGGATGTAAGGTAATAACGAAGAGCTGGTTGTGATCAGATTAAGGAAAGTCGAGATACTTTCATGGATTGGGGAATAGATTGGCATTTGCAGTTTAACATAAAGAAGTGCAAGGAGTTGGGGATGGGAAAGAACAATGAAAATAGAGATTACAGGATGCAAGAGGTAATTATGGAGCGTGTCACACAGGAGAAGGATCTGGGGGTGGTAATAGATACGGGAGGTAAGCAGACAGCATAATTCCAGGTAGCTATAGGGAAAGCAAATAGAGTTTTAGTTAGTATTCGGAGGGGCATCATTTATAAGTCAAAAGAGGTGGTGTTAACATTGTATAGGAATTTAGTGAGGGCCACATCTAAAATATTGTGTGCAGTTTTGGTCACCACAGTTCTGGAAGGACGTAGATGCCATAGAGAGGGTTCAGCTTTGAGGCTATGACTTAGCTATGAGGAGCGGCTGAAAGAGACAGGGCTTTATACACTAGAAAGGAAGCAATTGTGAGGGTATCTGATAAAAAATATTTAAGATAATGAAGGGGAAACACAAAATAACTGCAGAACAATTTTTCAGCAGAATGGACACTGACAGGATTAAGGGGCCACAGTTTAAGAGTAAGAGAGTGAGGACAGTAGTAAGGCAAGGCTCTTTCACTCAGAGTGGTGAATGCATGGAATGGTCTCTCTGCAAGGATAGTGAAAGTGGAGTCAGTAGTTCGTTTTAAAATCGAGTTGGATGGGTGTCTGGTGGTGAGGATTGGGGGGAGGGGAGGACTAAGATGTTGATATGATTGCGCAGGCTTGTGATGGGCCTAATGGCCTCCGTCTGGGTTTAAGTTCCTAGTCACAAAATATCGATGACAACCAATCTGCTCAATGTTTAAGATGAGGCATATAACAAAGGTTTTATCATGATAACTTCTACAGATTGATAATGACATCCCCCAAATACCTTTCTTTCAAATGAATTTTCTACTGAGCATATATACATGAAAATTTTTTTTTTTACAACTCGCAATACACTCAAGCGAATTGTCATGACATTGCTTTGGTAAGTTACCCAAGTTATACCATTCTGATCGAAATGTACACTTTACAATTATTCATCACCAGAATTTGTATCCATCTTTTCCCAGCTACTCCAAGAGTGTGTATGTGCACGTATGTGTGTGTGTATATATATATATATATATATATATATATATATATATATATATATATATATATATATATATATATATATATATATATATATATATATATTACTCAAAGGTCCAATGTGACAACCAAAAGCAAAACAACCACTACCGAATCATAAATACAGCAAAGTTTGTGGGCAGGGTCACATGGAAGTATAACGTTTACAAATCTGCAGAAATGGAGGATGATTTACGACGAGAGATATTGTCATCAGAACAAGATAACCAAAGTGGATTCCTCTTTCCCCATCACCACTCAAAATAGAAGTGGATTCTTCCTTCCCAATCGCCACTCAAAATCAGTGGATCACTCCTATACCTGGTGTTGGCTTAATGGTTTGGGTGCCGGGCTTGAGATCCGAGGGTCGTGAGTTCAAATCCTGCTCGGCTGTTGAATTAACACTAGGTGGGGTTGACTCTGCCTGTCATCCTTCCGAGGTCGGCAAAATGAGTGCCAGCATGTTGGTATGCTGTGTTGGAGTGGAGACCCATCCAGGATTGTGCCTAATAGTCCAGGAGACTGCTGAAGCAGCACCAACACTCTGCACAGAGTGTGTTCCAAATGCATGGATGGATGGAACAAGATAACCAAAGTGGATTCCTTCTTCCCCATCAACACTCAAAACTGAAGTGGATCCCTCCTATGCCTGGTGTTGGCTTAATGGTTAGAGTGCTGGACTTGGGATCCTCGGGTCCTGAGTTCAAATCCCACTCAGCCGTTGAATACCGGGTGGGGTTGACTCAGCCTGTCGTCCTTCTGTGGTTGGCGAAATGAGTACCAGCTTGCTGGGATGATTGAGCCATTTGAGAATCCTGTGTCAAAACCTGTCCTGTCCTGTGGTGACCTGTCCAGGATTGTGCCCAATAGCCGGGGAGGCTGCTTCAGCAGCACCAACGCTCTGTACCGAATATGGTCCTAATGGAGTGGATGAATCCCTCCTCCTTTACCATCACCACTCAAAACCGATGTGGATTCCTCCTCCCATTTCCCTCCTCCCCCAATCACCACTCACACATTGGCAGTAAATTGATTTATATCTCATCAATGAAACACTCAAAATGTTAACTCAAAAGTGCCATGTACATTGTACATATGTGCGGAAACACTGCTGTATTCATTTGCATTAAATTTCAAATACGGACATCAGTTTTGCTTTTTAAAATCAGATATTAATACAAGCATTAGTGAATATTTTTGAGATTATTGCACCGCAAGTTAAACTGGAATTTAAAGATATACGATTAATGTTTTGATAAAACGTCAGTCAGTCATGTAGCAGACCACAGCTCACGAGCTTGCTACACCCGACTTTGGTGCCCCCTTTGCTTTTTGTCAAATCAAATAAATGATCGACGTACAGAAATCAATGGAAAGTGAAACAGCATTCGAAAGTGCTCGTCAGTTCGAATCCAAAAAACAGGTAGCCAACGACGCCAGACCGACTCTGGCTGAACACCTTGCCAGATGTTCCGACAGTTATTAGCCACATTTGGCCCAGCATCCATGGCTACCTAATAACAGCAGCCCAAAATTTCACAAGACAGAGCAGAAGTTGTTGTTTTTTTTAAAAAAAGGAAATGTCAGATGACACGATCCACAGGGCTTCATGAATAAAAGTTTGAATCAATGAGAAATGACAAAATTACAAACTTAAAAGGCATGCATCACCAGAGGTAGCCCGACACAATAACACAGCGGTAGCAGTTGGCCTTTGGGCCAGGTAGTCTGGGTCTATAAATTGTCAGATTGGTGCTTTGCAGGCAAAGGTGAAACAACGATCAAATGCCACCCAGTTGATCATTGGGTGGCATTCAATTATAGCATTAATTAATAATCAACGATAAAAAGGATGACCAAAATTATAATGTTTTTTTTAACAGGATCTAAGGTATTGGAGTGGAGAAGCCACATACACCTCACACAGATGGACATGTAGAAAAGACACAACACAAGACTCTTAGATGAGACAAACAGAGACAATGAGCTTGGAGGAAATGTCCTCACTTCCCAGGGCACTCTGGGTACCAGCGATGCCACAATAATGGCACCGCATTTCTCACCACACTCAGTGGGACATTTTCTCGTCCCTTCCTTCCTTCCTCCCCATGGATTCCAAGCTACGGGGACTGTCAATGCTCTTTTCCTTTTACATGCTAAACGCCAAGCAAAGAAGCAGCACGTACCATTTTAAAAGTCTTTGGTAATACTTGGCCGGGTTTCAAACTGCCGACCACCAACACTCGGAGCAGACGCTCTAGCCATTACACCACGGAGTCTCCTAAATTATCTGCGAGTGAATTTGATCCAACATTTGATAAGAACCAATTTCTGCATCATCATCAGTCAATACATGCTCGATATCAGTCCTCAGTTCAATATAATTATCTTGTTAAGAAATAATGAGCGAGAGGTCGATTTGGTTGAAATCACTCGGTGATCCCTGCACCAAATTGCCAACGCAAATCCAGCGTGTTACACCGGAATGGAACATCATCCCAAAAGTCAAGTGGATTACATTTTTGTTTGTCATCCAGGACCAGTCAAAATGAAAGTAAAACCATCAACACTCTCCCTCTCAAAGCCATTCAAAGGGCTGCCTTGGATCATCTGAGGATCCACCAAGCGAAGTGAACTCCTGAAATCAGCTTCATACCAGTAGTTTCCTTGTTCACTACTCCTTCCCTGAACTCCAGTAAAATGCTGCCGAGTGCTTAAACCATTACAATCCATCCTGCTTATTCTCACGTGCAAAGTTTGTCTTCATTTCCTACCTTTTAGGTTTGTGTTTTTAAAGTTAAAATATGTCATTGATTAAATCCGAAACAATAACTCCTAGATAAACATGCGCAGGATTCAACTCAAGTTCATAGACACCATGGGACAAGCACCCTTATGCCACAGCGACTGTGCCCGAATATAGGACGGCTTACCTTGCATCCTTCACAGGAACTCACACCATAGTGGTAGCCTGATGATTTGTCCTGGCAAACAAAGCATGGCTTGTAGATGCGAGGAGGTAGCGGTGGTGAGGCCGAGCTGGGTGAGTGCTCTTCCGAGCTTGTGCTCTGCATTTCCATAGCTGCAAAGAAAGTGCAATAAACGATGAGAATCTAAATAAATAGAATAAATTCATAAAATACATTGGGCACCTCCCTGTAATCCTTTCAAAGAAATGTTGTTATCCAATTTTTGCAATGTCAAAAAAATAAAATGAAATGTATATAGTAATAACAACTAAATTGGGTTGCAGCATTTTTATACAGTATCAAGATAGGCTTCAATCTGCTTGCTTTGTACTGGTGGCAGCACTTGGCAAGCTGGTCTCCAACCACTCGCTTAATTCACTCTGCTGAAAGCACAGCGTGACCTGCAGACTCTACACATGGCATTTTCAATCTGAAATTGCCCCGCAGTACCCCCAGATGGAATAGGCAGCATCAGCAATGTAAAAATGTTCTATTTGTGCAACTACTCCAACAGCAGCACTGTGGAGGTGATAAAATAAAGTCCTGCTGGGCGCATCAACGATTAAGACATGAAATCCAGCGAGAACACCAGATGACCTGTTGGAAATGAGTCAACAGCATGGAAATCCATCCATCCATTTAGACCATACTCTGAACAGAGCGTTGGTGCTGCTGAAGCACTCTCCTGGGCTATTGGGCACGATCCTGGAGAGGTCGCCACTCCAACGCAGGATACTTGAATGGCTCAATCATCCCAGCAAGCTGGTACTTATTTTGCCGACCTCAGAAGGATGACAGGCTGAGAGGACGCCACCTGGTAGTAACTCAACAGCCAAGTGGGATTTGAACTCAAGACTCTAGGATCCCAAGCCTGCCACCCTAACCATGAAGCCAACACCAGGATGCAACCACCCCCACCCAACCCAAAGTCCTCAACAACCCCCACCCAACCTGAAGTCCTCAACAACCCCCACCCAACACAAAGCCCTCAACAACCACTGCCCAACCCGAAGTCCTCAACAACCCCCACCCAACCTGAAGTCCTCTACAACCCCCACCCAACCCGAAGTCTTCAACAACCCCCACCCAACCCGAAGTCCTCAACAACCCCCGCCCAACCCGAAGTCCTCAACAACCTCCACCCAACCCGAAGTCCTCAACAACCTCTACCCAACCCAAAGTCCTCAACAACCCCCGCCCAACCCGAAGTCCTCAACAACCCCCACCCAACCAGACCTAACACACAGGATAAAACCAACTAGATGGTACCACGTAATCTTACAAACACATGCACACACCCCCAAAATCTTCCACAACCGGAGAAAACAAGAACTACCGGACAACATCCATAAAGGATGACATTCACCACTGCCCAACCCGATGTTTGAGACAGGATGTTTGCGACATCACGAAGGCCAATATTAGCCAACAATCACTTAAGATCATCCTATTAGGCTCATCATGTTTTATTTAATGGCCAGCCATCAAGTGTTAGAACAATTCTTCACAACTGTGGAGAACCCGGATGCTTCGTATAAAATTGTCCCATCGAGCACAATGACATTGGCATGCGAGGCAACACACAGATCTCGCAAATTATAAAAGTCGGGGAAGCGGGGAAGGGCTAAATACATTCTGACACTCAAAACACCAATTTCCAGAAAATAGCACTCAAAATTTTACATAAAAGAACGCGTGTACACCGAAGAGCAATTTTTATGATAAAGCAACAATTCTGTGCAGAAATATAATGAACAAATAGTTTCATACTGACAAAGCTAACAAAGTGAAATTCACAGCATTCCAATCTCAACTAATCAGAAGTTCAATCAACATACTCCATGTTGTACCATCCATGGATGATACAGTTCATATAAAATGATCCTCGACTACATAGAACTCGACAGGAATGCACACTCAACTCGAAGCTGTCGAACCTGGGTTAGAATCCCGACCCAGTTTTAAATTGTCATCCCGGTGTTTCACAGACAGGGTGATTTATCGATGCTTGTGCCGTCCCTCAGAAGGACGTTAAACTAGGAGTCTCGTCTGCCAGCATTCGTTGGTGGATGTTAAAGATGCCACGGTTGCCTTCGCGAAGAATAGGCAAGCTATCGCCGGCATCAGGAGCAAATGACAAATTCCTGTCCTCACCAGCAGAGGACACTGCATCAGCGGCAGAGCCACAACCTCAGCCAATGATGCCACCCCACAACCTTGTGCTGCATATGAACGAATAACACAACTACATAGAACCATAAGTGAAAAATAAGTTAAACAATTTAAGTTGAATGCTTATGAACGATACACCCTAGTTCACACAGATGCCCTGGTATCAGGGTGACTGTGTGTACACTGCCGGCAACAAGACATATGGACCACATGTAGTGTATATTATCACATATTACCAAGCTATTCGAGAATGCGATCATTGCACTTTGTTCTGGTACAGGTGTTGTGCTGTTCACCTTCATATTTTCAGTATATGTATATATATATATATATATATATATATATATATATATATATATATATATATATATATATATATATATATATATATATATATATTTGTGTGTCATCTCAAGAGCCCATTGCTCACGACCAAGTCCTTACACACTGCACTACCAGTCATCAAGCCACCTACAGTACCTTGAAGATGTAGGGTCCACTTAGTAGTTTACAAAAACGGGAAATAACCTGCATTTAACCAAGTTGGCGAAACGACGGCCTGCCATACTCATTGAGAATGGCATGTACCTTATTCCAGTGGAGTAGGAACAGAAGTTGCGAATCAGGTTTGGAATCTTGAAATACAAATAAAAGACCAAAACAAAACAAACAAAAAAAAAAATGAAGAAAGAAAGCCAGGAAAGTGAACCATTGGGAGGGAACCAGTTTAAGCTGGTTGTTGTCATGCTCATTGATAATAAGGATTTTTTTCTTTAATCCGCTTTAAAATAAATGCATGTTATCACTAATTTTGACACCGATCATAAAAAAAAAAATGAAGATGAACATTAACATGCGTATTTCGTTTTGGTAGGTCTGTTTTGTTGCGGGTATAAATAATGGTCACTTGCTACACGTTCTTTTCTCACTCCCTAAACCATTTAGCTTCAGGCAATGCCATAAATAATATAATCGGCTACATGCTTGGATTCTTGCCATTTCTGGAGAAAGTGGGGGTATAATGTAGCAATTTTGTGAGAGTAAATGTGGAGAGGTTTGGTTTGTTTGGTTTTCCAGGAGGGCGTAATAGCCACACAGGCCCCGCCGGTGGATCTGTGCCTGGTGTCGACAGCAAGACCGCACAGAGAGCCAATCTTACACACACTTATTCAGAATGAAATTTCAGATAAATTTGTTATTATTTCGGATTCCTCTTTCGTTCCAAGCCTGGATGTTTAAAAAAATCATTCATCAGGGAATAATTATATTGTGATTTTTGTCATTTTGAGATTGACACTAAACTGGTAAGGAGCTACAGATCGCACCAGACTGTCTTCTGGCACCATTAATATATCAGTTACAGTAGTGTGAAGTCAGAGAACCAAAGAGAAAATTTTGGCTCCAATACCAGAACACGTTGACCTACTTATTTCAAAAGATGTATCGGATTATTAATTTCCGCAATCAGGTGCTAGCAGAAGGGACCAGCAGTTTAACATCCTCTCCAAAGGTTAAGTACTCGAAAAAGCAACGTCCTTCCTGCCAAGCATCAGGATGACAGATTGCATTCAAACCCTATTTTGTCAATTTGATAAGGATAACCTTACTACTCAGACATCCTGAAATCACAAACAAATTGGCAACATAGCAGGATCATAAGGCCTTGCAAAAATTCAGCACATAAAATAGACTAAACAGGTCGTGGAAACGGAGATGAACAGCATCACTTAGTGTGAACACGGTACCAGTACGTAGACATTGTTAGATGGGGAGTATAATTTGGGATGAAAGGGAGGAGGGTGCATAGGTGGAAATCGAAATATTTTCTTGCAAAGTGTCGTCAACATGACGTACATATTATGCACAGGCTGAACCGGTTTAGGTGGAACACCTCACTGTACCACTGCACACATTGTATTCCTTTAACACTCAGCAGGACAGGCATCGACACTGATGCAGAGATGAATCTTTCTTTGACAATGCAAGTAAATTATTCACAACCTGAGGATGCACGAGGCACATTCGAGCTTCATATGAAGGTGAAGGAAAATGGCGAAGTGTGTTGTGATTGGGCATCTCAAAGAGCTGTTTCTATGAGCCTTTGGGCTGGGTATGTAGGAACGTTTGCAATGAGCCTTCTAATGGTAAATGACCTCAACTTGACATCTACTAACCCAGCTCATGTTCAAAAGGGCAAAAACATTTCGACCAAACACCTGTCAAATCAAGGTGCGTGCAGTGCACATGCATTGCAACTCCATCACACATGATTTTTTTGATTTTTTTTTTTTTTTACAATAACAAATGTCTAACATAGTATATACATCGCAGAGAAAGGAGTTTGAGGAAGAGCCATTATCCAGGAGAAAATTTCTCTCAAGGCACGTCTGTGGCAGGCACACGACCCGAGCCTGCCTTGAGGGTGCAAGTGATTGGGTTAGCTCGGCGCCTAATATAATTGGGGAAGGTGGGGGCGGCATCACAGATGAATGATTGCATCCAAGCATTCACTACTCAGGGGCAAAACTCATTTTCACTGTGAATACAGAGTTCTTATGCATGACCTGTGGTGATGAAATGACACTTTAAAACAGTTAGCAGCAAAAGGAGAAAAAAAATTCTGAAAGCAATGAAGGACAATTAGAAATATATCCATCCATCCATTGGGACCATACTCCGTGCAGAGCGTTGGTGCTGCCGAAGCAGTCTCCTTCACTATTGGGCACAATCCTGGACGGGTCGCCACTCCGACACAGTATACCAGCAAGCTGGCACTCATTTTGCTGACTTCAGAAGGATGACAAGCAGTCAACCCCACCTGGTATTAGTTCAACAGCCGAGTGGGATTTGAACTCAGGATCCTAGGATCCCAAGCAAACCACCCTAATAATTAAGCCAACACCAGGCATAATTAGAAATATATGAGGGATTACATTTTTCACGTGCTTACCATCACACATGGTGGACCATCATGGTGGTGGACCGGTGGACTTACCATCACACATGGTGGACCGGTACTAAGTTATGCTGAAGGAACAAACATGTACACGGAATCAAGTTGTTTGCTGATCTCCAGAATGAAAATCGTTCCAATTTATCACGAGACGATGAACTGTGAGCGCTTTGGCAAATTTTGGGGAGGGATTGTTGAACTGTTGTTAATGATTCATTGTGATCAAGCTCACCACACCGAAGCAGATTTTTATTTTTTTTTACTAGAATATGACAAATTAAGAAAAAACACCAAAAATTACACCACGACTTGCATCAGCCAAAAACAAACGTCAGTGTTTTTCTTTTCTTAATTATTTTTAATGAAACTTGTGTAACTGTGAAAGTTTTTCATTGTGGAAAGTCCAAATGGAAAAGGGTTACTGTGCAGACATGACGACAGCACGCACTCACCTTTCTCATGACAAATAACTTGACAAATGACACCAATTCTCCAAAACCTACAATAAACGATCATCTAATCACAAAGCTCAAAATAATTGGGTATTTCAAGTAAGTAAGAACTATACTAACTTGTTAGCAATCTGTCAACCCTTTCAGCCCAAGACCTCTCCAAACAGTGGGTCCATATCAGTAGATTCACAACCTCAGCTGTGCAATCTCAACATATATATATATATATATATATATATATATATATATATATATATATATATATATATATATATATATATATATATATATATATATATATATATATATATATATATATATATGTGTATATATATATATATATATATATATATATATATATATATATATATATATATATATATATGCCTGGTGTTGGCGCAGTGGTTAGGGCAGCGGCTTGGGATCCAAAAGGTCCTGAGTTCAAGCCCCGTTGGGCCACTGAATTAATACACCAGGGGGTTGACTCAGCCTGTCATCCTTCCGAGGTCGGCAAAATGAGTACCAGTGTACTGGGCCGGTGTATACCCCGGTTAAAATAGGTGTACCATATCCCTGTGTCGTAAGAGGCGACCAGGGTTGTGTCAGGAAGGGCATCCGGCGTAAAACATGTGCCAAATCACTATGCGGATCATACGGATGATCCGCTGTGGCGACCCCAAACGGGAGCAGCCGAAAGAAGAAGAAGAAGATATATCATATCATCCGTATGATCCGCATAGTGATTTGGCACATGTTTTACGCCGGATGCCCTTCCTGACACAACCCTGGTCGCCTCTTACGACACAGGAATATGCTACACCTATTTTAACCGGGGTATACACCAGCCCAGTACACTGGTACTCATTTCGCCGACCTCGGAAGGATGACAGGCTAAGTCAACCCCCTGGTGTATTAATTCAGTGGCCCAACGGGGCTTGAACTCAGGACCTTTTGGATCTCAAGCTACTGCCCTAACCACTGCGCCAACACCAGGATATATATATATATATATATATATATATATATATATATATATATATATATATGTACATATATATGTACACACACACACACACACACACACACACACACACACACACACACACACACACACACACACACACACACACACACACACACACACACACACACACACACACACACACACACACACACACACACCCTTCATTGCTCGATGGTTTAATAATATACATCCATAATGCTCGTTAGATATTCCATAAGATAACAATAAGCCTGGTGTTGGCTTAGTGCTTTGGGTGGCTGGTTTGGGGTCTTTGGGTCCTGAGTTTGAGCCCTGTTAGCTGCTGAATTAACACCAGGTGGGGTTGACTCATCCTGTCATCCTTCTGAGGTTGGTGAAATGAGCACCAGTGTACTGGTGGAGGGGCACAGCATCAGCGGAATAGTTGTGCCCCAACAAAATGATAGCTCCCTCGCAACAAAGCTACCATATGCAAGAAGAAGGAGGTAACAATAGACATACTATCTTACATTACCAGTGAATCACACACATACACACTTTATCTTGCACATACAAGCATGTATTTTATGTCTGTGTCACTTACCACTGAATTGAGCTGTTATTCAAATAGTTGGTCATTCCAATTGGAATTACCATGTGCTATTGCCACTCCCCTTAGTAAACACTGAAAAAGTTTTTAATGTACTGTATTTATTTTATTTCATGAACAATGTTTTTAACATTTTTACCGTACTAAATAAAGTCCATTTGGTGACGTTTTGTGACATTAAAGAACGCTTGTTTCAATTTGCTAACTGTAACTCCCTGTGTTCGTGAAGGTCTGGCGAGTTCACTGAACTGATCATTTCACCTGCAACTGTCCCATAGAATAATTATTTTCAGGAACGCTCCTGTCCAAGAAAGGCAATCGTACAATGTGCAATGGAAAAAGCGTCTCATTTATGAAATAATTTGGTTTGATATTTATTTATTTATTACCCATATTGACTTGTAAATGTATAAAAGAGACTGAAGTGTGAGTTTGGTGTTTCCTTTTTTAATTGCAGCTTTCATGGATACACATCATCGTGAATGTGATCAAATATACAGCCATCATTAATTGGCAGCAAATCATCAATTAATCTAAAGATGTTTCCGCACCTTCTCACAGCTTTTAGTTGATTCCTGCTCAGGTTCTAGACCTAATCAGACTTGTACATGTGCAGGAACAAATTTGCTAAGAAAGGGGCCGGATCCGAACCCATGGGGTATCCCCACTATCTGGTGGAGAATCCTGTTGCCAAATGTCAAGTAGCCATTGTTGATAAGAAATGGAAAAATTATTAAAGTTTATTTTTATTAAACTACTGCACATGAACATAGACTTTCCTTTACAGAGTAATACGTGTGCTCTTTTTTGATAGACTGCAATATACACTTTACTACTTCGGATAAATGTTTTGTCTATCACTTTGTCCAATGTGGCTTCGAATTAGTGGAATGTTTGTGTATAATGTGGAAAAAGAACAAGTTGTTCAACATTTTGTTTTATCCCTCTTGTTAATGTTGTGCATGCTATTGATTACAGGTTTGATCCAGAAGTTTTCATCACCACAATAAAACCTCATGATAGTTTTGCAAGCACGTGTAAATGAGTTTTATCAAACATATAATACTATCTGACAAGGGTGTTCAAATGGCATTCTCTCCCTGCGATGATGAACTCCATCTGATCAAATATACATTTTCAGGATCCAGTAAAGGAATGAGAGGCGATGGCGTTGATAAGTTTTGTTTATCCGGAAGCAAGTTTTCTTGTTTTCGAGTGAGTTTATATGGTGCTGTATGAAAGTCCATTTTAGAATATTTATTTAATTTGTACCCCTTTAGAAGGTCCAATCTGCACTACCACTTCTTCCAAAAGTGTTTGAATGCACAGGTTAATTTCCTTTGAGAACATGGTGAGCATAAATTAAACAAATACGTTGACTTACCTGTCTATTTTTACACCTAGATGTTTTTGAAGGAGGATTCTTGTGAAATCTGGCTTGAAAGTCATCAACGAAGTTGCTCAGGGGGTTTTCCAGTCTGATTACATTCATTCACTCAAATAGCCCTGGTGTTGGCTTAATGGTGAGGGTGGCAGGCTTGGAATCTTTGGGTCCTGAATTCAAATCCCACTTTGCTGATGAATTAATATCAGTTGGGGTTGACTCAGCCTGTCACCGTTCTGAGGTTGGCAAAAATTAGTACCAGCTTGCTGGTATCCTGTGTTGGAGTGGTGACCGATCCAGGATTGTGCCCAATAGCCCAGGAGACTGCTTCAGCAGCAACAACACTCTGTACAGAGTATGGTGCCAATGGATGGATGGACCCAAATAGTAATCACTAAATGCTCTTCTGATGTAAAGGAGCTCTGGTCACAAATATATTGCATCATCTTCAAAACCCCTTACCCCCAATTCACCTGGAACAAAAAAATAAATAAAGTAAAGTTTAAACATTGGGGTAAAAAGGACTTAAAGGGGACCCTGTAGAATGTCTTCCATATGGCCATGACATTATTGCTTGCCTCGTCAATGGGATCAAGAAGATGTTTTGTTGGGGACGTTTCAAATTAATCACATGTCTGGATTGTTCAAAATTACTTTTAAATTATTGATTCAAACTTTCCTTTTCACGTCAACAACCCCTCGTTTTACATGTCTCTCTACCTCCTCTGACCATAAAAACCTGTGTTTGGTATTTTGTGTTTATCAATTTGCTCTGCCATCCATTCACTCAGTCCTATCATGAACTCCATTGCTTGATTGTAGTTAATCCTTTTGTTTACCTCCACCAGCAAAGGTGGAAGGAGGTGTTTTCACGCCTCTCTGTTTGTCTGTGTGCATGATATCTCAAAAAGTTGTGGACGGATTCGGATGAAATTTGGTGGACAGCTTGGGTGTGTTGGAAGGACAAACTAATTCGATTTTGGTGAAGATCCGGATCCGGATCCAGATCCAGGTACTAGAGTTATTTTTTTTTTCAGCGATTCTTCACCATTGAGAGATGGGGCCAAAAATGATGTATAGTATTATATTTCAAAAATGTATTGGGCCCGATATGTTCTCGTGGATCAGGCATTGCGTGGCAGAGGTATGCGCTCTACCGAGTGCCCTTCCAGCTCTCTCTATAATTTATTCATTTCGTGAGTATTACACGTTATTTTTTTTATTTTAACTTTCACTATTCTGAGATCCAAGGTGATGATGCAAGTCTTTAACTACCAAGACACAACAATAAAACTAGGTAACATTGTGCGGTAAACAATAGCCATGTGAGTTTTACATTTGTTACATGGAGGTACAGGAGGACTTGTTAGAAATAACGAGTTACAATCAAAGGAAGTTGGAGATGCCGATAAAACAGCACCGAAGGTAGAGCCTGCTCAGGCACGGTACTCGGGCATTGCGATATCGAAATTTTTTTAAAAGTTCCCTTTGATTCAGACCAAGAAATCATGGCTGACAAGTTGCAAAAAGCCCAAATAGTAGTTGATGCATGATAAGGTCGCGACACACGCTCCATGCACCGAAGGTCATTACCCCCTGTAAGGGTTCGCGGTTGTGCATCGCTTCGCACTCACAAGGGCTGTCGAGTGGGGCCGGCCGGCGCTGCAGCGCACAAGCGGGAGCTACCATTCCCCAGTCGCTCCATGGTGCCAGGACAGGTGGTACCGCTGCTGGGAAGGCGGATGAGGCCCGCAGCATACAGGCCGTAGAAACCGTAGGGGTCGTCGGACCTTCGCGGACCGGCCTTGGCCCCAGGCTCAGTGCCTCCAGCATGCAGTCGTACATCGCGGCTCAGTTGCAGGATGAGGGGAGGACGAAGTATGCGTAGGGAGGTTAAACAAGGACGGGAAGGGCCACTTCGGATCGCACTCAGCGCCGGCAGCTCGGTCCCCCGACCCGGTCCGGCGCACGACTCGCCCGTCGGGGCATTCCGCCCGGCGGAAAAAGGGAGCAATCAGACGCCCGTCATGAAGATCCCCGCGAGTCTTCCGCACGTCCCGCGACGACCTTTCAGTGCACGAACTTCTCAGCACAAAACAAAGGGTCTGCAGCGGGACACAGAATGCGCCGTGGTGGTCGCTGCGCGGACCCACAGACGAGCCCGGAGGAGCCGCGGCTGCGCGGATCTCCGTCCGGCCCACTTCCTGCACCCTGCCCGTGCACAAAGGCTCGCTCTTCACGCAAGCCCTGCCCGCTGAACTCGAAGCGAACCCAGCTCGCTGCTCACAAGCCCCACTCCGACCCCAGAGTCCGTGACATCAGCACTTCAAAATACACTCCACCGCTCCTCCTCCTCCTCCTCTGCCCCTCACGATCCTCTTCTCCTGAATGGGGGTTTCCCCCCCCCCTCTTCTTCGATCCCTTGCACGTTTTATGCTCCTCCAGGAAGTTCAAGTTCAAAGCCGTGCAGCAAGCCGAGCCCTTCCCTGTCACAAATCAGGAAGGCATGGTCCCGGTGAAGCATATTATGAAGCGCTGCTGAAATCTTCATATAACAGGAGGCCACGGCACTACTGTACCGCTTCAAGCATTATCTATTGTGTGAACTGATCGCACGTTGTTCATCTCGGACGGATTTTCTCTCTCTCTCTCTTCCCAGCCCTCTCTCTTTATCAATAATTGCTTTCGTGTGTGACTCCGCCCTCCCCCCTCATGCGCCGCATTCCGCGTTCAGGCGCCGCCTCCACGACTTGTCGCAGCTCGCGCGGGCACGAGGCGCGCGATGGAGGGCGTGGCTCCCGCCGCCAGCCACTGATTCACGTGGGAAAAACGCGCTCACGGAGGAGCCCGACAGGCCACCCATCTGCCGGCCGCTCACGGCACGCCAGCGGGGAGTGCGAGATGGGCCACGGCCCTCCGGCCGTCCGTCGCAGGGCACATCAAAGGGGGTTTCTGGCGCCCTAAATCACGGCGGAACTCTGGCCAGATCGAGTACGAGTGCGAACAGGGGACAGCGGCCACGGGTCCGGCTCCCTGTGCTGCCAATCAGCCTCATTGCCCACATGCTGGGCGAGGGACATTTATCAGTCTGGCAAAACTCCACAGCAGCACGGTATAACCTCTCCCTCCCCGCTGCAGTTTGGAAACAGATTTATGTTGCGATCCTAGTCCACAGCACAAGAAAAGCACGGAAAAAAATATCTAAAACAGCACTGAGCATGTTGCATCAAGATACAACCGTCCCTGTAATAAATACCTGGATTAAAAATCAGGGTGCCCTCTACCTACCCCACCTGGTGTAGTCTGCATGTGATGCTCGTGCACTTATTGTGGTTCACCGTATTCCCTTTCCTTGGTGCAGGAGGTCGTTCTGAATGATTATTGCTGACACCCCATTGGTCTGTCCTTTCCACCTTAAAAACACATATCTCATGCAGGTGTAATGACTGGGGATTAACGACGGAACTGAAACGTAGCCATCATTTCTCATGTGCATGGAAGATGTTCCACCATAAAACAAGATCATTCCAGATCATCATTTGGTACACATTCCAACAATATGCCACGACCACATGGGCTTCGATCAGTCATCGGCAGATTGTGCAACACACATCAATATAATGACCACACATAATACAAACCCAGTTCTTAACTCCAGCAAAGTTTCCGTGAAATTCCGACAGGAGTTTCAAACCTGTCTTTACCTGTAGATCAAACTCATTGAGATCAGCTTCGGTGCTGGAATTGCTTTCTGATTGCCAATAAGCACAGTTACAGACAATGAAGCACAATGATAGTGGAACAAATGGACAGACAGATTGGACAAACATGCTCTCAAGGTCGTCGATGGCACACCTGGGACAAGGTGGATAATAATGTGAAGTTTTCCGTCGAGTCCCAACTGTTTCGATTGAACTATCAAATATGGCAAGGCAAGGGTCAGGAGATGTTGTGGAGAGCAGGATACCCTCCTGGCAGTCTAATAAGTACATGATGCTCAGAAAAGAACAAAGAAATCAATGAATCAGTTACTTTGCAGTTGTACGTCGGACAATATCAGCCAATTGCCGTTTTGTACACCAATTGTGGACACCAACACAGTGCCTCCACTTTGGGTTTCTCCAATTTGAAGGCAAATTATTCCAGATCTTTCCCCAACAGAATACCCCCTGCAGAGTCTTTGGAAAAACAATTCTTCAATCACAGAATTATTTTTACATTTGGATGCAGATTATATCACAACTAGTAGGTTTGACCACGGATCTCTATAAACTGGCATCAAATCTTACTAAATTAACTGGAACTCATTCAAATCCGTGACACGTGACATTGCCAAGCTGTAACAATACCAAATACACACCAACACAGTGTTAAATCACCCATACCGACTTTCAGGACTTTACTCTTCAGTGCAATCAAACAGGTATGTAATTTGTAAACAACTATGTTTTAAGATTTCATTTTACTCAATTAATATGTTTATTATATAATTCTGCGAAGCAGAATACCCTCTGCAATTGTGCAAATATGCCAAAATGTTTGTGCACAATCAAAACTACGACTACTGTATATATATATATATATATATATATATATATATATATATATATATATATATATATATATATATATATATATATCAACCACTGTATATATATATATCAACTACTGTATATATATATCAACTACTGTATAGTCGATGTATAAACTATGTATGAACGATTTTAAGACAAATTACCAATGATCGAGCTGGCAGGATGGGCTGGAGGTATGCACAGTAAGTACACTCACCTCGAAGCTGTGTCACCTAAGTTCGAATCCTGACCCAGGTATAAACTGTCATCCCGGTGTTTCACAGACAGGGTGATTCATCAATTTGTGTGTCGTCCCTTGGATGGACGTTAAATGGGGATCTTATCTGTTGGCATCAGTTGGTGGATGTTAAAGATCCCTATGGTGTCCTTTGCGAAGAGCAGGCAAGCTATCACCGGCACCCTGAACAATTTCCTTCCCTGTCCTACAGAGGGCATTGTATCAGCAGGACAGCCGTGCCCTCAGCCAATGATGCTACCCTGCAGTCTTGTGCTACACACAAAGAAAAAGAAGACCTGTTATCATTCCCTTTCCCTCTAAATTTTTCTACAATTGCAATAAAATACAACTTAAACAGTAATTAAAATGAAGTCGTTGAAATTCATAAAAAAAAACTCGATTATAATCATCAAACTCTTGTTTTCCAGTCATTATGTGAGATAGACAAAAACAAAATTAATGCTTCATTCATGACGTCATGAAATTGGGAAAGTCAGCAAATCTGGGTGCATTGGTCAACATTTGTAGAATTTGATGTCATCTCAAGCTTTGCATTCTAATCATATTTTGTCTTGCTGATGACACTTGAAGGTGCATACCTTTGGAGAGATATCTCTCAGTATTTGTGGATACAGATTGGTGGAGGTGCTTTTCCCCAATTTCAAAAATACCCCTAATGCAATGGGAGGGGGAGGTTAAAGGAGGTTAAAGGCACAACGTATGTATTTTAAAGCTTTGTCTTGCTGAAGATGTCTCAATGCAATGCAATGGCTATCCAATTTGTCCTTAGGACTGAGGTGCAAGGGTATTAGTTTGACAGGCTCTATCTGACCGTTCGCTTCAGTCTTAGACTGGAAATGCACGGACAGTATTTAATTTTTATCCCACACAGTCGAAACGAAAAGCGAGGTGAAGCACTTCATTCATGTCTGTCTGTTCATCTTATCAGTTCATGATCGAGGAACAATGCTGCGGTTTGTGTTTCCCCCTCCACTCCACCCATCTCCCTGTCTCCTCTGTTCCTTTGTCTTATTACATCCTAATCCATTCAGTGTACGAGCTCTTCCATGAGCCTCGACTATCTGTACAAAAAAAAGACATTTAAATTGAATGTTATATTTTGAACATGAATCGGAACATGAGTAGGAAGACAACTTTTTCGTTTTACCATACCTTTGCTCTGAATTTGTTCCGATCACACATGAGCAGAAAGGAGTGAGATAATATTTTTACTCCGTGCCTACCTGGCAGTCAAATAAAATTGAAAATCATTCCAAACAGGAAACTTACTTTTTCTGAGTACTTCATAAAGGATACAAACAACAGGCACGAAGAACTAACATAACATGTTAGATCGGGTGGGGTAAAAGCCACTGCGTCAATGGTGCTAAAACACGGAATGAATTTATTTATACGACTTTTACAATCTACATTTTATTTAAGTTGAATTATACACTTGAACACTGTACAACACAAATCACCTTCACACTACTTCCAAGAAGAACCTCCAGTTTTGCAGTCCTTGGACATTTTTAACTTGGTGCAATGCTGGATAAACGTATCTTATGAAACCCATCCATGAAAATGATCATCATGGGGCCAATGACCCAATAAAGATCAATATCGTTGATAATGATGAAGATGTTCTGCAGGGTCATGTATAGCAGTGGTGTTTAAGACTGCTTCAGTTGCGCTAAAAATTCTGGATTTTTTTAAACGATCTTTAAAATCATTATTGTATTAAGATTGAAGTACACGCCTGAACATTGTGTGGGGGTATCGTGTTCCATTAACTCTCTCGTTACCTCTGCCATCGAAGGTGAAGAAGGTTATGTTTTCACCCCTCTCTGTTTGTTACTTGCAAAATCGAGGATTTTTCAAGTATATTGGTTAATCGATTTTGTCATTCTGTCTGTCTGTTTATATCTGTTTGTCACCTGCAGGTCGCAATTATAAACCGATCTTCACGAAACTTCACCACATGGTACAGTTTGTTGTTTGGAAGAAGGCTATTGTTTTTGAGGTCAAATGATCAAAAGGTCAACATAGGCAAAAGGTCAACAACTAAGGTGGCATTTCTATAATCCTCAATTTTCATCCCATTGACTTGAAATTTGAACAGGATTTATATTTCAAGTCAATGAATTAAACTCGCCAATTATTTTTGAGGTCAACCTGGACCAAAAGGTCAACAACAAAGGAGGTATTTCTTAAATCCTCAATTTTTCATTCCATTGATTAGAAATTTGAAGAGGATTTGAATTCAACCACCAATTATTTTTGAGGTCCACAAAGGCCAAACGGTCAACATAGGCCGAATTTCTAAAATTGACAATTTTCATCCGATTGACTTGAAATTTGAAGAGTTGCATATTTAGTCATTTAATTCAACCACTGATTGTTTTCGATGTCAAATTTGTTTTATGGACTTTGCAAGTATCGTGCACAGCACGACGTCATCTTGTTTGTTTGTTTGTTTGTTTGTTTGTGTGCAGGGATATCTCAAAAAGTTGAAGACGGATTCGGATGAAACTTGGTGGACACGTTGGGTGTGTGACCACGACTAATTGATTAGATTTTGGTGAACATCCGAATCAAGAACCTGGATACGAGAATTATTTAATATATTTTAAGTGATTCTTCACCCTTGAGAGATCGGGCCAAAAACGATATATAGCATGATATTTCAAAAATGTATTGGGCCCCCATATGTTCTTGTGGATCAGGCATTACGTGGCATAGGTATGTGCTCGACTGAGTACCCTTCTAGTTACCTTCGCCACCGAAGGTGAAGGAGGTTATGTTTTCACCCCTTTCTGTTTTAAAATGTTTTGATTTAAAAAAACATCTTTATTGTATAAATGTGTGTTTATCAATAGTGAAAGAGCAAGTAAGCATTATCAGACCATGCCTTTTGGCCTTAAGGCCAGTAGAATATAAGCATTTGTTGTATGCGCAGGCATTTTTTTTTTTGGGTCAAGGTGCATGTGTATTTTTTAGGCAAGATTTAATGTGTACTCTGGTATTTGGGCCAAAGTTCATGTTTGAGCTTTGTCATTCAAAGTTTCGGTTTTTAAAGTGGTTTGCGTTATAAAAAGGTGTTTTTTCAATGTAGAAACAGCAAGCATTGTGCAGTGGGTGCCGCTGCTCGGATGGGATGGGTTTTCTGAAACGGTGTGAGGCTGCATGCCATACTGTGGATAAAGTAATATTTGGTGTAAGGACCTTATTCTATTCACTGTTACTAAATAAAAGTTCTCCATTTGCTGCAGTTAAAGAACTCCTGCGACCTCAACGGTTTCAAGCTTTTCTTGCTTTTCTTCCCGTGAATAAAATATTTTCTCAACTCAGTCAAAATAAATATGATGCCAGTTAAAAAGAAACGCCCCGTACAGAGATTGCATTTGTAAGTGGTGATATCATCTGCAGCCAAACCTATAAATAGAGTGTACACAGGAAGCCAAGACCATTATGGTGTTGTGAATGTTTGTACTGCAGTCAACTAGTTAGCTGGCAGGATAGCCGAAAGGTATGCGCAATCGTCTTTGAGCTCTATCGCCTGGGTTTGAATCCTGACTGAGCTGTAAACTGTCACCCTGGTGTTTCACATTCAGGGTGATGCATCACGGTGTATGCCATCCATCGGATGGATTGTAAGCCGGACGGCCCGTTTGCCAGGATTGCTTGTTGTCGGACGTTAAATATGCCTAGTTGTCTTTCGCGAAGAGTAGGTGTGTTGTTGTGAGCACCCTGAACAAATGATAAATTCATGCTTAAAACTGCAGGTAGCAAGTAGTCTGATCTTCTTGGATATCCATTGATACCAAGTTACATGGGTGGCTATCTCAGAGTGTGGTTGTTGCCTGGGCAACGGCTCCAACACAATGAACAAGTTCACGTTCACAGGATCTTCTTCTTCATTCGTATGCGGCACAAGGCTGCGGGGTAGCATCATTAGCCAAGGACGCGGCTGTGCCGCTGATGCGGTGCCTTCTACCGATTAGAGCAGGAATTTGAAATTTGTTCATGGTGCCGGCGATAGCTCGCCTACTCTTTGTGAAGGGCACCAGGGGATCTTTAACGTCCACCGCAACAGATTCCGGCAAATGGTGCTCAATTTTAACATCCATCCGAGGGATGGCACACGGATTGATGAATCACCCTGCCTGTGAAACACCAGGATGAGAGATTATAGCTCGGTCTGGATTCAAACCCAGGCTATAGACGGCTAAGAGGTGAGTGTGCATACCTCTAGAGTCTAGGCCATGCTGTCAGCCCAGTTCACAGGATGTTCAAATGTGACAAATGGACAACGTCTTTAACTAAAAAGGGTAACCATGATATTGAGTGAACCTATACAGGACGCTCTTCAGGATCAAGTAAGGTTGAAAGCTTTACTGTACCCCAAGTTTCCCATTTCATTGATAACGGATGCACTTCTGACGTCATATCTTTAAAAACATGCCATGATGGATATTTGCCAAAAGGATTGCCGGACCTTGAGAGAGAAAACAAATAACCAATAAGAAACCAATTTTCATTTGGAATTGTCAAATGTATTTTTCGATCATACAATATTCCCTGCAACAATAGCTCTTGGTGCCCATTTTCCGTAACACATGCATTCATGTATAAACATCCATCTTCCTGCAGCATTTTCTCACTCCAAATGACACCGTTCCAGGAAAATGTGTCCCAGGACAAGGCAATTTAAACCAGGAACAAATAGCATGAGCAGACAACACAATCCCACTGACACGTCCCAACAAAATGATCGACACATTTTGCAGACAAAACCTTCACTCGTTAAAACCTGAGTGCTATCCAGAATACAAAACTCTTTTATTACAAGGATAAATCGATTTGTTTAAGCCTTTCTTGTCTTGTCAACTGAACCACTCACATCGATAGAGAGTAACTTGATTATAGGTAATCAGGTGAAAAGTATTTTTTCCTAATGTGACAAATGGGAGGAAATGATTAAGCTTCTTGTGTATGAGAGATCTGCGTTGGTTGTTTGTTTGTTATTTGCGAAAATCAAACATTTTTCAAGTATATCGGTTGGTCGAGTGTGTTATTCTCTCTGTTTATTTGTCTGTTTGTCAATCCGTGACAGGTAACAATTTTAAACCGATCTTCACGAAACTTCACAAAATGGTAGAGTTTTGTCATAAGCAAGAAGCCTAATGATTTTGAGGTCAAAAGGTCAACATCGGCCAAAGGTCAACAACTGTGTCAAATTTCTAAAATCCTCAATTTTCATCAGATTGACTTGAAATTTGGAGAGGGTTTGCACATCAGGTCAGTGGATGCAACCGCCAATTATTTTTGAGGTCAACGTCGGACAAAAGGTCAACAACTTAGGCACGATTTCGAAAATCCGCAATTTTCATCCGATTTACTTGAAATTTCAACAGGATTTGCACATCAAGTCACTGAATTCAACCACCAGTTATTTTTATGGTCAAATTTGTTTTCAGGTTTTTGCATGTTTCGTGTTCTGCAAGACACCTTTCTCGTTTGTTTGTTTGTGTGCAGGATATCTCAAAAAGGTGTGGACGGTTCTGGATGAAATTTGGTGGACAGTTTGGGTGTGTGACAAGGAAGAATTGATTAGATTTTGATGAAGATCCAGATCCAACTACTAGAATTTTTAAAGTGATTCTTCACCATTGAGAGATAGGGCCAAAAACGAAATGCGTATAGCACAATATCTCAAAAAGTTGTGGACGGATTCAAACAAAACTTGGTGGACACGTTGGGTGTGTGACAAGGACGAATTGATTTAATTTTGTTGAAGATCCGAATCCGGATCTGGATGCGAGGTTTGTTTAATTTTTAATGTGATTCTTAACCATTGAGAGATGTGGCGAAAAACGATATATTATTATATTTATTGGGCCTGATATGTTCTATTGGATCAGGCATTGCTCGGCGGAGGTATGCGCTCTACCAAATGCCCTTCCAGTTTTGTTACTGCAATGGTTTGGAAACTTTTTTTTATTCTAAAATACACTATATGTGTAACGCAATTGCAGCTGAAGGAAATAAGATAAGTGTTGAGATTAAATCACAGTATTTGATCTTCAGGCTAATCAGATAGTCTAATTTATGTATACTCCATTAAGGTAGAGTTAAACAGATGGTGAAGGTAATGAACCCCTTCCCCATTCCATTCCACTTAGCTCTCTATTACCAAACGAATGGTACAGGAATTAAAAACAAAACATATAAATCAAATTACTTTTTTTTTCTTGCATCTATGTCTGACCCTGGATACAGCATTACAGATAAGTGATTGAGTGCATGTCACATGAAGGATGACAAATGTGACAACCATGTCAATTGTCTCAGATTTGATGTGCGATTTGCCATGATTGATGATGGCACTTCTGGCAATGTGGAAAGTCAGCCATGACAATTATCTACGCGTGAGACAATCCATCAGAATCAAGACAAAATTGTTAGTAAAACAGGATGGACAGAGAGAGCATAGAAAGGAGGGAAGGGAGGACAGAAAAGAGAGAGAGAGAGAGAGACAGAGACAGAGAGACAGAAAAGAGACAGACAGACAGAGAGAGACAGAGAGACAGAGAGACAGAGAGACAGAGAGACAGAGAGAGACAGAGAGAGAGACAGAGAGAGAGACAGAGAGAGAGAGACAGAGACACAGACAGAGAGACAGAGACAGAGACAGAGATGGACACAGAGAGAGAGACAGAGATGGAGACAGAGAGAGAGACACACACAGAGACAGAGACAGAGACAGAGACAGAGACAGAGACAGAGACAGAGACAGAGACAGAGACAGAGACAGAGAGAGAGAGAGAGAGAGAGAGAGAGAGAGAGAGAGAGAGAGAGAGAGAGAGAGAGAGAGAGAGAGAGATAGAGAGAGAGAGAGAGAGAGAGAGAGAGAGAGAGAGAGAGAGAGAGAGAGAGACAGAGAGAGAGAGAGACAGAGAGACAGAGAGACAGAGAGACAGAATAATCTTGTGGAATGACCTTACAGTGTGTACGGATTTGCTACATTAATAGCACGGCACAAATGAATGAGAAAGGAGGGTAAACATTGTGATTAACTGTTCAATTCCTTAAAGTCGCACAAGCAAGCTGCTGTTGAGGTTTCGTTGTACATAAGTGGTTAAGCTTTCAGGTTAAGGTGAGGATAAGATTTAATGAAACGAAAACAATCCTCATCTTTCTGAGATGCACTCACATCTCTTTGCTTCCCAATGTTGGTAAATCAATATGATGGTGCTCAGGACAGCAAAAAACATTTATCTTCACCAACTTGCCACTGTTTTGGAGTTTTCATTAACATCTCATGAGGATTTGTTGTGTCTTTTGCTGCAAATCCACACAAACATTTTGCAGCAGGAAGAGGAAGAGTAAACACCATAAATTGTATTTGCACACAGATAGCTACTGCGGGAAGATGGAGCCAAAGGACACCCCACGAACCTTCCAATCACAAGGAAGTCACTATATGGAATGTTGCTGAAACACAAGTGTCCCACATGCAAAGTATCAAGGCAGGTGCACGCACACACACACACACACACACACACACACACACACACACACACACACACACACACATACACACACACACACACACACTCAAAGTATTGTATAACATCCAACTTGGCACCAGTACATGTATATTGAATAATTATTAATGGTGGAATGGAGAAAAGGATAAAAGTCTATCATGTGGGCAGAATTTTTTTTTCGATTTCCATTGATCTATCCGTCATGGGGACTCGTAATCCAGAGGTGTACACTCCTCTCGGGTTGATTGCTGACAAAACCTTTACCTGTCAGCCCACTGGTTCATAGGCAGGGTGTTGTATCAATGAGTGCTGCACATCTTGTGGAATTGGATGGTAATTGGGTGATGCATATGCTATCATTGGTTCGTGGTGAACAATCAAGGTTTCTACTGTGTCTTTATGAAGAGGAGGTGAGTTAAGAATAGATGAGAAAACAATCATGATCAGAAATCTGAGAGAAAGCTAAAAAAAATGAAAGCTATGGTGCCTGAAAATGAGCCACCCAGGTTTCTTCTTCTTCTTGCATATGGCAGCTTGGCTGCCATTTTGTTGGGGGCACAGCTGTGCCACTGATGCTGTGTCACTCTACCGGTACACTGGTATTCATTTCGCTACTTCGGAAGGATGACAGGCTGAGTCAACCCACCTGGTGTTAATTCAGCAGCCAGCAGGGCTAAAGCTCAGGACTGTAAGATCCCAAACCAGCCATCCGAACTGTGAAGCCAACACCCAGCTTAGGCACCCAGGTTTGAAAGCACCTAAATGGTAACTGGGGAAGAGCAAAGTGCTTCATCGAGTAGGACTGTTCGTTATGACGGGACTGGATCAAACCGGCAAAGAAATCCAGTTGCTGGGGTCACCAGAACTGAAAGTTGAACTTTGAGCTTCTCAACCATTCACAAAATTGAAATATGGAATGTAAGGAACAAGGAATGCTCTGAAACAACTTGCCTTCTCTTTCTGGAAGGCAAATCCGACTGAAGGCGATCTCAATGCATTCCAAAACGTCCGCAACAAGTGTGTGTCCACTCTCAGGAGAATCAGAAAACAACATCTGTCCAGCCTCAAGGATGAACTTTCAAACTTGGCTCCCTCCTCTAAAACCTGGTGGTGCCGTGTTAAGTCTGTCGCCGGTGTATACTCCCCTTCCATCCCTTGCCTCTCTTCAAGTGGCACCACAGCCGACTCCATTTGTGAGAAGGCTGAATGTCTCAACTGTGTGTTTGCTTCCAAATCTTGTGTCACCAACCCCTCACTCTCAGTGCCCAATCTTCCCTGTCATACCCAACTGCTCCTGGACTCTGTGTCTTCTGCACGTGAGAAGGTTCTTTCAACCCTCAACCTGACTCTGCAACTGGACCAGAACGCATCAGTTCATGTATCCTAAAAACCTACTCTGCTAGTCTTGCATAAGAGAGAGAGAGAAAAAGAGAAAGAGAAAGAGAAAGAGAAAGAGAAAGAGAAAGAGAAAGAGAAAGAGAAAGAGAAAGAGAAAGAGAAAGAGAAAGAGAAAGAGAAAGAGAAAGAGAAAGAGAAAGAGAGAGAGAGAGAGAGAGAGAGAGAGAGAGAGAGAGAGAGAGAGAGAGAGAGAGAGAGAGAGAGAGAGAGATCTTGCATATGTTCAGCCTTCTCTCTGCCATTTTTCCCCTACCATTTGCGCTCGGTCATCTTACATCTGCTTGGAAATCCTCCAACATCACGGTACTACGTAAAAAGGTGCAAAAACGGGTCCCCTCAACTACAGACCAATCAACTTACTTCCAATCAGCAAGGTCATGGAATCCATCATCGCAGTTGATGTGAAATCCTTCCTTTTCTTCAGGAACCTCATTTCAGATCACCAATTTGGTTTCAGAACAGGCCACTCCACCTTGGATATTTTGCTTCAACTCACCCAACAATGGATGAAGATCCTCATTGTCAGGCATGAGATCAGGGGCATCTCTCTGGACATATCCGGTGCTATCAATGAAGCCTGGCATCCTGCCTTGCTCTCCAAACTCTCTCCCTCTGGCATCCAAGGTCAATTCCACCCATAGCTGAATGACTTCCTCTACTTTCGTAGTCAACGTGTGTCACTCAACAGAATCCTTTCATCGCCTCTCCCTGTCAAGGCTGGAGTGCCCCAAGTCAGTGTTCTGGGTCTAGTCCTATTCCAGATCTTCATAGATGTCTCTGACTCTGGAAAATCCCCTTTATCGATCTGTTGCTGACTCCACCCTCTGCCGTGACATCCCTCATCCTTCAAACAGACAGGCTGCGGCCTCTTCCATCTCTTCAGATCTTGACAAAATCACAAGGTGTTCAAACAGTTGGAATAAGTCTTTTGATCCTGACAAAACTCTCACTTTCACTCACTCACTGAAAGGACCATCTGGCAAACCCTTCTATATACTTTCTTAGTAATCCTATTGAGGAGGTTCAGTCATCCAAACTCCTGGGTCTCAGTATCATCCATGATATTTTTGGGCAAAAAAAAAAAATCAGAATCACAGACCAGACCAACCAATAAATATTGGATTTCACAAGTAACAGACAAACAGACAGGGGAGAAAACATAACCTCCGGTCACCTTCGGTGGGTGGAGGTGACAATATGCTTTAAAGGTAAAAGAAAAAAGCGTTGCAGAACTGGACTTGGTTGCCGGAATACCAGAAAACCAGGATTGATGTATGGATGTTGCAATGTTGCAATGTATGGATGTCTTCATTGTAAAAGAAGAGGCCACAAACAACATCCCAAAAGCAAACAGAAAGAAGAAAGCTAAATGGCTGTCAGAAGAGGCAATACATATTGCAAACAGAGGAAGAGAGATGAAAACTAAAGGCGCATCAAGAGAGGACATTAAGCGACTAAATGCCGACTTCCAACGACAAGCTCGGAAAGACAAAAATAAATATTTCAAAGTGGAATAGAGATAGAAAGTGACAACAGAGCAGGAAAAACAAGAGATATTTTAAAAAGATCAGAGAGATCACAGAAAATTTTAGGTCTAGGATTGTGGTTCTTAAGAGTAGAACAGGAAAAGACCTGACAGAAGAAAGACAAGTAAAAGAAAGATATAATAACTATACTGATACTCTGTACAATATAATGGCAACTTTCGAAGGAAGAATATGAACAAGAACCAACAATGATGGAACGTGAGGTACGTCGAGCCTTGAAGGAACTGGCAAATGGAAAAGCACCAGGTACTGATGAATTTCAAATGGAACTCCTTGAGGTAGTTGTGGAGGAGGCAATCAAAATTTTAACTACTGTCTATAAACAGATGTGCAGCAAGATTGTATGGCATAAAAGGTGGAAGCAGTCAGTCTACATACCTCTGCGAAAGAAATGGGATGCAAGAGAATGTTCAAATAACCGAAACATTGCCTTGATTTCACTGCTAACAAGATATTACTGAAGATCATTCAACACAAAATATAAGTCTCCATTGAGTGAGAAACACCTGTTGAGCAAGCAGGTTTCAGAAGAGGAATTGGTTCTAGAGGTCAAATAGCAAATCTGAGGTGGATCATGGAAGAAGCAAGGGATGATCAAAGGGAGGTGTATATCTATTTTATAGTTTATGGCAAAGCTTTTGATTGTGTTGATCATGAATTGATATGGATTAAGTTGAGAGAAATGAGGATGTCAGAGCACCTGAAACTTCTGATCAGAAACTTGTACACAAAACAAGAAGTTACAGTAAGAACAGAGTATGGAGAGATAGAACGGTTTAGAATTGGAAAAAGGGTCAGATAGAGGTGCATTATCTTCCCTAACTTGCTCAATCTATATCGCGAGTGCATTTGGAGGAAATCAAACTTGGATGACAAAGAGGCTGGAGACCAGATTGGAGGAAGATGTATCAACAATCTAAGGTATGCTGATGATGCCAATCTGTTGGCAGAAGTAAAGAGGACTTGATGAACCTGCTGCAGACAGCGAAGAAGGAAAGTGAAAAAGCTGGTGTTTATTTAAATACTGGATATATAAGAGTAAAATCTTGTCAACTGAGTGGATGAATGTGTTCAGATTGGGAGACGATCATGTGGAAATCATGGAAAGTTTCATCTTCCTGGGTTCTCAGATTGAAGTGAGTGGAGGATATGGAAGAGAAACTTATAGACGGTTATTATCTGGGGAGAACAGCAATGTCAGGATTGACAAAGATCTGGAAAGATGAAGATGTGACAATACAAAGCAAGAGGAGGATGGTGAATGATCTGGTACTTACAGTTGCAATGTATGGATGAGAGTCACGGACTGTGAAAAAAGATGAATGTTAAAAATTCCAGGACTGCAAGAAGAACAAACATATCAGTACGTGAAGGAATTAGATCACCGTCGACATTAGGTGCACCGATGCTAAAAGGGAAGCTGTCATACGTTGGACACATCATTCATGCAGAAAACGAAAGTCTGGAGAATTCAACCATGATGAGTATCTTTGAGGTTAGAAGAGGAAGAGGAAGACCTCATATGTGCTGGATGGATGGGGTAAAGGCTAAAACCAAGCTGTTGCTCCGGGAAGCAGCGCAGGATCGGGATGTTTGGAGAAATCTGTTCATGAATGTCACCACAAGTCGGCCACGACTTGATGGAACCAAGTAACTGGGTAACGAGGCGAGTTCTCACCAGCATCCTCACCAAAATCGAAATCCTACCGTGACTACTGCTGGGAATGCTATGGCAAACCACCCAGTGTAATCATTGCCAGAAGATGGTGGTTTACCTGTTCTCAGGCAGACCAGCAAAGAGAGGGTGAGGAGGCTCAATATCGAGCTTGTAGATAAATCACATGGCATGAGAAAGACATTAGTATTAAACAATGGTGTCCCCTTACATGATTTACAAGCACATTCGCCAACATCTAGCAAGTACTCGTCAACAACAACATCAACATCTAGCAGTACTCAGGGAAATTCTGTGTCATGGAAAATGTGACTTCAACAACATTGTGCAAAAAATAGTTACTTGATTAAATCAACCCACCCCATCTCAAGTTCTCAACCTCCCTCCCATCCCCGAATTTGAACCCGAGCTTCCAGCATCGTGATCCGTGCTTTGAGATGAAAACACCAAATAGGCGAACCCAATAAACGGCACAAAAGGGGGAATGGAACTCTGGATAAAATGGCACAAAACATCAACAGTCAAAGTCCCAATTGTGCACATGTAGTATATAAATGCCAATAAGTACACCCACACTTGATTCAATGACAAGCACAACGGCGAAGACGTGAAGTGCTACTTGCAAGCGGTCGCCGCATGAAGGCAGCTGTCAGTTTTCCTTTGTTAAAGTTAAACAAAGACCGTTCTTTTGTTTGCATTGCCTGCAGGTCCAAAGCGTATCACTGCCGGTGTGACAGTGATGCCAGCACAGATAGTGAGTGGCTCAGTGGGTCCAAGGCAGTGAGATAAATTCCCTCCTCATTCCCATCGGACCACCTGACTTGAAGAGCTCCTTTAAGTACTCACTCAAGCAGACGTTACTTTGCCCGAAGACGTTTTAAAAAGACATTAAAGGCCTTCCACGGTAGGCCATTTAAGTTGTTTGCTGTAAACATGGCCAAGGCTCTCCTGGAGAGTGATCCCTCATTCCTGACTCGCAGACTGCGTGTTGTTGCGTAGAGACAATGTGTTGTCGTTGTGTCTGAAAACCTTATTTTTAAACTTATCTACCGTTCGTACAGACAAGAGTCATACTCGATGTTCCAGGGACTCGGCTGAGTCTCTGACATAATGCATCTTGCAATGAAATAATCACATATCCATGTGTCTTTGTAGGTTAGTGATAACGGAGGCTGGTACATGAAACCATGCATACAATTTCCAACATCATCAGCTATTCTTCTTAAAGTCAACCATTTATCCTCAGCACTTTTCCCAGGGTGAAACTGTTTTGTGATAACGGTTTTAGAAGAGGGATCTGTCTTGGCTGAATTGGCTTAGTTTCTGTTTTGGGATAAGATGATTGTATCAAAATGGCAGAAGCCATGGATCGGTGATGGGAAACCCAGTGCATTCCTTGCTATGTGGAACTGCATAGGTGGCACAGCTCATGCCCACATAATGGTTATGAAACCTGTAGATTCTCTGCATTCATTTTATCGACAGAGCCCACTAAATCAATCAGGTTTTTTTTTATGTCCAGCTAGGGTTCAAATCTTGGCCCAGCTATAAACTCACGCTCTTGTGTTTCACAGGCAGGGTGAGCCATCAATGTGTCCACCATCCTTTGGATGGACCGTAAACTGGGCGTCCCGTTTTCCAGCATTAGTCGGCGGATGTTAAGTATCCCACGGTGTCATTCGGGAAGAGTTGGCGAGTTATCGCCGGCATCCTGGCAAAATTCCAAATTCCTGCCCCGACTGACCGCTGCAAAGGTGATAGCAAACCACCCAGCAAAACCCTTGCCCCAGAAGTGCTTCGGCAGGGCAAACGCTCTGTAAGGATCGTGCATTTTTCATAAGGATGATGATGACGATGATGGTTGAGGAGCCACCAATTTATTATGTACACATACCAAAGGGGGTGGGGGATTAGACCGGCCTGCACGGGGAAGGATGGGTGTCGGGGCATGTTGTTGGGGTAGCATACATATATCGGCCGACAAATCACATTGGTTATACCAGTGCGTGCCCGCATGTGCAAAAAAGAAGAAAAAAGAAAAAAAAATTGTGACGTCATAGCACCGTGTCCTGTCATTGGTTTGGTAAATAAATGGCCATAACTTGGGAACCACTTGTCCGATTAATATCAAACCTTGAAAAGGCACATACTCAGGTCCCCAGCAATATACTTGGCAAGTTTCAATCAGATCGGACCAGTGGTTGTCTAGAAACAGCGGTCTCACACACACACACACACACACACACACACACACACACACACACACACACACACACACACACACACACACACACACACACACACACACACACACACACACACACACTGCTGGAATTATAGATAGATGAAAATTAAAGAAACCTTTTGACTATTCCATTAACGTTTTATAAAATTTTCTGTATTTCCACATGATAATTATTGTTAATAATCATTATATATACTAGTGCCTGCCCGTAAGTGCGAGGCCGTACGTGCAAAAAAAAAAAAAAAAAATCAAAAACTTTCAAACCTCGTGCCAGAAACAACAACCACACAGGCCGTTCTTTCGCCCTCGTAAGGGACGACTGGATTGGGGCCTTGTGGTTAAGAAAATCGAGAAAGTACAGAAATCGATAAATCGAGAAAAAAATCGAGAAAGAATACAGTCATCGTCACTGACTGGATTGGGGCCTTGTGTTGAAGAAAATCGAGAAAGAAATCGAGAAAGTACAGAAATCGAGAAAGAAAGAATACAGTAAGTCGATAAATCGAGAAAAAAATCGAGAAAGAATACAGTAATCGTCACTGACTGGATTGGGGCCTTGTGTTGAAGAAAATCGAGAAAGAAATCGAGAAAGTACAGAGATCGGGAAAGAAAGAATACAGTACTCGTCACTATCCGGAAGTCCGGAAGTTAAGTCCTCATTGTCCGGAAGTTCGCATATCGCAGTTACGATTATTCGCAATTTCGTTTTAATGGCCAATTATTCAATTAGCGCCAACGTATTTTGCCTTTTCGCAATGTCATCGCAAGGAAAAACACAAAGAGAAGAGAGAGAAAAAAGAAAAAAAAAAGTACGTGCGTGGCCGTTCGTGAAAAAAAAAAAAAACTTCCATTTCCCCATCGCAACCGACACGGCCCGTGACGTTATCGTCGGCCGGCCACGCACCGGCCGACGCAGCCACGCCCATGCTGCAAGTGTCATCATTGGTTTGGTAAATAAATGAACATAACTTGGGAAGCACTTGTCCGATTAATATCAAACCTTGAAAAGGCACATACTCAGGTCCCCAGCAATATAGCTGGCAAGTTTCAATTAGATTGGACCAGTGGTTGTCGAGAAACAGCGGTCTCACACACACACACACACACACACACACACACACACACACACACACACACACACACACACACACACACACACACACACACACACACACACACACACACACACACACACTGCTGGAATTATAGATAGATAATATTTAGGAAGCCCACTAAAACGTTATGTCCCCTTGAACGTTTTGCCTGGTGTTGACTTAATGGTTCGGGTGGTGGGCTTTGGATCCTTGGGTCCTGAGTTCAATTCCTGCTCAGCTGTTGAATTAATACCAGGTGGGGTTAACTCGGCCTGTCATCCTTCCAAGGTCGGCAAAATGAGGGCCAGCTTGCTGGTATCCTGTGTCGGAGTGGCGGCCCGGCCAAGATTGCACCCAATAGCCATGGAGACTGTTTCGGCAGCACCAACGCTCTACACAGAGTATGGTCCCAATCTCCTCCTCCTCCCCTTGTAAGACAAGACATAGATCAGGGGAGTATCCAGACCCGTGATTTAGGGAGGACGAGGGTGCAATGTACCAAACAGCACAGTTAGCACGAGCTGTCACGGTGTCGGGATTTGCAGCCTTCTGTATGAACCCTAGTGGGAGTCCGCAGGACAAAGTCCCCGAAAGCTATGGCATTTCAATAGTTTTGATGAGGAAATCAGGGGAAATTACATTACAGCATACACCCTAACATAACCAATGTTGTTGTCATAAAACTTTGGTACTTACTTTGATGCAGTTATCATATTCATATAAGAGAAGAGGTAATTTGAGAAGTGTTTGTGCGTTTGACTTCTATGCACTCCTGAATTGTTGGAGGGAATGAGTTTAAAACTGGTGGTTTTACTTGGGGTGTGCATGGGAAGGTTTTTGGCAGGAGGGGTGGAGGGGGGAGGAAATTCATAGCTGCAGGGGTTCAGGGTGGGGGGAGGACCCCAATTCTCTCTCGGCAAATGTGCATTTTATAGCACCGCTCATTGTGTGATGGAGTAGTACAAGTCATTAAAAAAAAATCCAAATTCCTCTTTCTGAAAACCATAGACATCAAACTAAAACACCTAATTTGGTGTCTGTCTGTCCGTCTGACCATGATACATTCGGTTGTTACTTCTCCAACCTCAACCAAACTTGACAGGAGGAGTAAAGGTTACACGATGGAGGTTGTAGCGACTTCATTTGCCCCCCCCCCTCCCCTTTCCACTAGGGAGTTTTCCTCCATGGGTGAAATCCATTTTAATATGTATAGATAGCTTATGATGGCATTTTCAAGGCCACTTCTAAAAACAAACGTTAATACAACACCAATGATAATAGCATTATATTAATGTAACGACAAAATATTATTAATACTAATGATATCCCCATTCCCCGAGGGGGTTTTCCCGTTTTGGACAAACACCGTGTTGACGTGGATAAATAGCCTATCGTGGAGTTTTGCCAGAAGTAAAAACCAGAAGTAAAAAATATTATAAACCACAAACACGTACAATTACCTTTTCTAAACAGTCGCTACTGCTGTTTAAGACTAAGCTGAAAGGGAGAAAACCCGACGTTCTTGAGGCATTATATGCTTATCGTGTCCCCCACAGACTAATGGACCCGAGCCTCGACCTACTGTCATCTACATACCCCAGAGACCCTCCCTGCCACTTCCGCAGGGAATGGGTGTACTAATCATATAAATGGGATAATTATCACACTTTAATATCTTACTGTTTGTGGGTTTGTTTTACTTCGATGCACTCTCCAACCGCTGGATGGAATGGGTTGAAAACAGATGGTTGTACTTGGGGTGTGCATTGGTAGCTTTGAGGTAGGAATAAGAAAAACAAGCTCAAATGAGCTAAGATCCTCGTCCTCTTAATGATGACGTCATAAAAACGAATATGACGTCATTGTGATGTATCAGGTTTGCGATACATTATCTGTGCTAATGCCCGGCTTGATTCCCGCAAACAAAATTCAAACGGCTTGCCTAGTTTCGGAGATAATGGTATAGGCGATTTCCATTAGCGGTGATATTATGACATCAACTTTTTTTCTGGGAAGAATTTCCAAAATCGGAGATGGTTACTGCCTGCGCGTGGGCTTTCTGCAGATACATGGCAAGTTTCACGAAGATCCGATGAAATCTCTGGGTTGTGAAACAAAAAATGTCAACAAATAGGAATGACCTCATAAAAATTGATATGACATCATAGTGATGTATCATATGTGCGGTAATTCATCTTTGCTAATGCCCTGTTCGATTCCCGCAAACAGAATTCAAAAAGCTTGCCGAGTTTCGGAGATATTTTTTAGGCGAGTTCCATTAGCGGAGATATTTTGACGTCATAACTTTTTTTCTCGGATAAATTTTCAAAATCGGAGATGGTTACTGTCTGTGCAGAGTATTTTTACATATATATGCCAAGTTTCAGGAAGTTTCGATGAAAACTGTAGGCTGTGAAACAAAAAAGTCCACAAGAAGAAGATGAAGAACAACAACGTGAGTAAAACTTAGAGATCCTCCACGAGGATCTAAAAACCACACCTTGTATGGCCAACATGTTTTTATATTAACACAAGCAGGAGTACCCGGCGTTGCCAGGCAACGTCGGGTCTCTTCCCCCACCCTTGAGGGCCGAATTCATTGATATGGCTGAATTAATGATGCAATACATGTTTATCCTCATCGCGATGAAATGAAGCTGGGGTGTGTTCAAGTGTTCAATTACCGAGTTTCTTGAGAGCACTTGTCAAGTGGCTTAAGCACTTAAGCAAGCACTCCATGAGAAACTGTTGATGAGGAACGGCTGGCTTGGCAATCGCTAGCTAGCTGCTTGGTAACTGAACGCACCCCTAGACATCTCCACAGCCTACAGCACATACAAAACACTGAGAAAAGGACATTAAAAAAGATAATTAAACATTTCAAATATTAATCCTGAGTATTTTCGTTGTAATGAAAACATACCTTGTTCAGACACACAGATCCACCCACAGACACAAACTCAGCTTTATATATTTGATGATACTAGAACAGCATAAAGCAGAGATGCTGAGAATGATGAACATCTTGAAGATCGACTTTCCAAAAAAAGATTCAGACTCCCAGGAGTGGTGGAAACCGATATCACAAGTCAAAATAAAACATGGCACCGACATTGTAGGACTGGGGGAATTAACCCGTCCAGATAAACAAGTTATTTCCTCGTTACAAAAAGCGAAACAAAGAATCCGACTCCTTTAACAGGAGAAAATGTTTGGGCATTTCAGATGCCAGGGATGCATACGTAGGAAGATCCTTACAACTTCGTCGAAATGATCACAAGGGTTAATTATTTATTGAATTCCAAACAATAACGTATGTGTTAATAAATAAATAAATAAATAAATAAGTAAATATAAAAATAAGCCAGGCCACACAAATCCACCATCAGCACGGCACACACACAAACACTCTATCTAACTCAATACAACCTAAAACCCTGTTAGCTTTATGTATAGTTTTCTGGCAATGTGATATCTGCTTATCCGCACTCCCCCGATAACTATTACCACCCCCAGATCCTTAAACTGTGCGACACACTCCAACACTGCCCCTTATATTTCTGGATATCAAAATACATCTGCCAATATTTTTCCCAATCTATTATCTAGACTTTCCTGAATTTGATCAGCCTCCTCTCTGCTATTTACATGACCTCCAAGCTTTGTGTCATCTGCAAATTTAGAAAGCCGACTCTTAACTGCATGGTCAAAATCGTTGATGTAAATTATCTATATCTATATCTACATAATAATACACCTATTCATGTGTCTGTCCATCTGTTTGTCTGTATCATTCCGTTCCACCTATTGGTTGGACAGCTGGCCTGACTCCACCCACTATTTCCACTTGAAAAAACATATCATATTGTCATCATGTTGGGGCTGACTGCTATGCGAAGTCAAAGACATATTCAGAGCTGTCATATTCACAATCTCCATGACCTCCCTATAAGTTTTCCCTTCATTGTAAAACGACCAAAGAGACGATTAAAAGGATGCCGATAGGCATCATGGGACTTGTGAAGATTGACCTCAGCGATAAAGGCAGTGGTTTGTTGCCTTATACATCACCCAAATATCCACTGTTTGTGCCATTCTCTCAAGCAGGGCTTAAACCAATGCCATATCTTTTACACATATCACGTGGGATTGTGAGTTGGACAGGTGACCATGACGGGTGGGGAGTGGCTTTGAAGGCTTGAAGTGGGGAGGGGATTGATGCCTTCGGGTTGGGAGGGTGAGGATTTCGGGTTGGGAGGGGGGAGCTAAGATGGGACAGAGTTGGGAGGGGAGGTTGAGGCTTTGAGGGGAGTGGGGGAAGAGATTGAGGACTCTTGGTGGGGAGGGCGATTGTGGAATTGTGGTGGAGGGTTGAAGGCTTGGAGTGGGGAGGGGTTGATGCCTGAGGTTTGGAAGTGGGAGGGTGAGGACTTGGGGTTCGGGGATAGAGGAAAGATGGGACATATCTGAGAGGGGAGGTTGAGGCTTTGGGGGGGGGGAGTTCAGGAGTTGTGGTTAGATGAGGGGGGTTGAAGGCTTGGAGGGGGTAGGGGATTGACTCCTGAGGGTTTGTATGGGGAGCGTGAGGACTTGGGGTTTGGAAGCAGAGGTTGTGGATTTAGGATTTGTGAAGTGGGAGTGAGGGGGGTGGGGGGGGGGGAGAGTTTAGGGCTTCAGGTCACATTTTACATTACATGTAATTTTCAAGGGTCCCTTCTGGTCTATATAATAATATGCTTATTTGTCCATCTGTCTGTGTGTAATGCTCAGGCTCTGCCCCAAAACACTGACTGATGTATATTCTATGTTGTTGTTATTGTTGGTGGTGTTGTTGGCTTATAGCATTGTAAACTAGAAAATTCCTCCACCCTGAGGAGGGTGATAACAATGCCTTGCGACCATACGTAAAGATAAGAGATTCACCGGGACTGGCAATCTCGTGAAGCCGTTCAAAACAGCAGAAGCAGCTCAAAGCTGCTAGAAGATGAGCAGTGAGCCAATGAGTGCACAGCTATGAATGCCCATGAGGTGATAAAGGCCATGGGGTGGGGGAGGTGGGGGAGGTAGGGGAGCGGTTAACAGTTTTCAGTTGAGTCCTGCGGAGCAGACAGAACAGTTCAAGAGAGAACTCAGACAGATACAATTGTCACGAAAGCCCTTGGTTCGTCCTTGGTTATTGCCCCTCACCCTTTTAGATGCACCGCCGAGCAAGAATGAGTGAACGTGTGCAGTGCCACCATGCGAGCCTCAGGAAGGAACAACGAGAAGTCACAAGAGTTGAAAACAGACAATGCCAACAATTCCCCCAAGAAGCAATGCGCGAACAGCTACTTGATGCCGCACCGTATGTAGCATTCTCCAGAGCAAGGGCTGTTACCGCGGAAGTTCCACATGTTTCTGGTAGTGAATAATAATGGTCATCGTACTGATCCCTCAGGTAGCCTACTATTTACATCCTCACAGATAGACATCCTCCCACTCACAGATACTCTTTGCTTCCTATCACTAAACCAGTTTCAATCCAGTTAGTTACCAGACCAACCACTCCACAAGCCCTCACCTTCAGTAACAACCCCACATGTGATACCTTATCAAATACCTTCTGAAAGTCTAGATATACTACATGCATTGTCCTTCCCTCATCCACCCAGTCAGAAACTGCTTAAAAGAGCATCAATAATTTTGTTAAACATGACCACCCTTTGCTAAATCCAGACTGACTACCTTTAATTAGTTTGTATTTATTTAAATGGTTCCTCATATGGTCCTTATTTAATATCACCAACACCTTCTCCACATTTGAAATCAACTTAACAGATACATTGTCCCCCATTTCTTCTCTGGATCCTTTCTTCAGTAACAGTATTACATTTCCTCCAATCCTCTAGTCCTTGTCCTGACTCCAATGAGCTGTTAAAGATATCTGCTAACATCACGATTATCTGCTCTGCGACTTCCCTCAATATACTTGGATGCATATTATATGGCCATGGAGCTTTATCATCCCTAAGTCTTTTGTAGCTGTTTCTTCACTTCCTCCACTCTTACTTTAATTTCTTCTAAAAACCCTTACTCACCCCTGAGATAGTTATGCTCAGCGATTGTAAGTTTCCCTGATTGTTCCTGTGTAAATGTAGAAGCAAAATGAATATTTAATAAGCTTGCTATCTCACCCTCATCATCCACCAATTATCCTATGCAATTGTTCAATGTGACCACACTCTTCTTAACCCTTCCTTTAACTCTTATATACTTAATTACACTGTGTACCTCCATGCTCCACCACCCTGGTCACCTTTACAATCCTCTACATTTATTCCCTCCTTAATGTTGTGCCTTTCTCTCGATAAAATACTGTCCTTCACTGAGATTGCCATGGGTCCTCCACTTGATCTTTCTTATCACACCTACAAGCCCCATAGCCTTGAATTCCTGTTCTCCAGTTGGATTGCTGACGAAACTACGTCTCACTTAAAGCATCGATGTAGTACCCCTCATCATCCACTCGAACTTCCAGCTCTTCCACTGACACAGAAGACCTGACAGCCCTCAGTCATGGAGGCAGGCTGGCAGATGATGGGAAGAGCATGTCCTGCAGTCCATCAAGAGGACATGAAAAAGATCATGTTCAGCACACCACAGACCAGGGGGCTTCCAGAGCACCAAGACTCTTGCTGTGCACTAATTTGGTTGCATTGTGCTCATTCTAGCCTCCACTTTGCACTCGCTTGACTTCTCGTACCTTTGGATCCTATTTTTTGGCTAGCTCCTCCATGAACCTCAATGCTGTATCCACAAAGGGGGTCCAACATTACAAGAGCTTGAACAGGTGCATTGCAACCAATCGAGTGCATTTCAGGACACCACCACACTGACTTTACAAGAATGACTTCCCTGCATGACAAGCTCGTGCTTTTTGCTTGCTCTATATTTTCCTCTCGTAGCCACGAGTGAATCACGTGCCACCAACAAGACTCTACTACGCAGGTCAAACCCTGGAATATGTGGAGGAGGGGTGGGGTGGCTCGGCCATCTTGTCTATGCTGCACCGTGCAAGTGCGGTGTGATCAAATGATGGAAAACTATGCGTTTTGGTTGGACACTCCGTGTGTGGAAGGAGGCAAGTGTATCCTTCAAATCTGGCACAGGCTTGAGTATTTTTATTCTTCTTTTCTTCTCCTCTTTTCCTTTTGGGGGTGGGGGGGCATGACACCCCCTTTGTGGATCTACCAATGTAGAGGGGTGATAAGCCAGTGAGCGGGGAGATTGAGTGTTTTGAGGGTGTGCATCACCATGGATAGGTATGCAATTATGGCAAACAGTGCTTTGATCATGACAGAAATACTTTTTAATATAATATATAAATAATACCATTTCTTTCATGCCACAAAGGCACATTGGGCTGCCGAGGCAATTTCATTGGCAAGGAGTACAGTCCTGGATGGGTCGCCACTCCGATGCAGGTTACCCCAAATGGTTATTACCCCAGTACACTGGTACTCATTTCACTGACCTCGGAAGGACGACAGGCTGAGTCAACCCCACCTAGTGTTAATTCAACAGTCAACACAAGGGCTTAAAATCAGGACCCTAAGGTTCCAATCCAGCCACCTTATCTTCTAAGCCAACACCAGGCTGAAACTTTTTAATGTGAATGAAGAATATTTTAATCAAGTAAAACGATTGTTTGTGAATTGTTTTCAAGTTTGCATTGGCATTAGAGTTGGAGTGCAGATGTTTTCTTTTTAATTTAAAAAGAATGTTACTGCCAGCGATAAACCAGAGGAGATTTAAAGCAGTCGCCATCTGGAGCCAATGAATAAACGAAGTTGATATTCTTTTCTTACGACTCTTGAGTATTATTGTTACGTGAGCTTTTCCAATCGAGTTCACTTGAGAAGGAAACCTTTCCATCTTTGCTCATCTGCTTGGAAGTGACATTGCATCAATGTCTAGGAAACTATGAAGCATTGGTCATGAATGACGTGACCACACACGAAATATGATTTGGTGGATTTGTTTGCCACAGCAATGTATTCAAACAATGTCCACTCTTATATCATGGACTAGCAATGTCAGAAGGACACCAGTTGCGGACCTGACAGTATCTACAAATCACACGCGATTCCAGATTAAAGCCAGATTGCCTGACCAGGACAGAGGCCGCAAATGCTCCGTAGCATCTGATAATCTCAGTATTGTGCAAACAGTCTGGACTTTATACAAATCGGCTGAGGGCTCACCAATTACAGGTTTTCCCTAATCTGGCAGTGCTTCCCAAATATTATTTTAGAACAACAATGTCTCGTGTTGATATCAACTTTTGCAACTGCATCGCACACGTGACAGTTGCACACCAACTTTTTGGTCGCGGTCCATGGCCTTGTCCTGTGGAGATTCTCCCGTGCAATTTGATAATGAGATAATACACAGACGAAGAGAGACTGAAGATGATACAGTCGGAAAGCTCTTCACTCTTCAGGAGAATGGTATGTAGCTGCGCATTGAGCCACTTGCAGCGAGATTAGCACGTTTGTGGAAAGCCTTTAGCAGCATGTTCCAAAACTAATTTCCCCTGCATCTTAGCAGACAGAACAATCGTTACTGTTGAGTACAGGTATATCCCAACCACACCTAATGTGATTAGATGTTACCTGTTCTCCATGACTCGGGTTCAATGAATTATCGCAGCATGGAACTCCTTAAAATGTACAAATACTAAGACTACATAGATGCCGATAACATGGGGATTGTTCGGACAGAATTTAAACTGGATGTGGGATCACAGTCAAACAATATTATACACTGAGACAACCGACGTGCTTACTTTCACAAATGCGTCTGAAAAATAACAGCAACACGTAAAGTATGATCTGTCAGCATCCTTTCCGAGCTCAAAATTCATGTTTCATTCAGATGTTCTCATATACTGCAAGAACGTTGCAAGTAGTAATTGTCACGTGAACAATTAGGGTAGAAGAATGGCTCCCTTGATATCACGTCTCCTTCTTTGCTGTCTGGTTCGAGGTATAATGATTCATCAGTCAGTCAGTCATGTACCATGCTCCACACAGAGCGTCTGTTCTGTCGAAGCAGTTTATTGGCGACGGTTACAATCCTGGATGGGTTTTTCATTCCGACTCAGGATACTCAAACGAGTGTGCAAGAATTTGGAATTTGTTCAGGGTGCTGGCAATAGCTTGCCTACTCTTTGGGAAGGACACCATGGGATTTTTAACATCCACTAACCAATGCTGGCAGACGGGACGCCCAGTTTAGCATCTATCTAAAGGATGGCGCACACATTCATGGCTTGCCCTGCATGTGAAACAACGGGGTGACAGTTTTTAGCAGTACTGAGATTTAAATCCAGGCTACACAGCTCAGAGGCGAGTGTGCATACCTCCAGGCTATCCTGCCAGCCTTATAATGATTAATGGCGAGGACATAAAGGGTCAAAACTTCAAATGAAGCAGTGCAAAAAGTGTCCGCTGTATCATGGAGCACACTATCCTCGTATGCCAGCTGAGCTATCTGCAATACTGTGCAGATAAAGGATCATATGACAACTTTCACAAGAGCAACACAGACTCGGATAATAGATGAGATGAGATCGTGATCTTCAGTATCACGAGAATGTGAGACTCTTCGCTTTGCAGATGGGAATACCAATCTTTGTGTCATTGCAAAAAAAAAAAAAAAACGGTTGTTGTTGATGGGAAAATAAAATTATGCGGTGTATAGGTATGGGGCTAGCTATACATTCGGGGAGCATGCTGCGTTGCAAATTGTTTATTGTATCTGCTGCAAGACAATTGTTGACGGACGGACGCAGGCAGGCATACACGCAGGCATGCCAAGACCGAGCCCCTCTCATATTATAGATGGGTTATCAATGTTAAATGTAAATTAAATGCAGTTTGTATATGCCTTTAAAAAAAAAAAAAAGAGACAAAGAGAAATACTAAAACATGAGAATAATGACATGTCAGTGCATTGAAGGTACCTGATGCAGATCGAGTCAATGGCAGGAAGCACCAGTTAATGGGACAGCCAATAAACAAACAAGTTTATTTTAAACAAAAACAAACCCAAAATGTTCGTGTTACTTTTGAGCAAAATTTTTCATCAAATATATTATTTTTAGTGAGATTAAAACATTGAAGCAGATCCAAGCTGATGATTTCAAAGAGGAAAACAACTGTCCTTGGATGGAATTTTTGTTACTCTCACTACATTCTGTGTAGTCCATGAGCCAGACCTCAACATTTTGGGTTTCATTACCAAAAAGGGGAACAGACCCCACCATGATTTTTGGTTAGCTTGATACCTCAAGTGTCCGAAATCAGTTGATGGACTTGCAAGGAAGGTAGCTCAATGACCTTTTGGCGGCCATATTTAAAAATGCCCGCCGTTATTTCACCAAAATGGAGGAAATTGGAAAAATACCCACAACTCACCTCCAGAATGTCCTATGGACATGCGGTTTGGCTTAAAATGATTGCAAGAACATTCAACATCTGCTAATATATAGTTTTGGACAGTTATTTGCTACGGTATGTTCCAAAATTCGAAATTTCTCCCAAAAAAGTGGCATTTTTAGATTTTTTTTGCGAAATGTTATCAGAAGTTTTCTGCCAATTAATGTTCAAATATATCTAAGCTCATTTTTTACCTTGGTCACCAAGAGTGGTTCATTAGGCATTCAAAGAAAGTCAAATATAAAGTTATCTGAACTTCACAGGATTTTATAGATACGTATTGTGACATGCTCCTATTTGCTGTTTTCGGCTTTTTGGGGGTAGCGGTAAACTGATATCAATAAAACTTTTCAGAACACTCCACATAACAGTTTTTTATCGGAATAAAATGCATGGTCCGATACGTGCGGATCGCGAAGGTGACTGGCACTTGTATTTATCATGCATCAAGGACTTGAGACCTTGGTGTTTTGCCATGGACAAAACAAACTATTCAAGATATCTGCCAGTGTACTATGTGCAGATGACCCAATTGGAGAACACATGTCCAGACCTTCATGATCATTTTCTCCATGGTGGCTTCTCAGTTCAACTTCAGCAAGTGAACCCATTTGCCAAAATTGCAATTGATCAAACAGTTGAAGAGACCGTGAACAAGGATACCCAAACATCCGGAGGTACAAGAGGCTTTAATCTGAGACAAGGTGCCTTGTCACGATTTTATCTAACCACCGAGTACAGGGCAGAAGCTCTGAGGCAACTCCGAGAAATGGTATCAGTGAGTTCGTGTCTAGGTCATGCTGACCTACAAACCTCTAGAATCAAGAGGGACGAAAATGATGTTACATCAATCGTTGATATGTTGGAAAACAATTGGACAAATCCGTTCTCAAACCAACCGTCAGATCTTGTGAATTTAGCAACCGGTGCCGCAGCACCGCCAAATGTGAGCACTGACTTATTGAAAGCCTGCAAAAAAGTTAAAGAAGCCTTAAAGTTACATGCACACAAGTTAGAGGAGGGTTCAGGATTTTATGACCCAATAAAGAAACTTCAATTACAAACATTCAGTTCAATGCAGAAAGACACAGTTGTCAATGCTGGGACAAACAAAGAGATTGTTTTGAAGGCAGACCATCGTGTCTTTGGGCATATGATCTTGATCGCTCAGAACAGGAAGTGAGATGTGAAAGAAGTTATCTGCTTTCCTCTCGGTCCCAAAGCATGGGCATTGGCCAATGGTGATGGCACCCTTAAGAAAACAGGGAAAGCAACTTTGGGAAAACATATTGAAAAAGAAATTGCTAATGTTGAATTGTTCTCAGGTCCTCGGGCAACAATAGTTGATGCCATGGGGATAGTCCACAAGATTCACGGCGAGAATCTGACATTTGAAGAACTCTCAGTGATAATTCTGAAGAAAGTCCTGAATGATTGCCAGGGAAGTGGACGAGTCGATGTTGTGTTTGACGTCTACAAAGACCTGTCGATTAAAGACGCAGAACAGTTGCATCGTGGTTCTCAACATGGCATTGCATTTAATCAGATAAAGCCAGGACATAGAATAAAGAACTGGAAAAGGATGTTGGCGAGTAAGGAAAGCAAGAACAAGCTTACAATGTTTCTAGCTGACAACTGGAAGGAAGAACGGAACAGAGACAAACTTGGTAACACAACAATGATGATGAAGGTACCTGATGCAGATCGAGTCAATGGCAGGAAGCACCAGTAACATCGGGTCTTACTAAGATAGCATTTTCCTTTCACTCTGGTGAAAAGTGTTTCCAGATTACGAAGGATAATGTGACAGAGATTGCGGCGCTTGCATCAACCCATGAAGAAGCCGACACGAGAATGCTGGTTCATTGCAAACATGCTGCCATTACGTATCCAAAGGTTATGGTGATTTCAGAGGATACTGATGTATTTTTGATCCTCCTTGGCCTACATTCGGAATTCGGGACCAGTAGAATCCTGTTAAGACGCGGGGAAAAAAACCAAATAAGACTTATTGACATCTCAAGGTTGGGCACAATACTAGGCAAGGATGTGTGTACGTCGTTGATAGGAGTCCATGCGTGGACTGGCTGTGATTCAACTAGTTCATTCGCTGGCCAGGGTAAGGTAAAAGCAATCAATTTGATCCGCAAAAAGCAGCATTTCAGAGAAGCGTTCATGAAACTTGGTCAGGAGTGGGTCGTCAGAGATGAAATGTTCGAAACGATACAGGCATTCACCTGTAGCATGTATTGCTCAAACACGAATGTCAAGGAGGTCAACATCCTCCATTATGATTTGTTCTGTTCAAAGAAAGGGGATATTTCATCGGGACAGATTCCCCCGTGCAAGGATGCATTAAAACAACACGCAACGTGCGAACTACCAGTCTGCCATTTGGAGGCGTAGTCTCCAGAACTTTCCTGACATACCCAGTCCCACTGAAGGGCATGGTTGGATAATGGTAAAGGGAAACGTGGAAATATATTGGCTTACAATAGCCCCAGCCCCAGAGGCTGTTCTGGCACTAATGTCGTGCAAGTGCCCAAGAAGTTGCAATGATGACAGCCCCTGTGTAGTGAATGGTTTCAGCTGCACACCAGTGTGCAGACTACAAAACTGTGCCAATATGCATGATGAGACAGAGGATGAAGACCAATTGCAAGACATGGATGATAGTGACCGTGAAGAGGAAGACGAAATTAGATATATTTTAAGTGGTTGAGTACATATTGAGAAATAGTGTATTTTAATTTGTGGACGAGTGCTAAAGTCAAGACGTCGGGAAAACCTTGCCAGGAAATTACTGGGGGGTACCGCGAGAACCGGTTTGGTCGGTCAAACAACATCTGGATATTAGTTAGCAATTACATGAAATGATCATTCATTTGTCAGTAAAAGTTTAATTCGGCAGGGCATTGGGATGCAGTTTCAACACGGACTGCATTACTGGATCACCTAAGTATGAAAATAGCCAGAAGTTGTTGGATCAACCAAACCGGCTCTTGCGGTACCCTCCAGTTAAGGTACATGTACAGAGTCAGATATACCCAAAGGAACTTGATTCAACGCTTTTTTGGCGAACATATCAATAATTTCTCGGAGACCTTGGACACCATATGGGCCTTCACCACCAAAATATGGCCAATATTTGGTGAATTACTTTTTAATACAAGTTTTGTGAAAACCACTAACAGTAACTGGAAAGACATACAAATGTTGTTGATTTTGAAAACAACTATAACAATAGCAAACTACTGGCCCCTCTGCTGAGTACTGGTCAAGTCCTGGTTTGTACCCTGTACATTTTGGGGATATAGATCGATGAATAGACATTCAGGGTATTGTTCACATTAATAACAATCTGTCATAGATGGGCTTTATGTCCCTTCCCATGATAAGGCCTGGGATAGGGCCCCAGTTGGTGTACTAATACATGGGAAATGTATACTGACCGGTACTCAGCAGAGGGTCTAGTATATAATGAGCATATGTAAAATCTTATTTCAGTTATAAAAATGCCTATTAGATATTTTGAAACCCCAATGGTGGCATAGTATAGAAGGTTTTTGAGATCAGGTACCCCAAAAAAGGCCGAAAACTGACAAATAGATCATGTACGAAAACGTATCTATAGAATCCTGTGAAGTTCAGAAAACTTGATATTTGACTTTCTTTGAATGCCTTATGAACCACTCTAGGTGACCAAGGTAAAAAAATGAGCTGAGATATATTTGAACATTAATTGGCAGAAAACTTCTGATAACATGTAGCAAAAAAACCAAAAAAATGCCACTTTTTTGGGAGAAAATTCGAATTTTGGAACATACCGTAGCAAATAACTATCCAAAACTATATATTGGCAGATGTAGAATGCTCTTACAATCATTTTAAACCAAACCGCATGTCCATAGGACATTCTTGAGGTGAGTTGTGGGTATTTTTCCAATTTCCTCCATTTTGGTGAAATAACGGTGGCCATTTTTAAAGATGGCCACCAAAAGGTCATTAAGCTACCTTCCTTGCAAGTCCCTCAACTGATTTCGGACACTTGAGGTATCAAGCTAACCAAAAATCATGGTCGGGTCTGTTCCCCTTTGTGATAATGAAATTCGGTCTGGCTCATGGACTAGTGGTGCTCCAACAATACGTGGTGTATGAGAAGCACTTCCTGGTGGTTTGGTTGCAACAGGATAACCTTTTTGGGTAAAGTGGCTCCAGTTGGACTTTTCTTCTTTGAAGAGACAAGCCACATTTATGTCAGACAATTGTCTGGATAATTTTAATCGAGAGAGCATGTCATCGATGTCCTCTAATCCCAGTTGCACGTGCTTATATTCCTTTGGTAACCATTGGTGTGATGCAATATCTCTATCATACGAGTCAATGCAAAACAAAAATATAAACACTTAAAAATGAGTTCTTAAATACGACCAACAAAATACGTTCGTCCCCACCCAAGTGTATTTTTGTACTCGTCTTTCAAAAAAGGAAGGGCTGTTTGGGTAACTAAGATGCACGTTCTCTTGCCTTTTAATTGTATGGTCTGGGTTCGAATCTCGGCCCAGCTTTGAGTCACCCTGGTGTTTTGTATAAATATGTGCAGTGACTATTGCAAGTAATTTCAGCCGGACAACACCCCTGCCGGCATAGGTCGTTGATGGACGTTAAAGATCCCACAGATGTCATTCACGAAGAGTGGGCAAGCTATAGACTTAGGCCAAAAATATTCCCCAACCGACCTCACAAGAAGGTGGCAAAAATTGTGGCCGTTAAGGAAGTATACCCGGGTCGTAGTAGTCTTTCTTTAAGTAAGGTAAAGGCCCGGTCACACCTTGACGTTTTAGCCAGCGTATGCCGATTTTTGAATTTTTTTTTCTAAAACGCTGGCACACGTTGAATACGTTATGGGTAAGTTTTGATATATGGTATATATGTATATATATATGTATATAAATATATATATATATATATATATATATATATATATATATATATATATATACATATATATATACATATATAAACATTCACAAAAACATGTAAACTTATACATTTAAACAGACATAAATATATATAAACATTTACAAACACATGTAAACTTATACATTTAAACAGACATATACATATATAAACATTCACAAAAACATGTAAACTTATACATTTAAACAGACATAAATATATATAAACATTTACAAACACATGTAAACTTATACATTTAAACAGACATAAATATATATAAACATTTACAAACACATGTAAACTTATACATTTAAACAGACATATACATATATAAACATTCACAAAAACATGTAAACTTATACATTTAAACAGACATAAATATATATAAACATTTACAAACACATGTAAACTTATACATTTAAACAGACATAAATATATATAAACATTTACAAACACATGTAAACTTATACATTTAAACAGACATATATATATATATATATATATATATATATATATATATATATATATGTGTTCTTGTGAATTTGCGCCCGCCGGTGTGCGGACGGCCACGTGACTCGAATCGCGGCATGTCGCCCACCGGACGGACAATTCAGTCGTGACCCTCTCGGACCAACGCCGGGAGCTAGTCACGGGTGGGGGTTTAACCTCACCACGATCATGCCAATTGCCCACCCGCGCAGGATAGGGTTGCTCGCCAAATTCGATCTACCTAAGTACCTGCGCGAATGGTCGACCGGGCGGTCGCACCACGCCACAGGCCGACTCCGGACACGAACCGCTTAAGTGGTCCGTTCCGTGCTCCAGTGATAAACGAGCGGTGTTATTGTCGGCCACGACAGTTCCGATTAATTATCAGGCATATTAAGCCCACTACGAACCCTTTACGTGAAGCAGGATGGAGGGTCAATTAAAAGGAAGGCGACGAAGCGAAACGGGAAAACAGTTCAACACAATGCACATTTATTCCACGCACACGGAAAGCACGTATATACAGCCACAATAATCAAAATGCACATATAAGGCGTAAGCAAGAGTTAAACCAAATACGCGTACACACGGCAACACTTATACAGTTCTACTTTACAGACGGCGCCAACACACATTTACTCAAAAGCAAAGGAAAGAAGCCACCCTCATAGACAAGGGTCCCGAACGGGTTGGCAGACCGAACGAGTCCCACGAGACCGTTGCAGGTTACCTGCACCCTCGCGGTGCGATAGTGGGCGAGCTCTCTCCGACGCTCCTTGTACGAACGCACAGGTCCGCGCGACACAGCAGGCAGAGCGGCGCCTCCAGTCCGCCTTCCCTCCGCGACGTCCGGACTCTCCACCGACTGCAAGCTCCAACGAGCGGGTCGCTCTACGGACCGCTTCTCCAAGAACCAGACGGGCAGAAGACCATGAACCGCCTACTGACACTGACACTCTCACCGACCGCCCTGACCTGACTTCCTCTCAGCGGCGCCTCCGTGCGCCCTTTTAGTTCCCCGGCACCACGCCCCTCCCTTCGCAGCACGCGGGGGGGGGGGTTGGGGGGGGACATTCCACCAGAGAAATCGGGGCGGGAGTTGAGTTCCAACCGTCATTCTTGTTTACCAGAGAAATCGGGGCGGGAGTTGAGTTCCAACCGTCATTCTTGTTTACCAGGAAAATCGGTGTGGGAGTTGTTGTTGTTCTCCTTTTGTGTTCGTGGAGATGTTGACGGTTGCTGGCGGAGTGGTGAGGATGGCGTGGTTGTTGAGAGGCAGATGTGGTTGTGGTTGTTGTGAAGCAGCGTTGTGGTTGGTGGTTGTTGTGTGATGGCGGTTGAGACGTGGTTGGTTCAAAATAAAGATAGAACAGAAAAACGCCTAACTTAAAGTGTCACAGCCCAAATGAATCACATAAATTCCCTCGAGACAACGGATTTGGGGCTAACTACACATGTACTTAGAGATATCTCATCTATGGGCCCTTCATGGTGTAATGCGAATTTCCACAGCTGTAACAATATATATATATATATATATATATATATATATATATATATATATATATATATATATATATATATATATATATATGTATATATAAACATATACCTGTAAACTTATACATTTAAACAGACACATATATATATATATATATATATATATATATATATATATATATATATATATATATATATATATATATATATATATATATATATTGTTGTGGTTACCAGATTCGCAAACCACCATTCAGGTCCCTTAGGTGAGGTATCTCGGTAAGTGCATGTGTAGTTAGGCCCAAACCCGTTGTCTAGTGGGAATACATGTCATTTATACGTGCTGCGACTCTTCAGGATAGCCGTTTTTCTTTTACTATCTTTATTTTGGACCAATCGCCACCATCACAACCACAACATCAACCACCGACCACAACCACCGCTTCACCACAACCGCCACGACCTTTACCGTCACAACTCGCCACCATCGCATCGCCGTCGTCTCGCGCCACTCATGGGCACCGATGCTGGACTCGTGTAGGGCGCACGTTGAACAGCGTGTACAAAATCACGGATTTTCTGCTTCAAAAACGGATCCAAAACGACACACGCCCACTTTTTGCCGTCCAATCGGTGAGCGAGGGGCGAATTGGCCCCGCCCCCAGGGCGATCGATATATGCAAATTTGTGGATCAAAAAGCCTTCACGCCCACTTTTTGTCGGGCCAATGGGGAGCGAGTTGAAAGGTCAAAGGGAGGGGGTCAAAGGCGAAGTTACGGGGGGATAAAAGGACGGTGTTCGTCAGTAAAAGGAGGAGTAAGAAGTCGGAACGAGGAAGAAGGGAGTCGTAAAGGTCGGAACGAGGCGAAGGAGAGTCGGAACGGAGGGGACGAGCTGTGGAGAGGCGGCGAGTCGGACGAAGGGTGCTCGCGTCGTGCAAGGAGCTGCGCGCCCGAGGGAGGCCGGCAGCGCGACCTGGCCGAGGTGGAGACGCTCGTCGCACATAATAAAGATCCTCTATACCCTGAGCATCAGCAACCCCCCTCCTGTTTCCCCCCGCGCTGAGATAGTGCGACCAAGGGGGCCCCTTTTCCCACCCCCTGCCAGGCACTGTCCACGAGGCCCGCGGGTTGCGGGGCCATCGCCGCTCCGCGTCTCATCACCAGACGGGTAGGCCCGACCAGGTCTCGGCCCCAGGCCTACCTCATTCTTGAGGGTATTTCTTTTCCTTGGTTTTGGGTATGTGTTGTCGGCGCCGTCTGTGAAGTAGAATTGTATAAGTGTTGCCGTGTGCTCGGTAGTCGGTATTAGCTCTGCACTGTGTTTTCACTTTTATGTTTGCTTTTTGTGTAAATGGAATTGTGTTTTCTTTTTTGTGTGCATTTGGTGGAATTGTATTTGTGTGCTTCCCGTGTGCCGAGAATAAACGTGCTTTATTGTTGAACTGTTCTCCCGCTTCGCTTCGTCTTTTCCTCCATTGAATCCCCATCTTGCTTCACGTAAAGGGTTGGTAGTGGGCTGAATACGCCCGATAATTAATCGAACCGTCGAGGTCGACGATAACACCGCTCGGTTATTCTGATAGTACGGAACGGGTCGC
>NC_140963.1:75610119-75617619 GCF_056783735.1 Eptatretus burgeri | reverse complement strand
AGCCATGCGCTGAGGGGAGGAGCCACCTGACACTATGACAATGGGGGGCATGTTCTGACACGAGTTTGTTCACACGGAGAACCAATCAGCTCAGGATCACGAGATAATTATAGCCCATGTGGAGCTCAGACTAATAGTTGGCGTTTGAACAGGGACGGACGTGCTTGAATAGCATTTCCTGTGATCGGGACACTGAAGGAGTTGGACACAAAAGCTCGATGGAGCTTTGGGTAATTGGCTGTGAACAAGCCATGCACAAGAATCGGACATTGGTGCGACAAGAAGCATCCCTCTCTTTCTCTTGTTCCCACCACAAGGTAGTGTTCAGAATACCATCTCCAACACGGACTCCTGGTGTGAATATGTAAAGTAATATTGATGTGAATATGAAGTACTTCCATGGATGGGACTATGGAAAAGCACTTTTTTTTGCCCCTCATCCCATGACCATTACAATATATAACAGCCCTCACAGCTCATACTCCTTCCCTCTGCCCCCCCTCCCCCACCTTGATTAATAGTAGATAACATTTTAAACTTACCCTGTGAATTCTCAAGCCCCAGATATGATATGCCTATCACTGTGAAGAAGCACCCAAACTAGATACGGAGTCTCCCTCAGGGAGGTTTGCCTCATACATCTGGTTCTCACATCAATATGAGCCTGCAAAATTTTTGCGTATTTTCATCTTGTCAAGATGTCCTTTGTGGAAGAGTTGGCAGCCATTGCTATGTTCAAAATGACACACAGCATCATCTTTCCAATTGCAGATGTCTATTAAATAAAGCAGCAAGCCTGCCACGATCACAGGAGGCACTTCTGTAAGGTTCAAAGTCCATTCGCTGGCAGTGATTGTGGAGGGATTGGCTAGCACATGGCTGTTCACAGTTATTCGGGCCTTACACTCATCAGTATTGTCGGGAGTTTGCAGTACGGGAAGCTCTCAGAACTCAACCCTGGCAGTGAGCTGATAAAATTCTCCAACTCCTCGATTGTGCAGAGGCACATCGCTTTCTCTCAGGTACTTTTACTTTTCCAAATATTTTCAGCTTCTTTTCGAAGCATTGCGAGCCATTTTACCGAAAATCCTATCTCGCACGTACGATACATTTTAGCGTGACCTGATGGCCGGTGTTGTTTGGGGGTTTTGCGCACGTCCAAAGTATGCTGGGATGTATTTTAAAAGTTCCATATTCCTGAAGTATAATGAGAATAACAACGTATGAAATGTAGGTTGACCATTGCTGCTGGATTCAACAATGTTGTGTCTTCTTTCAAAATTTCATCAACATTTATGCATCCGTCCCCCAAATAAAGTTCATCGAGTGAAAAATGGCGAGTATCAATGGTGAACACTTTCAAAGTAATTTGCCAGCATATGATCGTTGTGTTTATTTTTTTACTCAAGTAACTTTTAAACCTCACAAGCATATTCACGATACGATATCATTCGGGAGAGGGAGAGGGAGAGGTACGTTTCGTGAATGAGGCATGGGGGACAGGACGGATCACAATGCTTGGTTACGGTAGTTTCTTTGGATGTTTTGCGTCGCATTCAACAGCTCAGTTCATATTGGTGGCGTGTCTGGGTGCCCATGGTAGCGTTTAAGACCGGTCGCTTTAGATTGTTGGCCTTGACACATAGTGCCGGATGAGTAACATGAACGATTTGACATATTCATCGTTTCTATATTACCTCCATCAACAGATTAACAACATGGCAGGATAAAAGTCGTAAATGCTGAGTTGAACAAACATCCTGAACTCATGGACTGAGTTAAGTAAAGCACGTCGTCTGGGACCCGGCCGTCGGTTTGCCGCTGAACGCTGCTAATTGTGACGTCATCGATTCCCTCTTTGAAAATTCTATCTTTCTTCGATTTTTTTGAATTCGCTATCACCTGCGTAAATACATGGAACACATAATGTGAAGATTTCGGAAGTATGAACAGAATATGTTTGGAGAAAAGTGTGTTCGAATTTCCAGGCTTATGCCCATTACATTATGATTCTTTGCTGTGGTTGTTATTGTGATTTCAAGGTTATCCTATACGAAAGTACTATAACATGAATGGTAAGCTTCGAAATCCATTTCGAGATAACTTTCTGCAACTCGTATTTAAAACTAGCAAATACAACCGTCGCTTTGCCGATGGAGCATTAAGGGTGGAGGGGTTGAAAGAGGAGGGAGGAGAGGGAGAGAGAGAAGAAGAGAGAAGAGGGAGGGATGGGAGAGAGAGAGGAGGGAGGGAAGAGAAGAGGCAGGGAGAGGAGAGGAGGAGAAAGAGAAAGAGAAAGAGAAAGAGAAAGAGAAAGAGAAAGAGAAAGAGAAAGAGGAAGAGGAAGAGGAAGAGGAAGAGGAAGAGGAAGAGGAAGAGGAAGAGGAAGAGGAAGAGGAGAAGGAAGAGGAAGAGGAAGAGGAAGAGGAAAAAGAAGAGGAAGAGGAAGAGGAAGAGGAAGAGGAAGAGGAAAAGGAAGAGGAAGAGGAAGAGGAAGAGAAGAGAGAAAGAGAAAGAGAAAGAGAAAGAGAAAGAGAAAGAGAAAGAGAAAGAGAAAGAGAAAGAGAAAGAGAAAGAGAGAGAGAGAGAGAGAGAGAGAGAGAGAGAGAAAGAGAAAGAGAAAAAGAAAGAGAAAGAGAAAGAGAAAGAGAAAGAGAAAGAGAAAGAGAAAGAGAAAGAGAAAGAGAGAGAGAGAGGAAAAAAGAGACAAGGTGAGGGGTGGAGGTGGGGTTAGTAAAGACAATGATATGTTATCCTTAATGACAGAAAACACACACACACACACACACACACTCATGTCAGAACAGCTGTACACACAATGACACAACAGAGTTTATAATGTAATCCACTGACACATCTGCAAAAACATTGATATCCCAGTTCCAGCAAATTTGTGGGAATATGAACCAAAAGCGATCACTGAAAACATGGAAGTACCTACCGCTCAGGTACGACCAAATGATCCCATCGAGCATGAACATCGAAAGCAAAGTGATGCTTCCAGATATCATACGTAGGTACAAAAAAGAGAAGAAGACATTGCTGATTGAGGTGTTAATAGCAGTGATTTTGGACTAAATGATGCAGAAATCAAGAAAATGACCAAATACCAAGACCTCAAGAATGAAGTGAGAAGATCCTGGAAGTTGAAGAATGCCAAAGTTGTACCACTGATAGCTGGGCCGACTGGAATGATGACAAAGAACCTCATAGAGATATTAAACAGGGGCAATACCCTTGGGTGCTCACCTGGTAGCGGCTGGACAAGGTAACCAGGAAACCCCTGGTAGATATGGATGACCTACAAAATATGTAACGGACTAGAAAGTAAATACGTATGGATTTCTTTTTTTGATGCCATGAACAAACTTCGGTACATCATGGGTGATGAAGGTTGCAGTCAAGTTTCATCAGAATTGTGTGTGTCATTTCCAAGAAGAAAGCAAATACTGATTTCGGGGGGGGGGGGGGGCAACTCCCCATAGACCCTCTTTTCGCTCGATTTTTTTTTTAATGCTATGAACAAACTTTGGTCCATACTCGGTGATTAAGGTTGTGGTCAAGTTTCATCAAAATTGTGTATGCAGTTTCAGAGAAGAAGTTGCAAGTGTTTGTGGATGGATGGATGGACAGATGATGCGCCATCCCATAAGCTCCCCAGAACTACATTCCAGGTGAGCTAAAAATCAGCACATCCTGAGAATGTACCTCTTGGAGGAGATGGAGGCCTAATGGAACTCAACCACGTGCACAGAATGACATTTTAACAGACAATCAAACCCAATATGTATGCAAACATAAAAGCAGCAAACCAGAAAAGGTATTCCTTATATAACTTGCAAAAAATTTCAAAAAACATGTGCGAATAGAAGGTGTCACACATGAAACTGAAACAGCAACTAATTCAGCCCCAAAAAGTGCAAAAAAGATAAAAGAGAAATATAAAGTGAAATATCAACATATGTAGACCAACAAATGGGAGAATGATAAAAGAGCAGGAAGATACAAAAAAAGTTGACAGATTAGGCATAGATAAAGAAGGCTCATTGGAAAGAATAAGAGGTCAGCTCAATTGGGATGGAGAACAAATCATAATAAATGTACAAGACGAAGGACACTATACCAATGGCTTTAAGAAAATGGAGAGACTGAATCAATCGGACAAGTGTATGTTCTGCAAGGTAGAAACAGAAAGTATGAGTAACCTCCTGTCGAGGATTAAAAAATAAACAAAACTCATGTCAGAACATCTGTTCACACAAAGGCACAAAAGATATGTAAGGTAATCCACTGGTACGTCTCCAAAATTTTCAATGTCCTAGTTACAGAAAACTCATGGAAACATGAACCAAAAGTGCTCATTGAAAATGAGGACGTAATGCTCACGTACGATCTGATGATCAAATCCAGCATGAACATTAAAAAGAAAGCACTGCAACTGGATAGAATACTTAGGTATATAACATGTATATCAGTACCCAGAAATTTTGGCCTTCACAATGCAGAAATCAAGAAAATGACCAAATATGAAAATCTCAAAAAATGAAGTCAAAAGCTCTTGGAAGCTGAAGGTTGGAGAAACGAGAATGACAAAGAAGAAGCTTACAGTAACCTTAAAAACCAATGTGTGAAAAGGTGGTATCCCTTTATTGAAATACTGCCAGTAATCGCTTGTTTTGTTAACATGCATGGTAATGACCCCTTCCATAGTTGTCTGTGCTGCATGCAATGGAAGCTTTTGCGACAGAGCTCTCCTTATGAAGCTTATTGACCAGACCATGAAAATGATTCTCCCATCTCTGAGGCCACCTTTCTCTATCTGTTGTGTTGAAGTTCCTGCTGGAACCAAAAGCAGGACAACTCCCCATCCTCCCAATTGCTCCCTCTGTTCCCCCTTGAGTTCTGACGAGGAACATGGAAGGGTGATTACAATGAAAGTTCGTGGACACATGCTATGGCTCAATGCCTCAGCCATAGAGGCATTTTCTCAAGGAAAAACAGGCATTTTATTTGGGTGCCCAAAGTCTGCTGGTACAAGTGTTTTTAGATCCTCGTGGAGCATCTCTTAGTGTTACTCACGTTGTTGTTCTTCATCTTCTTCTTGTGGACTTTTTGTTTCACAGCCTACAGTTTTCATCAAAACTTCCTGAAACTTGGCATATATATGTAAAAATACCCTGCGCAGACAGTAACCATCTCCGATTTTGAAAATCCCTCCGAGAAAAAAAGTTAAGACGTCAAAATATCTCCGTTAATGGAAATCGCCTAAAAAATTATCTCCGAAACTAGGCAAGCTTTTTGAATTCTGTTTGTGGGAATCGAACAGGGCATTAGCAGAGATGAATTACCGCACATATGATACATCACTATGACGTCATATCAATTTTTATGACGTCATTCCTATTTTTTGACATTTTTAGTTTCACAACCCAGTTTTCATCGGTCTTCATGAAACTTGCCATGTGTATGAAGAAAGCACACGCGCAGACAGTAACCATCTCCGATTTTGGAAATTCTTCCTCGAAAAAAAGTTGACGTCATAATATCGCCGCTAATGGAAATCGCCTATACCATTTTCTCCGAAACTAGGCAAGCTGTTTTAATTTTGTTTGCGGGAATCAAGCTGGACATGAGCACAGATAATTTATCGCAAACCTGATACATCACAATGACATCATATTCGTTTTTAAGACATCATCATTAAGAGGATGAGGATCTTAGCTCATTTGAGCTTGTTTTGGAAATGAAAATATTTTAGTTGTCCTCCCTATTGCTTTGATCCAAACATTTCCACTGGCATGAAGAAAGGGAGGGAGATTGGTGTATAGACAACGGACTCATGATCCCCATTTCCATCCTCTTCCTTATCCTCTTGTCCAGAATTCTCTCCAGTACCTTCATTACATGACTTAGGAGCATGATGCACCAGATCTTGAACTTTGCCCTTCCTCTTCTATATTGGCCCAATTCACCCTGTCCTCCACTCCTCCGGATTTGAACCATCTCTCATACATACATCAACAGCCTCTTCGTCCAACGATTTCCAACTTCTCCCACTGCAATTAGCATTTCTGTACGCATCTCTGCAATGCCTGGTGCTCTTCCCTTCTTCAACCTCTTTAATGTTGTCCGAACCTCCTCGGTGATTTCCCCCAACTCCGCCTTCCCCTCTACATAACACAGAGGCTCCAACTCTCCATTGCTTCCTCCCAGGTTAAATAGCTCCTTGAAATACTCTTTCCATATCTTCAATAGTGCACCCGTCTTTGTCACTCATCTCCATCATCATCCTTAATCACTGCTCACCCCACTTTGTCCTTAACCATCCTCAACAATGTCAAGAGCCAATTTATCAATCATCTTTCCACCATCTTCTTCCAACTTGTTGTACACCTCGTCTTCCATATCATTCCTCACCTTATGCACAGCCCTCGTTGCTGTTTTCTTATTTTTCCCATACAGGTGCAGCAACCCAGCAACCCCCAGTTGTCTCCCTCTTTCCTTGATCTTCTCGACCCTCTCAGTATACAGAACGTTAAATTGAAATTGCCTGTTATACCAGCAGCATGCAGAGAGCTCTCTGCTGTGGATGTTCATAATACTGAATATATAGCCAGGAATGAGGAGCATATATGGGTGCAATATTGCCCCACCTTTCCCACCAAGGGTACCTTGTGCCACCTTATTCCATATCATGGAATGCTATCCAACTTTCAGAAACCTTTCTTGTTTTTTGTTAGCCTCATATCAAACGTTTACTAATTTTATTTATGCCTGGTGTTGGCTTAATGCTTAGTGTGGTGGGCATGGGGTCTTTGGATCCCGTGCTCAAATCCCCCTTGGCTGTTGAATTAATACCAGGTGAGGTTGACTCTGCCTGTCATCCTTCCGAGTTTGGCAAAATGAGTGCCAGCTTGCTGGTATCCTGTGTTGGAGCGGTAACCCATCCAGGATTGTGTCCAATAGACAAGGAGACTACGAAGGCAACACCAATGCTCTGCACAGAGTATGGTCCCAAAGGATGAATGGATTAATTTTATTTAATGCACAAGGTTGCCATCAATCAAAAGCACCTCAGCCATCCTGTGTCTTTCATCATCCCATTCTATCAAGCGGTTTGATCATCATTGCATTTTGTGAAACAATTTCCAGCAGACTTTTCTTACTCGATCCAACTGCACATGCTGGAATTATAGACTCAACTATGATATGCCGAAGCTGCTCCAAACTTTTTCAATCAAAGGAAACTCCACTTTGGTTCACATAAAGTTCAGCCCGCCCCATCTGCCTGTCTGCACCAGCTCAGCCAGAAACTCCCACGAGAGGGAGAAAGCCAAGCCCATCGCTCAATACGCAAACGGCACGTGCACGTGCACATGCATGCTTGCACTCGCATGTTTGGAAGGGTTTCCACTACTTGTCTACTCAGCAAAGCGGTCAAAAAATTTGCAGAAAATCTTTTCATTCTCATGCAAGGTTCAATGGCTATTCTCGAGTATT
>NC_140963.1:75600119-75605119 GCF_056783735.1 Eptatretus burgeri | reverse complement strand
AAGATGGCGTCTCAAGGCGAGCGGGTGCCGGGTGGATTAGGTATGTGTAATAGTAATGTAGAATCCATGGCTCAGGACGAGATCACCGTGCAAGAGAAACCCGTACCAGAAGGTTGGGAAAGGCATCGATGCCGTTCATCTGGTCGATTTTTTTATTATAACCCCACCGCTAAATGTAGTCAGTGGGAGTGGCCAGGGCAGGTGACAATACAGCACGTTATGGAACTCGCGCAGAGCATAATTGACGGAATGAAAGAAGGGAACAACGAAATGAAGAGAAATACGCAACAAATGGAAAATAAAAAAATGGATGGAAACGCACTCGAAGCGAAAAACCAATTAAAAGAAAGCCAGGAGGAGACAGAGGAGGGATTGAAGGTCGAAACGGTGGAGTGTGAGAAAAGACTTCAAGACATGACGAAGAGAGTTGATAAGCTGGGACTGGAGGTAAAAACGGAGACAGAGGAACTGGGAAGACGGGTAGAAAACCACAAGCGCAAGCCGGAAGAACAGTTAGAAGCCAAAGCAAAGTCTGAGTGTGCGGAGATGAGAAAGGAATTGGAAAAGAAAGTTTCTGAGTTACAGAAACACCAAAACAAAGAGAGGGAACTACAAAACGAACTGAGAGTGTTAAAAGAGGAAAGGAAGAGAACGGAAAATGAAACTTTAAGAAACCACACTGTACAGATCGAACAGCTGGAAGCGAAGGCCAGACTAAAGAATGAGGAACAAGAAAGAGTAATGAAGGAAGAACGAATGAGACACGAGAAAGAAATCAGTCAGTTGAAAGAAATGACGAGATTGCAGAAGGAGGAACAAGAAAGACAGTGGAATAGAAAACTGAAAGAGTATGAATTTGAAACTGAACGACAAAAGGAAAAAAATAGGTTTGAATACGAGGAGAAAGTAAAGGAGCAAGGAATGAAGCAGGAAGGAGAAATCAGGAGATTGAAGGACACAACAAGATTGGAGAGGGAAGAACGAGAGGAACAATGGAATAGAAAACAAAAAGAACATGAATCTGAGGTTGACCAATTGAAAGAAAAGCTGAGGCTGGAGTACGAGATGGACAAAGAACAGCGAATGAAACACAAACAGGAGATTAACCAAATGAAGAAAACCATGAAACTGGAGAAGGAAGGACAGGAGAGGAAACGAGGAAGAGTAATTAGACAGCAGCAAATGAAACACAAAAAGGAGATTAACCAAATGAAGCAAACCATGAAACTGGAGAAGGAAGGACAGGAGAGGAAACGAGGAAGAGTAGTGAGAGAACAGCGAATGAAACACAGGAAGGAAATGAGCCAATTGAAAGAAACGATGAGATTGGAAAACAAAGAGAAGGAGGAACAGTGGGAGAGAAAACAACAACTCTATGAGTGTGAAATTGAACAACTAAAACGGAGGGAGAACGAACAGCTAATGGGGCTCAGAGAGAAAGAACGACTCAGATGGGAAAGGAAAAAGGAACCAGGAAGAGACAGAAAAAAGGAACCAGGAGAGAAAATGTATAGAGACACGGGAGACAGAAAAAATTGAGGGAAGACTGCACGATGAAGACGGGGTGAGTGACGCACACACACACACGGAGGTAGTGGAGGACAATGGGGGTGAGCTGGCGGAGCGTGCAGGGACCCGGTGCGAGCACCTGGATGGCCTCCTCCAGGAACGAGGGGAGGGAGTATGCCCCCTTGAGGCGAGTCACGACCAGGTGAGTTCGGTCGTGCTTTGCGAGGTTGAGAGGACGGGTGCTGTGGACGGGTGCACGGAGAGCTTGGGGGGTATAGAGGCCCGGGAGACGCTTGTGGGGACACGAATCCCCAGTGTGGTTGTCCCTGTGTGTGTGGTGCAAGGTGTGAGTGCGGCACCGTGTGTGGAAGCGACCCCGTGTGTGAGTGGTGTGGTGGCGATGGTGCCAGAGTGCGTGCTTCCCAGCACGCCGTGTGTGGACGAGGCACCGCGGTTGAGTTCCCCCGCGTGTGTGAGTGAGGGACGGTGTGTGGATCAGGCACCGCGGGTGAGTGCCCCCGCGTGTGTGGATGAGGCACGGAGTGTGAGTGAGGCACCGCGGGTTAGTGCCCCCGCGTGTGTGGGTGAGGCACCGTGTGTGGAAGAGACCGCGTGTGTGAGTGTCGCCATGTGTGTGAATGAGGCACCGCGGGTGAGTGCCCTCGCGTGTGTGGATGAGGCACGGTGTGTGGATGAGGCACAGCGGTTGAGTGCCCTCGCGTGTGTGGGTGAGGCACCGCGGGTGAGTGCCCCCGCGCGAGTGAATGGAGCACCACGTGTGAGTAGTATGGTTTGTGTGAGTGGTGAGGCACCGTGCGTGAGTGAACGGCCGTGTGCAAGGTCGCTGTGTGCAAGGGAGACCGTGTGTGTGAGAGAGCGGTATGTGAGGGAGATGTCGGTTGGCATGCGGGAGCACGCAGCCGCGTCTCCCGGTGTGAATGTGATGGAGTGGACTGTGTGCGTCGTAACACGCAGGTGTGCGTGTGCGGAATGGAGACGGAGACGGCGACAGAGGAGAGAAAGCCGTGTAGCGGCTGTAGCTGTTTCGGGGACCGTGCCGGGTTCACCCAGCAGTGAGCACGCGGTTCGTGCTGTGCAACGCACGAGACCACCACGTGCTCGCTTGCGAGAGTGAAGTCCCGGTCCGGAAACGCACGCGGTGGATTTGCCGATCCCGCGGACGGACAAGTTTAGGCAGGTAAACGGATTTGGACCGGACGGGTTCTCCACGCGATCGTGTGTGTTAAGCTCCAACGGGCAAAGCACATGTGTTCGCGTGGGGAACCCCTCGAGACGTGTGGCTTGTGTTTTTTTTTATGCGCACGGTGACGCCATGGCTGCACGTGGGGTTGGAATCCGGCAGGAGGGGTATCTCTGCCGGATGGTCCCGTCCAAGGAGGGACGAGGAACACGTGCAGCTGCATGACGTCACGGGCAGTTGCAAAGTGCAAAGTGCGCGAGCTCTGAGTTGCCGCGCAGGTGCTGCGCATGGGAAAAAAAAAAAAAGGGCAAGCCTCACTTTCGGGTGTACAGGATTCCTGGGCAAGGGGTGAAAGACCCCCTTACCTGGGCACAGGATGGAAACTAGTTAGGGGGAAGGGTTAGCTTAGTTAGACCGACTTCATGGGGCAGGGGTAAGTCCTCATGGAGTCCGTGGAATGGATTAGTTAGAGGGATTGTAGCGAGATTTAGGTTGGGAAATAAAATGGGATTATTTTGAGAACAGTGACAGACTTGTGAATGTGTAGAGGGGACGTAGCTTAGCTACGTAGTGTTAAAAGGAACGTGCTGTAGTTTAAGGGACGACGTGGGAGCACGAGTTAGTTAGGGGATGCAGATAGAAGGATGGCAGAGTTCAGCGGTGTGTGTGTTGAAGAGTTGGAGAGTTGTGAGGTGAGTACTTGGTGAGTGAGTGAGGCCAGCGGGTCTGTGTGTATGGAGTGAATGGGGAATGCATGGTGCGATGAGTGATTGGGGGGAGGAGTGACTCCCGCCCAAGGGACCCCCGGGGTCAGTGTAGAGTGAGTTAGCTGGGTTCGTCAAATTGAAAAATGGAGGTCGTTTTGCTGTTGGTGGGAATGTAGGCTCGAAACCCATTTGGAGGGGTGCAGGAGCCCTGTTGACGGGCTTGGGAGCGTGGCTGCGAAAGGTGAGTATCGCTGAGTGGGTACCCCGGGCACCAGGCTAGTCGGCCGCGGTAGGCCATGGGCCCATGGGGGGCCGGGATAGAGTAGTGGGCACGGGTGCGCCCGCTTGGTGCGGGGGCCCGGGGCGCCATTAGCCGCGTGGGCAGTGTTGTGGGCACGGGTGACCCTCGGAAAGGGGCCCGGGAGGCCGGCCTGCCACGTGTGCGTTTCAGGGGAGGTGCCATGGGGGGCACTCCCCGGTGTTAGGGAGCTGGTAGGCTCGGAGGCAGTGTAGTGCCCGGGGGTGCCATAGCGGGAGATTCGGCAGAGGGTCGTGCCTGCCAAAGGGAGCCACGTGTCCCAGCCAGGAGACCGTGTGAGGGCACGGAGAGAAAATTGGGGGGCGAGGCCCGAAATTGTGAGGACACCAACACAGGCGACGGGAATCTGGGTTGTTAGAACCAATAGTTTAAGCGAGAGGCGCTTGTTGAAAGCCCCGGGGTAGTTTAACAGTTAAATGGATAGGGTAGATTAGGAAGTGTACCCCTCCGCACCATCCATCCCCTCGCTCTCGTTGTGGGCCGCTGGACCCACTTTGGGTTAGATCGCCGAATTCTGGGGAGGCCATTCTGAGGCTTCGCTGGGCCTCGACACAGGACGTTAGCTCTCCCTTATTCCCCTCCGGGAAGGGAACGTAGGGGTTGGGAGTAGGCTAGGTGACAGGATAGGTTAGCCGAACAAGGACGATAAAGGGGGTTAGGGGACGATTTATAGTGGGGAAGTAAAAATAAAAACAACAAAAAAATAAGTTGGGGCTAAATTGGGGTTTGACAAATTAAGGGAGTGGGTATGTACAGTGACAGGCAAAGGCGATAGGTTGGGAGGGAGACAGGTAGGTAGGTCCGAGCCCGCCTTCCAAGTGGCCAGCACCACCGCACTCCCTCCACCAACCTCCACTGAACGGCAAAGGCTAGCCAACTCCATCGGCTGGCCGTGTTTTTCTTCGAGGCGGAGGCCGGCCAACTTCATCGGCAGCTGTTGTTTTGCTGCAAGGCCTGTGCCATCGGCTGGCCGTGTTTTGCTTCAAGGCCTGTGCCGGCCAGTTCATCTGCCGGCTGTGTTTGCCTGCAGCGGCCTTCTTCTGCGGGCTGTGTTTGCCTGCCACCTTTGCCATGCCATGCCCACTGCCCACGTTCACCAGCCCCGTTCAATTTTTGCTTTGCCCCCCCTGTTCATTTCCATGTGCGCCAGGATCAAGGCAACAGTTTGCAAGCTGCAAGAACTGCCCTGTTGGCAGCTACAACACGGGCCTGCAGTGGCAGCCCGTGCACCGTGTTTGTGTTCATCCATCCATTCGTTGTGCTC
>NC_140963.1:75592619-75595119 GCF_056783735.1 Eptatretus burgeri | reverse complement strand
CGAGATGGGCACACATCTAAACACGTCACAGCTTCAGGGGTTTACTGCTCACCCAGCAAGATGGGCACACATCTAAACACATCACAGCTACAGGGGTTCACTGCTCACCCAGCGAGATGGGCACACATCTAAACACGTCACAGCTACAGGGGTTCACTGCTCACCCAGCGAGATGGGCACACATCTAAACACGTCACAGCTACAGGGGTTTACTGCTCACCCAGCGAGATGGGCACACATCTAAACACGTCACAGCTACAGGGGTTCACTGCTCACCCAGCGAGATGACATACTGTGTGATGCTGCAATGCCTCAACACACAATGCATTCAGCATCATGTAACACGTAATCCAGCAAATCCATCATGTGTGGAGCGAATACTTCATTCATACGAGTGATGTGCTGCTGGATGGTGTTTACCTCCTCAATCTGGAGCAATCCTTCATATTCATGGTGATACAACAAACCAAAGGTCTTGAGGAATTGTTGACTTTGGAAAGAGGTCTACCACGATTCAACAACAACGGCTGCGTCCTTTATATTTGCCAAAGTCTCGTCTTTCCTCGTTTATCATTGACAGTTCATTTGTTTCCAGTCCCATCCTTCTTAAGATGGAATAACGTTAAACACCATCGAGTCGTTCGTGGAACCACTACCTGCACATTGCACAGATTTCCTTTTGGGCTGATTGCGAGAGTAATCATCAAAATCAAAACTGTAATCATTTCTTCTTTTTCTTCCGTACCGCAATTCATTCCACTGCTGCTGCGGGAAAAAACAAACCGAGTTACCACTTGGTTGACTGGCTGCAGATGAAGCTTGGTGGACAGGTTGGGTGTGTGATGAGGATGAACTGATTCGATTTCGATGAAGATCCGCATCTGGATACTGGAATTTTTTTCAGCGATTCTTCACCATTGTGAGAGGGGGCCAAAAACTCGATACAGCATGAAATCTCAAAAAGTTGTGGACGAGTTATTACAAAACTAGGTGGATGAATTGGTTCGGTGCCAACAACAAGACTATTAGAGTTTGGCTCAGATCCAGATTCAGATCCTCTCTATCAGTGGGACACAAAACGTAAACTGTTCAGCCTGGGTGGAGGTATGCGCTCTACCGAGTGCTGTTGTACTTTCATGAATGCTTCCAAATATTTAATTGAATCCCCTGACATGTGTAATTGTTAATTCGTTTAAAAAAAATTTGCTTAGTGCAGTGGACACCAATATATTGTAGCCTAATGTAGTATAACATGAGTAGTAGATGTGCCTATCGACCTATTTCAAGCCTGTCCAGAGGAACAGCAGACAGCGCATGGCTGCCAGGCGAGACGAAGATGAATAGCTGCACTTAGACTGTTTTTCTCTCTCATCACGGATCCCCTTACCAGCAGGGGCCGACAGGTTAGGGGGAGTCTAACCAGTTCCATCTGTGCTTACTCACTGTCCTTATGGGGAAGGGAAAGGGAGATCCTCACAAGGCATTATCAGAAAAACTACTTTTCTAAAAAGCAGCGTGCGATGTACTCGTGTGAGATGCAAAAACATTTCAAGTTATTTTCAACATGTTCATTCATATCCAACAAGATGGATGCAGAACACCGTCGGAGACACAGACGGGGTCGACGTCACATAGAGACGTCTGATGCAAAACAGATTACGTCTGTCAAGACACTTCATTCGGTCTTAACAGAAAGAATATTCTTGCAGAAGATGGATACACGAGGCACTACTCTCTAAATCGTCGTCTGTCTTGCATGATCGCTTGCAGGAGAGCACACAAAGCCAGAAGTGAGTTACACAGCTGCAGACAGACGATGCATGAATTTTTGGAGAAGATGCTGATAAGAGTATGCTGCCTGCCAAATGTTGGCCATTTATGATGTCTCGCTTATTACGCTCATGATGTACGAGCAAATTGATTCACATCCGATAATAGAAAATGCACAAGCATTGTCGAGACCAATGCGATTCATAACGTGATTGGTGCAATCTCTATTTTGAGCTCACTCGCCATTAGGAAACATGTCAAACATGTTGACTGTACTTAATCACACACTCCTTTAACTGCGTTGCAATATCTAACGGCAAAGGCATTCATAACGAATGATGAGCAGACTGGGAGTTTAGAGGAGTCTGTTGGATAAACACGTCGACGAAAAGCAGAGTGACCGCTTTATCCTTGCGGCCACGTCAAAGTCCGGACGAAGACATCACGTGTAGTACAAAAAGGTCATCTTTCATTCATTTTAGGGAATTGTTCAATTCCCATATGAATGAAAGTTCGGTACTGCAGGGATGCAATTTTCGATATTTTCCATTGTATGATAAACTTGTAGTGGGGCAACTTAGCATAACAATTGTGCATTTTGTGAGGAAAGCACCAAATTTGGCACACTTGTCGCCTATCATATTATGAACAGATTTGGATATTGGGCCATCTCAAAATTTTTGATGGCAGTGTAAAATGGCTGCCACAGCCATCAGCGGCTGAATTTGAG
>NC_140963.1:75547619-75575119 GCF_056783735.1 Eptatretus burgeri | reverse complement strand
AGACTTAGCTCGGAGATGATGATGATGCTGCTCCAGTGGGAGGGTGAAGATTAGAAAGATGTGGATGTAGAACTTGTGATGGCTGTAGGAACATTGGGAGCATGATGAAGTCGCTTGTTGCATTGCCACACAGAAGAAGGGTAAAATGATCCTTCGCCACCTTGACCCAGAGCAGATCTTCCCTGCTTTGACAGGAAGGTACGAGATGGCACCCTCCTCCAATATAATCCCGTCTCTTTGGTGTTAAAAACCTGCTCCAGTATAAATCCCATCGCCTCGATTAGTTCCATGAGCCATGGTTGAACTGGAGCCTTCGGCCCCGGGTGCCTCGTGAAAACGTTGGTAAATCTGCAACGGTTTCCCCCGAACACTGGTCCACTCAAAGGCATTTTTTTTCGTTTGGTCCTCGATCCAAACATTAAGCGCTTTTATCCATCCTTTCACTATGATGATCACAGGACTGGAATGAGATGTTTTGCTTTGCGGGAACACTTGCATGGATATTTCACTCGCGTTTACACACAGTTGATTCATTGATCCGGTCATGGCGGCCGACAGATGCCGAACTTTCACTTATTGTCGATGTATCGCACAACTCGATTTCTTCACACAATGTCATAACCTTTCTCTGCCTTTTGGCAAAATTAATTTTGTCCATCGTTTTACGTTTGGGCACCATTATTTAGTGCTGTGTCTACTAGATCTTGTAGATCTAGTATTACAAGATCTCCATATGTCATTTCCTGTTCGATGAGGATTCATAATTAAATATAGCTTTTTCCTGTATGCTGGTCTGATTATTACAATTAACGGTGCACGAGAAAAAACAAAACACTCGTAATGGGAGGTAATTGTACACACGGACGGACGCAGTTTGGGCCCGATTATTAACTGTTCGTCTTGACGTCAAACAGCCATTTCAGGGCAAAGCATGCTTTAGCATCATTATGAAGTTTTTTGGTTGATTCATCATCTCTGAGCTATTCTGAATCAGAATCAGCCGGGTGCCAGACTCGCACCCTTGAGGAATTTTTTTTAGAGGCGAAAAACAAAATGGCCACCACCGACTTTCGATAAATTCTGTTTTGGACTATATCTTCACTTCGATTGCACTTACAAACACAATTTTGGTGTCTACTACTATGTGTCCTGCATACAGACAAGGTAAACGTTGATTATTCTGTCAAGATTGGATGACAGCAGATGGTGGAATTTGAATCTGGATGGCCAACAAGCTTCAACAAGACACTAACCAAGAAAGTGACCCTGATGACTTCAACCAAAAAGAGCATCAAGCTGGATGGAAGGCCAGTATATGATACCGAATTGATCTACAACCAAGTCATATGTCTCCAACATTACAGGGATATTGATATCAAGGATGTCCTCTCTTACGAACTGTCCCCTGTCCCAGCCTCCTTGTTTGATGAGAGCGGTGCGATGCGGGCTCAGTCGAAAGCAATCCTGAAGACGAAACTCCAAGTTGAGCAATCAAGTCGAATCCAAGGTGTTCCAGATGCTGTCATCATCGATGGATGTGCCATGTTATGGTCTGTACATTGGCCCACAAATGGTACAGTTGAGGATTATGTGATCAACTTCATGGGAACCATCAAATACCACCTGGAGTGTTGTGACGTATACCTGATTTTCGACAGGTACATCAAAATCAGCACGAAACAAATGATGAGATCCAGTCACGCAGGTCATGATTCAAGTCGAAAACATCAACTCAACTTACACACAACACTTCCAGCGCAAAAAGTGGTCCTAAATGTAGCCTACAACAAAGTACAACTGATCGATTTGATCTGTCAGTATCTGATGACCCACATTGTGGACGACCAGACCAAACTGGTGATCACTGTAAAAGATCCTACACCAGGACAAGTATGGAACAATTCCACTCTCCAGAGACAGGATCTGAAAACGCACCATGAAGAAGCAGATGTCATCATCATCAATCATTTGTTAGAATTGTGTCAGGTGTCAGTGGTGACTCACACGTCAAAGTGGTCTGCGACGATACAGATGTCTTTGTCCTGTTGATTCATTTCTACCTCGAGGAAAAGATGACTGTAGATGTCAGCATGGAGAGTCCGTGTGCTGGGAGGGCGAACGTAGACATTCGCCAAACAACACTGAAACACAAAAGCATCGCCAAATATCTGCCTGCTGTACATGCTCTGACCGGATGCGATACCGTGTCGTATTTGTTTGGCATTGGAAAGGCCACAGCGCTGAAGGTACTCATGGGCGGACATCATCCCACCTTACTTGGTCAGCTGGAAGCAGACGAGGAAAAGATGATATCTGAGGCAACTACCTTCATTGCTGCCTGTTATGATTCCAAAGTCGAAGGTGATATGTCCACACACCGGTATCAGTTGTGGAAGTCTAAGATGGCCAACTCCAAGATTACCTCTGCTCCGAAATTGAAGTCGTTGCCCCCATCGCATGATGCCTTTGTTCAATATGTACATCGTGCTCATCATGAAGTCAGTATATGGAAATCGGCCACTCGGTCAGACCCTCCGAACTTGAATCCCATCAAGTATGGATGGCAAGAAGGTGAGGATGGTGTGACGTTGTGTCCAACCACACTTCCACCTGATGTGACTGCTGCACCAGTCACCATTCTGCAGCTGATCAAGTGTGGATGCTCCACCAGCCGGCCATGTTCCACCGGGAGGTGTGGTTGTGTGGCAGCACAGATGTCATGTTCGATGTTTTGCAGTTGTAATGCTGGATCAGACTGTTGTAACGAACAGACAAGGGCAGTGGCTGCTAATCACGACGACGATGACGAAGATTGAACATAATGTAGAACATTGCATCCTTAACAAAGTTAATATTTGTTTGCCTAAAAATAAAAGGTAATTTCAAAATCATATACATGTTCATGCATACTTTAAGACATAACCCAAAGTCATAATCAACTATCCACATGTATCCGGATATATTTGTGTAAAAATCATATTCCAAGATAATCATCAATTCATTGGTCATTGCAAGTAAGTTACTTCAGCCGTCATTGACTATTATTGTACGAAGTATTAATATTTGAGGGTTCATCAAATTCAATTTCTTACTCAAAGTGATAGTGGGGCAACTTAGCTAAATATAGCATAACAATTGTGCATTTTGTGAGGAAAGCACCAAATTTGGCACACTAGTAGCCTATCATATTATGAACAGATTTGGATATTGGGCCATCTCAAAATTTTTGAAGACAGTAGAAAATGGCTGCCACAGCCATCGGCGGCTGAATTTGAGATGGCCCAATATCCAAATCTGTTCATAATATGATAGGCTACTTGTGTGCCAAATTTGGTGCTTTCCTCACAAAATGCACAATTGTTATGCTAAGTTGCCCCACGAGATCAGTGGAACTTCAAAATAGCCATTTTTCATATTAAAATGGTGGCCATCTTGAAAATATGAGACAGGTCTTATATATATACACCTTCAATTTTATCATTATCGGATTCCTTGACCATGAAAACATCGTAGTAGACACCAAAATTGTGTTTGTAAGTGCATTGGAAGTGAAGATATAGCCCAAAACTGAATTTATCGAAAGTCGGTGGTGGCCATTTTGTTTTTCGCCTCAAAAAAAATTCCTCAAGGGTGTGAGTCTGGCACCCAGCCGATTCTGATTAAGGATAGCTCAGAGATGATGAATCAACCAAAAAAACTTCATAATGATGCCACAACATGCTTCTTCACATTTCTGCTGGACTATTGAAGAGAGTGTGGGAGTTTATTCCAAAGGTGGTAAAAAGGAGGAATGCAAGAGTGAAGGTGAGCAGTGATTCGTGATTTTGGTAGTTTTACCAGAAGGGGGTTGCTGGCGGATCTTGAGCGCCCTACGGAAATATGGGGGGGGGGACATATAGCAGACAGAGCAGGGTAGGCGGGGCGAGACTGGAGAGGAGACGGTAGAAGACAGAAAGACCACCAACCTGCCTGCGGTGAGAGAGTGAGAGGCCCAAACACTCAGCCTCACCACGGGAGATACCAATGATCCTAAATGCCCTGGTTTCCACAGCATGAAGCCGAGAAAGGTGAGAGGCAGGAGCACCAGCCCCGAGGGGAGAGCAGTACTCCATCAAGCTGCAGACGAAAGCTTCGTATGTGATCAGGAGTTCAGGCGGGCTGAGAAGGACTTTGCACGATGGAGGATTCCCAGTCGGCGACTGGCATTGGAGGCTAGGTTGGAAATGTGGATTTCCCAGGAAAGATCATGGCAGATAGTGAGGGACAGAAGCTTGAATGAAAGGACTTCTTCCAGAGGATTTTTGAGAAAGTAGATTGGGGGTGTGGGGGTGGGGAGTTTCCAAATGGTGCTTTTGGAGAGAAATTGTGAGAGTGTGAGATTTGTCAGGATTGAAAGACATGTTCCATGTGTTGGACCAGTTTGTGATTTTATCCAGATCTGCAAAGAGCAAAGAGGCTGCTGCTTGCCGCTCTGAGGGATGGCAGATGGTACGGAAGAGGGTGGAGTCATCAGCAAAGTGATAAGGGGGGTTTTCCAGAGAGTCGGAGAGATCATTGATGAAAACCAGAAAAAGAACAGGGCCCAGAACACTACCTTGAGGAACTCCAGCCTGGACAGGAAGAGGGGATTAGAGAACTCTATTTAGGGCCACACGTTGGCTGCGACAGGAGAGGAAGTCTGTGAGCCATAAGTGGAGATGGCCTTGGATACCATAGGAAGAGAGTTTGGTGAGCAGAGCAGGGTGCTAGGCCGTGTCAAAAGCACGCGATACATCTCGGGATATGGCTTTGATTTCATGTGTGGAATTGAGTCCATCCTTCCATTGTTGGGAGAGCAGAAGCAGCATATCCAGGGTAGAGTGACCCGGTCTGAAGCCAAATCAATGATCAGAAATCAAGCCATTGGAGAAGGGAAAGATTTATTGTCTGAAGCGTTGATTGATTCCATAACCTTGCTGCTGATTGGGAGAAGGCTGATTGGTCTGTAGTTGCAGGGATCTGTTTTTGCACGTTTTTATGCAGAGTGGTAATGTTTGCTGATTTCCAAGCAGATGGCAGATGACCTTGAGCAAATGAGAGGGTGAATAGAACAGAGAGAGGGTGAGCAAGAGCAGAGGAGCAGGTTTTTAGGACACATAGGCTGATGACATCTGGACCGGTTGCAGAATACGAGTCGAGGTTTGACAGCTAATTCACCATTTTGTCAGAAGAAAAGGATACAGTCTCGGGACAGCTGGTTGTAACTGGATAAGTTGGGTACAGAAAGCGATGGGTTTCGGACACAAGATTTAGAAGCAAACACCGAGTTTAGGCATTCAGCCTTTTCACGTGCGGTATCAGCAGTGCGGCCATTTGAGGTAAGGGAGGCGATGGAGGGGGAACATACACCAGAAACAGATTTGATTAGATGCCACCAGGATTTGGAGGAGGGAGAGAGGTTTGAGAGTTCAGACTTGAGAAGAGAAAGATGTTGTTTTCTGGCTCTCCTGAGGGTAGATACACAATTGTTCCGAGCTTTCTGGAAGGAACTGAGATTACCCTCAGTTGGGTTTGCTTTCCATGAGGCAAAGCAAAGTTGTTTCAGGACTACAGCCTCGCCACAAGGACTACTGCCTGTTTTGGTTAAGTTTGGGTTAGTCTTGGAATTTATGTTTCATCTGCTCGAAGATGAGCATTGACTTAACAATAAAGTAAATCAGGACGTGTGGCCGAGCATTCTATGGTGCTGGATTTTGGCTCTGGTCTCTTTGGAGGTGTGGGTTTGAATCCCACTGCCTTGAGTAGTATTTTAACCAGACTCGGTGACGTAATGGTTGGAGCATATTTTGCGCTGATTCTGGGAGGTTGGTGGTTCGATCATTGGCTGAGTCATACCAAAGGCTTTAATAATGATGCATGCTACTTCCTTGCTTGACACTCAGGATTTATAAAGGATAGAACATGGACAAACAACCATAAATTGGCAAGTATAGTGCAGGGTTGATGGGCTGAATAACCTTCTGTGTTAAAGTCCCTTGCAAGGGACCTTATAATAATAATAGTCCCCGTTGGAAGTATTTCAAAGCAGGGGCTTATGGATTTGGTCTCGATTTGCGTGTCCATGCATGCGTGCGTCCGCAATCATATCTCGGAGAACCACTAGCGGCCATTTCAGTTGCAAAAACACCTGATGTTGAACACGACCTCAACAATTTCTCGGACAAGCATTCACCGATGTGGTTCAAACTTGGCACACAGATAATGAATGATGGCTGAAATAAACGTTAATTTTTTTTTTGAGATCAGATCCAAGATGGCCGACTGGTGGCCATTTTAATTGTAAAAAGAAATAATAATAAACGGTGTGAAGCACGTCCTCAACAATTTCTCGGACAAGCATTCACCGATGTTCAAATTTGTCACACAGATCGCGAATGTCGGCCTACAAAGGCACGTCATTTTTTTTTCGAGATCAGATCCAACATGGCCGACTGGTGGCCATTTTGTTACTTAAATGTGTTCCCAACCATTTCTCAAACATGAACAGTCCGATTTTATTCAAACTTGAAGAAGCGCAGTACATGATGGCGTACATGTGCACCTCATGTTATTTTGTGATCTGATCAAAGCTGGCCAACTGGTTGACTGGCGGCCATTTTAGTTCTTCATAATTATGGGTTTGCCCTTTAACTCAATACAGCAAAGTTACTAAAACAACGAGGGCTGACATTATATGTCTTTTTTACTTGTTATTATTATTATTATTATTATTATTATTATCATCATTATTATATGCTAACCTGAATACTGTAATGCACAGGATTGTAATATGCATTGTTCAATATATAGGATAGTTATATCCATTTGAAATCCATTCTATGGTGCTGGATTTATAGTACCGTACTTCAATTTTTCAAATTTATTTTTATATTAGTCTTTGTTAGGCTTTATTGAATTGCATTGGAATCTTTTCAAAACCTTTTCATACATCATGAATGGTTGTGCATCCATTTATCATACGTATGTATAATGTTATGTATTACTGTACAAGTAGTAATCCTTGTGCTTTGTTCTGAATTGGCTGTTTTGAATATGATCGCTGCGGTTTATCATGGAGTACGGCATTACTCCATATGTAGGGATGCCAAATGGAAAAATTGCTGCCCATTCAAATGCAGCTATATACTTTGTATTGTGTTCCACTTTGAACCTTCCTGAATGTGCACTTCATAATAATAATATTAATAATAACAATAATAATAATAATAATAATAACGAGAACGCATCAAAAAATGCAAAGCCCGTCCACTTTGTATTCAGACTTCTTCCTTCTTCTTCCGTATGCTAAATGGTACCTTTGACCTCTTGACATTTTGATCAAATTCTTAATTTGTTTTCTCCATATTCTCCTAATGAAAGTTTGTTGAAAATTTGATGAAAAAAATCTCAAATAGTTACGGCCTGGCCAGACACACACAAGTGATTGCAGACCCCCGTCTCCTGCTGTGTGGGGGCAGGGTGAATAATAATAATAATAATAATAATAATAATAACAACAACAATAATAATGATGTTATTTTTCTTCATCGATATACATTATACCTCTTTCTGGCAAGGAAATCATTTTTCACATGTTCTTTGTTACTTTAGCATCTTACATTGCACAATGTCCCTTTGTTACACACTTCAGTCGTATACAATTTTCTGAAATAAATAAGTTGACAAAGTTTTGATTACTGTCCAGTTTTGTGCTGCTTTCTTTAGCAGTCATTCATGCTCCCCAGATTACTCACTGCACAAGCTCTAATCAGGACTAGACAGGTCACGTCGAAGTGCAATCGCATTGTGTTGAGCATGTGAAGTGCTATGACACCAAGCCAATTAGTAGTGTAATGTGTTGTAGTTAATGTGTCGTGTGCTTGTAAAGTGACCATTTTCCCCAACACTCGTGGTGTTGTACCGTGGTCTGTAAATACTCATGGTGGCCTGAATACTGTAGTTGATTGGTATTGTATTGGTCTGGGTTTAGTGGCACTCACAAATATAAGCTACACTTCATCTGTCAAGCAGAAAGGGAAATCAATTTTTTTGAGCCAATTCCAAATATCTCTGAATATATCTCTTAGAACTAGTGAGAGTCGACAATACGGGAGAAAAACAGATGGTTGTAGAAGACATTTTCACTTGCACACACGATAATGAAACTGCCCAGATCCAACAATGAACAAAATGAATGAAATATCCTCACGGAACATCTGCTACCCCTCATGCGGAAGGCGCCATATTGTATTTCCGAGTGGTGGGCCCTACCGGTGGATGTGTTATGCAAACAGAGTGGCAGTCAGTGTGCCCTGTAATCCGATTACACGAAGCATGTCGCAATAGTTGCAATTAAAGTTATTTCGCCCACAGATTGGGTATTTGTAATGTTTCACCATAACTGCTTTCTGGCAAAAAGTGCATCACATTCTATTTCGCGTCCTTTGAACCCGGCGCAAACGAATCCGTCATGGTCTCAAGACACTTACTTGGTGTTGCCAACCCACATTACCATCATTGCAAACACTACACCTAAAATGGGTTACCCCATGAGCCTTTTGAGGTAATTTTAACATTGCATAACACTGAAAAGAGATTACGATCTTGCTGACATCAGAAATTCTTGGCCTATGAGACATAGTGGTTGTTAAAAAGATAAAAAAAAATAAAAAATAAACACCTTCGATAATTTGGATAAACACAGATGTCCCATACTTGAAATAATCTGATACATAAGGTTTTAATGAAGATACTACAAAAAAAAAAGACTGCCTACATTTTTTTTCCACCTTATCACGAAAGGCTCTTTAAACACACACGGCCTTCAAAGTGCGTGTTTAACCAAAGTAAACTGTCCTTTGGAGTGCATACCATAGCAAGTAAGGGCCATGTTTATCCAGCTACTGATTTTGGTTTCTCACCTGAATCGATTACTCTTTCACCCCCTCCCTGCGTACCCCTTTGGCCTCCCTTAACTTTCAATCCCACTTCTTTTCACATACCCCCACTGAGTTGTCGATTCCTAAAAGCCACCGGCTCACTTGGGGGTTCCCAGCACGTAAGGGAGCCGCTTGGAAAGTTGTGCGGGCAGTCTAGATTCCTGTCAATCAACAGATAGCCAACCAGTTAACTCAATGCACCAGGGTCAGCAAGAGGACAAAAGCACCCTCTTGTTCAAGCAATATCCCTCGACCGACCTGACCACAACTTCACCATCCAGTGAATGGCATGGGATCAGGGGTAGATAGTACAGGATCCTTGGCTCAGGTCATGGTGGAAGATGGCCAATGTCATTCATATGTGGTCGTTAATCACAGTGACCGTGCACCACTGGATGGATTTGGCCTTTTCTCTCTTTCCCAACTTTTCAGCTTCGATTTTGAATGAGCATCTTTTGTAGGAATCTGATTTCTTGCAAACCGTTCAAGACCATTCTTGCTTTTGAGACTTTGCATTGCACAAGAAAGGCTGCACACTCCTCCGGACAAGTGTTATTGCATCGGTCCATGAGCGCTGTTCATTCTCTCTGCACTATACTAATGAAAGAATGCATATGCATCATATGCCAATGGAATGGAGCTATCCATCTGAGGCCGAGACAAATTCACTCTCTTTTAAATTTTATTTACTAATGGAATCATGCATTTAAGTATTGCCTTCGGGTGGCAGGTGTAGCATTTTGATTATGACCAGTCAAATCTGAAACATTCGCTCTTTATCATGGATAATCATTGCATTTTGTAACAACTTCTTTTTAAGATGCATCAATTATGGAATTAATGAATGAGGAATGTTCGAATCTTCAGGTGTTCTTCAAAAATCTTGGCATCTTCAATATCTCCATCATGATCATTTGCAACTCATAAAGTTTCGGTGGCGTAATGGTTTGAGCGTTTGCTCGGAGTCTGGCAGCTCGACGGTTTGAATCTGAGCTGGGTCACATTAAATGTGCTGCTTCCTTGCTTGAAGCTCAGCATTTTAAAATGATAAGGGCACAAACAAACAACCATACGTTGGCAACCATTGCACAGGCTTGATGGGCTGAACAGCCTCCTCTTGCATTGAAGTTTGTTGTAAGGGAATTCCTTGCGAAGCTTTATCAGTGCACAGAGCAGCTTAAGTGCACATGCATCCAGCATTCGGTCCATGACATTTGCAAAGATAAGGAGCAACCATGAAACAGCAGCATACTCAAGATTTGGCCATAATTTTTTTCCCAAGACGGGGAACATGGTGCCTAGCTGCAAAATCACAATGCTTACAAGCATCTGGTCAGACACCTTGGTTACAGCAGCCATGGAAAAGCCACAAATCTCTATTCCCATCAGTGGGAAAAAAGCCCACGCTTAGATCTCGTCGTGGTGCCGTATTGTGGCCATTGTCTTTAAGCCCAAGCACATCTATCTTCATTCCAAAGTGAGTTCTGGTGGCGGCAGGACCCTCGCGGGGGCTGCCGAGCCATGTTGTCCCTCTGCCTTCTGCCAAAACCTTTTTTTCCCTCTTTGCGGTGCAGAACCTTTCCATCAGAATCACAGTGGTAGCGAGCGGTTGGATTTGCTGCATTTGGTGAGCACAATGGTTGTTGTTGTGAACGAATTTATATTGGACTGGGATTCAATTCTGAATTTAGTATGTTGGTTGCATCATTGTTGAATGGTTGTTGTTGTTAACAATACAGTGCCCCTGTAGTTCCGCATTCAGCCAGGAATTTGGAACTTAGCCATGGTATCATGGTTAACTCACTTCGTATTCATGAAAAACACCGAGGGATGGATCGTTAGCGTCCACCAATTAATGCCAGCAGAGGGGACACCCAGTTGTAACGTCCATCCGAGGGATGGCACACACCTGTTATGAACTGCACTGCACCTGAAAAACCAGGATTGGCAGGATGAAACAATTAAGACTAGTTCGTTCCTGCTTCTGCCAATGTGTCGATCAAGAATCAGGAATTTTCCGAGGCAATCGCTGATCCATGAAGGCAAGATATGGCTACCATCACACAAAGTCACCAGGAAATGCACAGGTTTCATTGGCTGCACAATATGATACATTTTTCTTTTTGAATAAGCTGTGCCAATTATCAAATATAGTCATTCTCACATTTTGAAATGTCTGTAGTTTCGCTTGAATGCTCGACACATGACATGAGGTTCTCTTTACAAAAAGAGCGGTGTGTGCAGCATTTCGAAGAGCACATGATTCCACGATGGAGGTGCTCGGACATGCCTTTTGTTTTTTTTTCCACAAATGACCTTGGCTTTGTACTGCCCCAGGGATGTTCACAACAGAAGTAGAAAATGAGTGTAAATGTCATGGAGCAGCCTCGGTGCCTATTCTACTCTCACACCCTCAAATAGCACAACACGTTCTTGCAAAGCACAACGAATTAAATATGGCTGAGAAACCTCAGGAGGAAAGCCATGCTTGCAGAAAAGGATGAACAACTCTGCCGGCAGTCAGGGCCTGCCCAATCATAACAAAATCAAGCTTGGCACCCATGTTGAGTTTTCAATTATCCCAATGTTATTTATGGAGAAACGGTGCTCGGTGTCTCACTGCCTTCTTGACTGGTCGTCTCCTCCGAAAACAAGTCCTGCAATATGGCTTGCTCGAGCGAAGGAAATCCCTCCCTGCACGAAGCACTCCACATCACTACATGACACGAGCAACCCTCAGCCGAGAGCTCACATCATGAAATGCATTGGAAATCCTCTGGTGCAGAGGGGCACTCATTGGCAAGGCCAATCAACACAAGCCGTACCGCCAACATCAACACCAACACTCCAATATCTGTTAATTCTGCTCCGTTCTCAGTAAATACTCCATGATAGATCACCAAGATCACCGTCATCATCGTCGTCATCTTGATTTTGCTTTTTCAATCAAGGTCAGAACCCGCTTTGGAAATGCTTTCTTCTTTTCTTTTGGTCGGCCTTTGTAGTAGCCCTTTTGACTCAACTTTGATGACAGAGAAATAAGCAAGCAATGAATGCGGTTTAGCAAGGGAATAAAGAGAACACTCCTCAAATAAGACTCAGTTTTTAAATAAGACTCTCACATCGACGCAGCAATGCAAACAACTTCGTCGAAGCGAAGTCGCAAATGCTGTTAATCCTGCTTCGAGATAGTTCTGGATGTCTGCCGAACTTCTGTGATCCCTTTATAGTCGGTGAAAATGGAGGTCCCACAGAAAAATAATTTACTATACAAGGTTCTGCAACTTTCTTCGGTTACCCCCGACACCACCAAGGGCAATATAATGCCGCAGAGAGCAGATTCACCCAATCACTAAAAACCATGAGTAATCAGGCCCAGACACGATCCATTCCCTTTCCTGAGCCATAAACAAGTGTGTAGCGGACATCTTGGCAGTATGCCCAGATCATAATCAACAAGATTCTTATTATATCCTCCCTTCCTCACCCGTTTCCCCCCTCCTGTACCTCTATACAATATGCACGACTACATTCATAGGAAATGCTGGGTGGGATCATCAGGCGAGCAGCGCGACTGCAACCACCAAGCACGATGGAGGTGGAGGGATTGCACAACACTTCTCACAGTGGGCTACTGGTTTGAGTCTCGTTTCCAGTGCCAGATCCGACTGTTTCTGTGTTGATGTTGGAATCATTGCAAACAAAAGGGAATTAAGCATAACATCAAACAGCATATGAAGCTTTAGGTAAGTCCTTCATGTTGAGCCAGCTGTCATTTTCGTGTGCTCAAATGATAAAATGAAGAATTGACTACATTCTCGTGCAACTGCTCTTTGCCGCACCCAAGGGCAGCATTACCTCTCGTAGGCCCCAGCACATTCCTTCAGCAGCAGCAGGCACTGTGACAGATCCCTTCGCAAATGAATAGCAAATTAAAATGACCGAACATGTCTGAGCCGCAAAGTGTAGAACCTGAGCATGGATACAAATAACAGAATGCGTTCTCCGCACTTACTTTCTTCACAGTCAAGCGTGAGTGTGAGAGTGGTGTTCAGAGTATGCTCTTTTGTTTGGAGAAATACTCGGCAAGTGTATTTTTTAACAGGACAGATGGGAATAGTTTGTCCAAACCATGTTTTTGGAGGAGATGGGATGGGGGAATGAGGAAGGGGGGGGGGGTTGTAACAAGACTGCCATTCCCCCCTAAAATGATATGCTATCTGTTTTGATATGTTTAAGTGAACTCTACTATACACAGACATTAGTAAATCCAGAGTTTTAAGAAATATCTAAAGCATGAGGCACAATTTACCTTAGTAAATGGATTTATGAGGTCAGGTCAGGTCAGGTCAGGTCAGGTCAGGTCAGGTCAGGAATGGGAGCATGCATCGGAGCAGTACGTCGATTTATGAGGATCTTCCCCAAAAATGTCACTGCAGGTGTAACTTTCAAACAAAGCTCAAGGCGATTACAAAATTGCATGCATACTGTCTAAAATTGCATAGTTTGGTAAATATCAAATTTGTTATACAACTTGTATTTTTTTTTCAGCAATTAAAACAATTGGCTTTTAGTAAGGACGAAGAATGGGGCTGTGGCAAAAAGTGTCGGGAAAGAAGACAAATCCCAACTCTTATTAAATTTATAGCAATGCAGAAGAGGAGTGCACATGAAACCTGCCAAGAAAATTTCAAAAAGGAACAGAAACAGAAATGGACTATGAACCTGTGGTAAGATATTTTGCATCCGCTGAAGAGGGTAACAAGGCCACGTCAATTGTATTTCGGAGACTACAGGATAGGAACTGATACAAAAAAAAAAAACCACGAATAGGAACACATCCAAGAAATGAAAATGGAGGAATGGAAAAATCAGTGGGGAGGGAGGAGGGTGGAGGTGTACAATATGGTGGGTGGGACAGCTAACTACATTGTGATACTTGAGTGAAAATTTTGAGAAAGTCACACTCATTATCCCCTCTTTTATTACTAATCATTACATTACCCTCTCTCTTCTTTCTGAATACCTCAATGGGCTGGCTGCCTTTGGAAGCTAAATATCTGTGTGGCACAGCAAGCCAGGTTGCATTCTGGGTAAGTGAACCCCTCATGAAGGCAAGTGGCACACAATGGCCTCCGGTTGCGAGATGAGATATTTTGCATTCACCAGCAAATGCTTGCATATGGGACATCCAGATTATAATGATCCATGTGATCGATGGCGTTCTGACTGGTGCAACACCCTACCTGCCGGCTTGCAGTTGGTTCAAGAATCAAATCCTGATGACACATTTCAAAGGCGAGCATGCTACCTCTTAAATAACCAGTAGCTCCTCGAATGTGGAACTCCGACAGGTGCATAGTGTAAAAGTGGAAGTTTTCGCACTGCATCAATTTTCACGCATTTCATGCTACAACAACGAAGCACAAATTAAAAAAACGTGCGGATATACTTGTCTTTTTAAGAGAGATTACAGTACCAGATCGCACAAAAAATGCACGTGTCAAACGCATACAGTTGCCACTCACACGATAGTGAGTAGCAAGCAATGTGCTTGGCAAGCACGTGCAGTGAAGGTCTACGTGGTTCGCAACTGCCGTACTGTACTTCAACAACATTGTTATTTGAAGCAGATTTAAAAAGTGGACAAATTTCAATATTTCCTCAAACCTGCAAGAGTGGTTAAAGTATGGCTTGATGCATTCACCGTCTGTCCATGCCACCAACGAGGAAATATTGAAAGCTGGAATGGGTAATCAGCCCACCAAAAATGTAATCGCGCAAAAATTTCCACTCTTCAGTGTTAGAAAGTTGTAGTTTGGTTTTGAAAAACTTTATGCATTGTCTCTAATATCTGTTGTCACCACTTTTGTGACAGAGGTTGATCACAATAAAATTAATGTAAATAAACATCCATGGATATGTCATTACAGTTTTCCAAGTGCTTGATTTATCTCCCAGAATTATTGGAAAACAAAGGGGGGGGGGAAGCTGCATCTCCAGACTTGTCACCTTTGGCAATTAATACATTTATTATTATTTTGAAAATTAAACTTTCTATTAAAAACGAAGTAGAAATGGGAAACAAACATTATGACTGTGTCTCGCTGTTTTGTTAGCAGAATGTTTACTTAAAAGTCAGCCACAAACTGGGCTTCCCTCCAATGATGCAAGTCTTTTCTTAGAAAATCGGAGCTACTTACAGTCCACAAGGCCTTTATCCATAACTTAATGGAGTACTGCCCTCCCATATGGGCTGGCACCTCAGCATGACCTCTGTCTCTCCTGTATTCTGTGGAATCTGAAGCTCTCAAAAATTATTGGAGTTTCCTGTGATGAGGCTGAAGCAAAGGCTGTTACTCCCTCATTCCAGGCAGATAGGTCTGTGGTTTCTGTTGAATACCATTTATTCTCCGATATTGCTCCTTCTGCTCTTTAAGTCCTCTGACCCTCCCTATTTACTCCAGGATGCATGTGTTTTTCTAGTAACACCCTCATCACTAAACTTCCGAAATCCAGGCTGACTGCACACCAACTCTTTTATTCCTCGCTTCTCCTATCTGCATAACCATATTCCAGAGGCTGATCTGTCTCACTCTTCCATCCAGGGCACACCTCCATCTCTTATTGTCACCTCCAATTCTGTCCTATGATCTTCATTATCTCCATTCGTATGTCATAGCCATTTGAACAATTTTAGTTGCTAGCTTCAGCGTTTCCCCCAACCCCCTCTCCCCTTTTCCTGTTCATTCATTCCCTTGATTTTTGCCCTACTGTCATTCTTCCTTGCAATTCCATAAGCCTCCTACTGTAAATAAAAAAATGGAATACTGCACTATTGAGTTATTGGTCTTATTATTGTTATTGTAATATTTTAACAGAATGCTCTACTCGTTGTACCCAATAGCTCCACATAGCTTCCCAGCCCCGTGACCAACTGAAAACATTTGCGTCCAAGCATAAACCAGCTACAATTTCAGGAAATTAATTTAAAGATATCCCCAAGGCCTGCAGGCATTTTTTTGTGAAATCTCCACTGCTATTGCACAGGACAACTCCCTCTCTGTAAAGGTAGAAAGGAGACGACGGAGCAAATACTCAGAGTGTTTCACAAGTGCGGCTCTGTTCCCTTACCAAGGACGTTTGAGGGTTCTTTTGTGATGCTGCTGAAGGGGATCCATGCAGCAATACTACCCCACCGCCCACGCTGTCTTATAGGGGGTGAAGTAAAGTCGCAAAGCAGTCAAATGACTGCTGACTCAACGTCCAAGACAAACAACAGAGCACGTGGGAACTTGTAGGAGTTGTAATCATGTTTCTTAATAATCTTTCTGGGCTCTCTTTATGGGAAGATGAAGAAAGTCGGTCCATCAAGCCTGCGCTGAATAGATTTGCATTCCCCCCCCCCCCCTATTCCCTGAAGCTTTTAATCAGTTATTTATTTACTTATTTATTTACTGGAATTCTAAAAATAATGAAAGGTTTTGATTGGATTATTATTGTATCGTATTGTATCTGAAACATTACACACTGCATTGAATAGTTTAACGGAAAAATTTAATTGTTGGAGATTTTTGTTTACACACTAATCTCTTTGGAAGATGTGTTCGTTTATCTCAACTTCCAACTCTCTATTAATCTTACACAATATACTCCATTTTACATGAACTGAGATTTAAAATAATTAATAACAAGTAGAAGTACATTAAAGGTACACCGCTCCCATGCCAAATAAATAAATAACAAATTCTCGAGCGCGTGACATCGCCGGGGTACCTTCAGCACCCAGAGATACTGCCGTGCAGCACATTGAGACGGAATTGGGAGGGAGCAGTCCACAATAATTGATTGATTAATTGCATAATTAAAATAAATAAATAAAAATCGTAAAATAATTGATTTCTCGAATCAATTGCCGAATAGCATACCTAAACCACCACTGTTTTATATGAATCTGTAACTTCTTGAAAATTAAGTAATTAATCGAAAAATTAAATAATTAATTGATTAATTTATTAAACAATAAATCAAAAATACCCTTCATCACCAAATTGCTTGTTCACTGTCATGTCCAAATATCAGCTTCCAAGTTCAATTATGCCTGCTCGATATTGCCCAGATGAGAAAAATAAATAAATAAGGAATTAATGAATCGATTATAATTAAGTAAGTAATCAATTAATTGATTGATTAATTAAAAAATTTTAAAATATTGCTTTTGCCAAATCACATTTTCACTTTTGTCCCCAAGTTTCAGTTTCCAAGCTCAAAGGATGGCTGAGATATCACCCGGACAAATAAGAAAACGAGAAAACAAATAAACAGAGTAAAAACTGAGTACTCCCTTTCTTTGGCGCCTGGCGATGACGTCATGCATTGCCTGGACATGAAATTGGCAACAAATACAGAAGAACATACCTTTGAGAATCTTCATTCATGTGCATTTGAAACCTCGAAGTGTGATGGACAAAGGTACACAAAGGATGTTCAAAATGTTCAGTGAATGAGGGCACTCACAGTAATCCAAGAAATGCCAAAAAGGTATAATCACGCGTTTCGGTAGATAAAAAATACCTTTATATCTCATATCTTAATAACAATACTGTATTTACATGTGGAGTACGGAAATTGAAAAAAATCAACAAAAAAACATTGGCATTTGTTGAAATGCTTTTGAGTATCTCGGCCGTATAACTCTTTTAATGGTCCTCGTACATATGCACATGGCTTTATTAAATCCACAGTTAACAAACTAAAGCATGAAGATAAGTAAAGAGTGGTTTCAGCTTTAGAGGAAGAGGGGATGATATAAAGAAGAGCAGAGATCACTAAAATGGCCAATAATGCAAGCCAGTCGGCAGTTTTGTCATATGGAAATGCAAAAAAAAACATCGATGACAGTCCTGTTTGATCATTTCAAACTAAAATAAAAACCTTTGAACAATTTGTAACAAAGAATGGAAAAGAATAATACACGATAATCAAAGCCAGCTGACACATGTTTGTCCCTAATTTTAAAGAATGGTTTCACAAAGGCATTCATTTAAGCAAGTTTTTTTTTGTCCTGAGACATATCAGAAAGCAATACTGTGCATGAAAGACCATTTAATAAGCAAGAAAAACTAATTAGTACAAGAAAGTCAAACCATAGGTATGTTTAGCATTGCAATAAAGCACTTTAGCAAAGACGGCATTCATATCAACTGCTTTGGCTGAAAAACAGGCATATAACTTACTTGCGGGGTATGCTTACACATTTTATGCAATAACGAACCGTACTTCCCCAATGTCTCAGGATGCTCACCTGCATTTGCTTTTTTCATTTTATATTTTCATTTATTTTTAAAATTTATTTATATTTTAATTTACGGACACTGTCCTACGATTTTGTGATTATTTTTTCCTGGTGTATCGGCTTCGATGTCCGTCGGCATGCAAAATTACCGTGCTTCCCCATTGTTTTGGCTTGCTCACCTGCATTTATTTTGACTTATTTATATATTTTATTTATTTATATTTTAATTTATGGATGCTTTCCGATGGTTCTGCGATTTTTCCCGGCGTACCGGCTTCGATGTCCATCGGCACACAAAATTTCAGCTTTCTACATCACCTGGAAGGTACCGATCTTTCATATCAGTCAGTCAGTGAATCAGATAAGTTAGAGTTGAGATGGATATGAGTCGGGGAATCGGATACAACTTCTGATAGACAAATATCTAAATCCAAGTATGGGTGTTAACGTTTTGTAAGGTACTCGTTAGCTCAAATTGGTTTCAGTAGATGTGTAACTGACATAAAAACCTTCCTGATGAGAGGCAAAATCAGCAAAGTTTTTCGGCCAGTGACACATCCATTGAGACCGCTTTCTGTTGACATGCATCTTACTGTTCTTGATGAAACCTAAACACCCATAATTTCAGCTTGGTCATTTGCAAGATCTCCACTGGATTGTCATCTATCTGGTAAAGGACATAACCTGAGGTACTTTTGGAGAATTTAGCTTTTCTTCTTTGACGGCTTCTATTGCCAAACGTTACAGTTTAGTATATTCTCTTCAGTCATATATATATATATATATATATATATATATATATATATATATATATATATATATATATATATATATATATATATATATATATATATATATATATATATATATGAAGCTCCAACGGTAAAGAAGTCAAACTACAATCTTCCATGTGGAGGAACCTTCACAAGCAAATACTGATTTCTACATGCTTTTCATGAAATATATTGTTGCGGTTGAGGAAATTCGCAAACCACCATTCAGGTCCTGTAGGTGAGATATCTCTGTAAGTACATGTGTAGTTAGCCCCAAACCCGTTGTTTAGAGGGAATAAATGTGATTCATTCGGGCTGCGACCCTTTAAGATAGCTGTTTTTCTGTTCTATCTTTATTTTGAACCAACCACGTCTCAACCGCCATCACACCACAACCACCAACCACAACGCCGCTTCACAACAACAACAACGCCAACAGCCACGACCTTTACCTTCACAACTCCCTCCCGCAAACATCGCATCACCGCCATTCCAAACGTCACCATGGCCATGGACCACCACTTTAAACCCTCCACCACCGTCGCCTCTCCTTCTGTGGCCATTCCCGCACCGCTTGTGGGCACCGAGCGTCAGGCTATCCTGGCCTCGTGCGGGACGCGCGCCGAGCCGCGGGTGCAAAGTGCGGCCTTTCCGAGGAGAATTCGGATCGGGAATGATACACGCCCACTTCTGATCCGTCCAATCAGCAAGCCCGGGGCGGTTTGGCCCCGCCTCCAGGTGCGTCGGAGTAGAATCGATATATGCAAATTCGAGGATCAGGGGAGACTCACGCCCCTTTTTCTCCGTCCAATGGGCGAGCGTGGCTCCACCCCCGAGCTCGTTCTGATCCAGAAATTTGCATATGGGTTCTCCTGCCGGAATATAAAGCGCCGAGCGCGGGGCGAATTTAGGGAGTTCGAGGCAGTCAGTTGGAGAAGAGTCAAGGCGAGTTTGAGAAGAGTCAAGTCGGGTCTGGAGAGGAGAAGTCTGTCGGGGTTCGGAGTCTGTCGGGGAGCTGCAGAGAGAGGAAGCCTGGAGCGCGGTCGAGGTGATTTGCTGCAGTCGGCTGAGGAGAATTGGCGAGGAGACCGAAGGGTTCGGGTCTGAGGCAAGGAAGAGAGAATTGGGGAGGAGACCGAAGGGTTCGGGTCTGAGGCAAGGAAGACGGCGGTCGGCGACGAGCTCGCAGTGGAGTCGCTCGTCGGGGGAGCCAAGCAAGCCAGCTATCCTCTTTCCCCAGAGCATCAACAATTCCCCCCTTTTTTCCCCCCGCGCTGAGATAGTGCGAAAAGGGGGCCCCGTTCCTACCCCACTCCAAGCAGTGCCAACGAAACCCGCGAAGGAGCGCGGAGTCGGGGCGCCGCCACATTTGCGGCTCATCATCAAAGACACGGGTAGGATCCACCCAGTCTCACGGCCCACAGACTCCGTCTGCCCCCTTGGCTTTGAGGGTGGCCCTTTCCTTTTGCTTTTGAGTATATGTGTTGTCGGCGTCGTCTGTAAAGTAAAACTGTGTAAGTGTTGCCGTGTGCTCGCGTAGTCGGTAGTAGATCTGTATTGTTGTGTTTCTTTTGTTACATCTGCTTTTGGTGCATAATTGTTGTAATTGTATATGTGTGCTCTCCGTGTGCCGCGGAATAAATGTGAATTATGTTGAACTGTTTTCCCGTTTCGCTTCGTCTTTTCTTTAATTGAATTTCCATCTTGCTTCACGTAAAGGGTTGGTAGTGGGCTTAATACGCCCAATAATTAATCGGAACCGTCGAGGTCGACGATAACACCACTTGGTTATCCCGATAGTACGGAACGGGTCGCTTAAGTGGCCCGTGTCCGGAGTCGACCTGCGGCGAGGTGCGATCGCCCGGTCTACCCTCCGTGTGGGTACTTAGGTAGGTCGAATTTGGCGAACAACCCTATCCCACGCGGGGGGCAGATTGGCACGATCGTGGTGAGGCCGAAAGGCCCACCCGTGACTAGTTTCCGGCGTTAGTCCGAGAGGGTCACGACAGAATTGTCCGTCCGGTGGGCGACGTGCCGCGATTCGAGTTACGTGGCCGCTCGCACGCCGGCGGGCACGAATTCGCAACAATATCATTCCTGCAGAAGCTAGTGTATTCACAACACTGAAATGATAACACCACCGAAACGTTTAAAGTCTCACTGCTGGTGTAGAACTATCTGATTGACAACCAATCATAGTGTACTATATCACGACACAATTGCACTGAGGAGCATTGCATTTTAACACATAATGTGATATTTCCTATTTTTCTATCATTAGTTACAAATATATATATATATATATATATATATATATATATATATATATATATATATATATATATATATATATATATATGTATATATATATATATATATATATATATATATATATATATATATATATATATATATATATATATATATATATATAGTTATATATATATATATATATATATATATATATATATATATATATATATATATATCGATATAGATATAACCAAAAAGCCTGTAGGATACTTGACTTCCCTCTGATAGACAGCATACTTTGTAATACAATGCCCTGCCTGCAAAACAGCAATATTTTGTAGTTAAGTCAGGAAACAAACCCAGAAGAGATAGCTCAAAGGAATTGTATGCGATTTCTGCAGCATCCTTTCAACGATGTGTGTATACATATATATATATATATATATATATATATATATATATATATATATATATATATATATATATATACATACATATATATACATACATATATATAGCTCTGGAAAAAAATTTAGAGACCACTGCAAAATTATCAGTTTTTCTGGTTTTACTATTTATAGGTATGTGTTTGGGTAAAATGAACATTTTTGTTTTATTCTATAAACTACTGACAACATTTCTCCAAATTCCGAATAAAAATATTGTCATTTGGAGAATTTATTTGCAGAAAATGACAACTGGTTAAAATAACAACAAAGATTCAGTGTTTTCAGACCCCAAATAATACAAACAAAACAAGTTCATATTCATTTTTAAACAACACAATACTAATGTTTTAACTTAGGAAGAGTTCAGAAATCAATATTTTGTGTAATAACCCTGATTTTCAATCACAGCTTTCATGCGTCTTGGCATGCTCTCCACCGGTCTTTCACATTGCTGTTGGGTGACTTTATGCTACTCCAGGTGCAAAAATTCAAAAGCTTGGCTTTGTTTTATTGCTTGTGACCATCCATCTTCCTCTTGATTACATTCCAGAGGTTTTTAATGGGATTCAGGTCTGGAGATTGGGCTGGCCATGACAGGGTCTTGATCTGATGGTCCTCCATCCACACCTTGATTGACCTGGCTGTGTGGCATGGAGCATTGTCCTGATGGAAAAACCAATCCTCAGAGTTGGGGAACATTGTCAGAGCAGAAGGAAGCAAGTGTTCTTCCAGGACAACCTTGTACATAGCTTGATTCATGAGTCCTTCACAAAGACAAATCTGCCCGATTCCAGCCTTGCTGAAGCACCCCCAGATGATCACCGATCCTCCACCAAATTTCACAGTGGGTGTGAGACACTGTGGCTTGTAGGCCTCTCCAGGTCTCCGTCTAACCATTAGATGACCAGGTGTTGGGCAAAGCTGAAAATTGGACTCATCAGAGAATATGACCTTACTCCAGTCTTCTACGGTTCAATTATTGTGGTCTTTTGCAAACCTCATCCTGGCTCTTCTTTGCTTCTCATTGATGAAGGGCTTTTTTCTAGCTTGGCATGACTTCAGCCCTGCCCCTAGGAGCCTGTTTCGAACCGTCCTCAATGTGCACTTCACCCCAGCTGCCGTTTGCCATTCTTTTTGTAGGTCACTTGATGTCATCCTACAGTTGTTGAGTGACATTCGAATGAGTTGGCAGTCATCCCGGTCAGTGGAAAGTCGTTTTCGCCCTCTGCCAGTCTGTAGCTTTGTTGTCCCCAATGTCTGCTGCTTGACCTTGTTCTTATGAATCGCCGTCTTTGAAATTTTAAGGATGGAAGCAACGTAACGCTCACGTTATCCCTCTGCTAGTAAAGCCAGAATTGAACCCTTCTTTTCCTCACTCAAAACTTTTCTTTTCAACTCTTTTTGCATGGTCAATAGTTATTTTTTTGATTCCAATTACTTTTGAGGTACTACTAGCACTGTTTTTGCCATCCAGCTGGTCCTATTGCAAGAGGATAGTGATGACCACAGCAGTGGTTTTTATACTTTTCCTTGTTAAATACGATTCGGTTCAGGTGATCACCTAATCAGTACCTCACTAAGTAGAATGAGGTGTGCCTGTGTTGGAATTCAACAGACACTGGAATGGAATGGCTGCCATACATGTGGAGATGCTGATTTAAATTTTTTTGGGAGTGGTATGTCATTTTTTTCCAGAGCTGTATATATACATATATATATATATATATATATATATATATATATATATATATATATATATATATATATATATATATATATGTGTGTGTGTGTGTGTGTGTGTGTGTGTGTGTGTGTGTGTGTGTGTGTGTGTGTGTGTGTGTGTGTGTGCGTGCGTGCGTGCGTGCGTGTGTGTTAATATACTAACAAATACAACCCGTTGCTTCGCTGCTGGGGGTATTGCGGTGGGGGGGGTGGGTTGAGAGATGAGAGAGGAAGAGAGAGGAGGCAGGAGGGAAGGGAAGCTAGTAAGGGGGCAAGAGCAAGGTCGGGGGGGGGAAGTGGGCACAGCTTTATGGACAGCACAAACATTGCTATATGGTGGGAGGGAGGGGTGTGAGGAGGGGGTGAGAGAGAGAAAGAGAGAAGAGTATGAAAAAAAAAGAAGAGAAAAAGGTGAGGGGTGGAGGTGGGGTTAGTAAAGAGAATATGTCAAGCTTAATGGCAGAACCCACACACAAAAACAAACTCATGTCAGGACAGCTGTACACACAATGACACAACAGAGTTTATAATGTAATCTACTGGCACATCTGCAAAAATTTTGATATCCCAGTTCAAGAAAATTTGTAGGAACATGAACCAAAAGTAATCACTGAAAACATGGAAGTACCGACCGCTCACATACAACCTAATGATCCCATCGAGTGTGAACATTGAAAACAAAGCAATGCGACCAGATATCAAACTGAATTACAAAAAAAAGAAATGAAAGCATTGCTTATTGAGGTGATAATACCAGTGATTTTGGACTAAACAGTGCAGAAATCAAGAAAATGACCAAACACCAAGACCTCAAGAATAAAGTGAGAAGATCCTGGAAGCTGAAGAATGCCAAAGTTATTAAAGTGATAGCTGGACCTACAGGAATGATGACAAAGAACCTCATAGAGATATTAAACGCAGGGGCAATACTCCTGGGTGCTCACCTGGTAGTGGCTGGATAAGATAACCAGAGAACCACTGGTAGGCATGAATGACACAGAAAATCTATAATGGAGAAGAAAGTAAATACCCATGGATTTTATTTTTAATGCCATGAATAAACTTTGGTACATCACGGGTGATAAAGGCTGTGGTCAAGTTTCATCGAAATTGTGTGTGTGGCTTCAAAAAGAGGAAGCAAATACATATTTTGGGGGGCAACCTCCCCCTCCGGTCGAACCCCTTAGACGCCAATTGTTTTTAATGTTGTGAACAAACTTTTGTACATCATGGGTGGTGAAGATGGTGGTCAAGTTTCATCGGAATTGTATGTGTAGTTTTGGAGAAAAAGCAAATACATATTTTTGGGGGCAACCCCTCTTAAATCTCCTTAGAGCCCGATTTTGCTGTCATGAACAAATTTTGGTACGTCATGGGTGATGAAGGTTGTCGTGACATTTCATTGGAATTGTTTGTATCATTTAAGAAGAAAGCAAATACCTCTTTGAGGAGGTAACACACTCCCCCCCCCCCACCACCCCAGTAAACTCCCTCTGTAGACCCCTTCAGATCCCGTTTGCTTGATTTTTTATGCCATCACAGGTGATAAAGGTTGTGGTCAAATTTCATTGAAATCATATGTGTAGTTTTGGAGAAGTTGCAAGTATTTGTGGACGGATGGACAGACGACGCGCCATTCCACAAGCTCCCCGGAACTACTTTACTGATGAGCAAAAAAGCATCGCTGGGAATATGACTACAACCGAACTACAGTTGGAAGCTGTCCAGGGCTCAGTCACGATCCTGAAGAGATCCCTCGGCACAAAACTTTGAGAACAGAAAACTTCACAGCTTTGTCCATGAATCGTGACCCCTTACTGAAAATGATGTTTTTTTTGATGAACTATTGATGTTTTTTTTCCAGTTTTGGACGTATTCATAATGAGTTGGACGTATGCATAACGTATTAGTAACATACACAGAACGTTTCGATAACATATAGATAACTTATATCAACGAATGCTGAGCGTGTTGTCGGCGTTCACAACCTATGCCCAACAAAGGTCTAACTTATGCATTGCGCGCGGCAGCGTATTGCCAACGATCATGTGGCGTAGCCTAATAAAAGGCTGCGGCTCGACGATTCAAATCATAACCGCACTAGATATCCAAGTGTCAAGCCGCTGTCACACCTTGACGTTTTAGCCAGCGTATGCCGACGTATGAAAAATTTGTCTAATACGCTGGCACACGTCGAATACGTTATGGGTAGGTTTTGTATACATTAAGAGCACGCTGAAGCACGCTGGCATACGTCGTAGTACGCTGAGTACGTCGACAAATATTCAGCATGTTGAAGATTTCTCGACGTACTCGGCGTATGACACACGTTCCGCATACGCTGGCCATAAGTTGTAGGCACGTTGCGCGATCGTTGACACACGTCGACACACGTTATTCATAAGTTGAAACACGTCGAGGTAATGGTTAGCGTCAGTGTTCCAGACTCCCTGTTTTTTTTTTTTCTTCAGCATGACAGTGATGTTGACACTTCGATTTCGAGTGCGGTTATGATTTAAATCATTGAGCGGCAACCTATTAATTATATTATATTATAACCACACTAGAAATCGAAGTGTCAACATCACCGTCATACCGAAGAAGAAGAAAAAAAAAAAAACCAGGGAGACTGGAACACTGATGCTAAACATTACCTCGACGTGTTTCGACTTATGAGTAACTTACAAGTAACGTGTTTCGACGATCGCGTAACGTGCCTCCAACTTATGGCCAGCATTATGCGGAACGTGTGAGTCATACGCTGGCATACGTCGAAAAATTTAAAGCATGTTAAAATTTGTCGACGAGCTCGGCGTACTACGACGTATGCCAGCGTGCTCTTAACGTATGCAAAACTTACCCATAACGTATTCGACGTGTGCCAGTGTTTTAGACAAATTTTTCATACATCGGCATACGCTGGCTAAATCGTCAAGGTGTGACAGGGCCTTAACACCGGAAGGACAGTTTCGAGCTGGGTTTGGATTCAAATTCAGGCTACACAGAGTGAGCATGCATACCTCTCAGCTTTCCTGCCGTGATGTGGCGATTCTTTCCTTCATAACTGAAAATCTTTTGTTTTTCTCATTGTGACATTTCATTGATTTTGCCTTCCGACCTCCAGTGTAGAACCACGATATCGCAATTGAATGTTGAAGAACATGCCAAGTGGCTTTACCACGCAATGTACGAAACATCAGAAATTCAACGTTTCGCTTTTTAAAGTTTCTTCAATTTATATGCATCTATGCTGAAGTGACGGGTCATATAACGTCGTCAAAAACGGGAAACGTCATGGAAAATAAATTTCACATTTTCAGCAAGGCAGCCACTGCCTGTTTCACCGCAGAACAAAATGTGGCCAACACAGGCGAGTCGCCCTCAACTTTGTTTAAGTCGATCTATATGCAGTATTCAGTGACAGAATGAATATTGTTGAGTGCTGGCTTAAGCACTCCACCGAAACGGTTGATATGAAACGGCTCGCGTGGCACGCAACTGGCAAACACCGAACCGTCCTATTAAACATACACCTCCCGGAGACACCCAAAATGTCAAATATGTCCTAATTGGACAAATTAACACATTTCTAGGAGTCGAAACTGCTTGTAAGTTCGATTCTGGAACTTCAATTTTGTAATTCTCCTTAACTTAAGAGAATTCTCCTTCACTTGACTCCTTAACTTTACTTCTCTCCTTAATCATTGCGGCCTGTTCCAAGTCAAGGCAAGGTTGAGCAGGCCAAAAAACATGGTGCCTTCAGACCCCAGTGAGGTTACCCAGGATACGAGTTAAGACCCCAGAGAGCGAGGCGGATGAGGATCGCCTGATGAAGGATATAATTAAATAAGGCTGCTAATTATCTTCAAAGAGGGTGTTTTAATTAACCTAAACACCCAATTTTCACGCTTGCACTTCCTTGGAGTTTTCTAAATATGCATGCAAAGTTTCAGGCTGTTAGGTTTTATAGTTTTGGAGTTATGGAAGAGACGCACACGCACGCACACACACACACACACACACACACACACACACACACACACACACACAC
>NC_140963.1:75527619-75537619 GCF_056783735.1 Eptatretus burgeri | reverse complement strand
AAAATAGACAGTACTCTAAAACAGTACAGCAGGACTGAAATTGTTATGAATGGCTGTCGTTGACCTATTTTGTTTTTTACACTATATGCAAGGCTCTTAAAACTTGTGGCTACACCCAAGATGCAGATCATTTTCAACAACCGATTCAGGAAACACAACACGTGCAAAGTTCTTTGAAAATACTTGTAATAATAATAATAATAATAATAATAATAATAATAATAATAATAATGCCATTCCTTTCATGCAGTAAGGCACATAGGGCTGCCAAAGCAGTTTCCTTGGCAAGGAGTACAGTCCTGGACAGGTTTCTACTCCAACACAGGTTACCCAAAATGGTTATTTCCTCAATAAGCTGGTACTCATTTTGCTCACCTCAGAAGGATGACAGGTTGAGTCAACCCTACTTGGTGTTAATTCAACAGCCTGACAGGGGGCTTCAACTCAAGACTCTAGGATCTTAATCTAGCCGCCTTAACCGATAAGCCAAAACCAGGCCTGAAGATACTTGTGAGGGCGCAGGAATACAATCCTTGTTAAATTAGCCAGACCAAGAAAATGTGTTTCTTGTGTGGGGTGTTGTCGAAACCACTTGAAAGAAATGAGCCTGAGGAAATATAAATATAAATATCAAAAGTTTTTCAAAGCATCTCTCCTTTGTCGCAGAGCGACGTAAACTTGTTTGTACAAAGATTATTACTCAGAGTTACAGCATTAAAACTTGATTTGTTGAACTAGCATTCCAAGGGCTGTTATACATCGAGAGCAACATTCAGAAAAATAACATCCTCAAATAAGATGTGGTCACGTGGTACCTTCACAACTCCTCTCGAGATATTTTTTCCTTCCGTTTAAAATAACTGTTTCAGGAGACGTGCCTATTTAACGTGATTTGGTTAGCGCTTCGGGTTCCAATCAAAGTACTTGCTCCTAGATGCTGAGAAGGTTATTTCAAATTCCATAAACTGTTGATAATCCTTGTCATGCTTGCATTATGTCATGTACAAGCTCCTGCATGAGTCGAAGAATGTACAAAAATGGGGGGAAAGGGTAAGGGCGATGATTGATGTGAAGTCAATGGTATTACTTAATTTATTTGAAATCACAGGACAATGCCCTTACAAGTTTACATTCTCGTGCAAGACAAAGAATTCAAGATAAGACAGCCTTAAACATCATTCAATCATGGCAAGTCTAGAGGCCTGCTTTAATGGAAAAAGCCTCGATACCGACATCTCAACTACAGTGTTTCCAAATCCTGTCCCGGCCTTCTTCAAACTATTTAATAAGAAAACGAGCAATCAGAGATTGCAGACCCTCGCCAGGACTTGTTTTGTGTGGTGTTGGTGTAGTTTTGTGGGGTGTATTCTGTGTGGTGTTTGTGCACTGGTGTGTTATGTCATTAATAAGAGACATTAAGAGAACTTCCACTTTCTTACTGGCAGTGATGACCGGGTACCAAGTCGTCCAACTTTGATGCAACCCCGCTTTGATCGGACACCTGACCCTGACCCATGACGTTTTTTTATTATTCATTATTCAAATGAATTTAGAATGGGATTAAAATAAATTCAATTAAAATCAAATGGAAGACCAAATGGGTTCAGTCCTGCATTGAGTAATCAGAAGGAACCCAAACAAGCAAAAAGCAAAGATGAAGTCATCAGGAGGAACCTGGATAGGATTCACATTTCAGCAACTACTCCTCTACCCTCAAACCCATCCAGGCACAGCCAAGTGAGCCTTATTCAAAAATAATAATAATAAAATAAAAAATCAAAAAGTACCCAAATCAATAAAATAAATAATTATAGCTGCTAGATCATGCATCCAATCAGGTTGAAATTTAAAATATGTATTCCCCGTCAATATTAGATCATAATTATGAAGTTTCAAGTCGATTGATTAAGCAGTTCAAGAGAAATTATTTTTAAAAAAGATTTTCGCTCAATCCAATATGGCTGCCAAACCATGTGACATCAATAATCTGGAGAAGAAGATTTGTTTTAGGTTTTTGGATAAATCCAATATGGCTGCCAAAGCATGTGACCAACGACATCATATGTGTGAAATTTTTGTTCCACATGGATAAGCGATCATATGTGGAAAGTTTTGCCTCGATCTGTTCAGCCACTTCAGAGAGGACGATTTCTGAAGTTTTTTTTATTAAAAAAAAAAACACATGGCTGCCGAATCACGTGAATTATGACGTCATAAATTTTTTCTGTGGACCATGTTATCCCTAGATGACCCTCAAAAATTTTCATACTGATCAGATGTAGCATTCTATACATGCAATTATGATGTCATAAAAAATTTTCTGTGGACCAATTTATCCCAAGATGACCATCAAAAATTTTCATACTGATCAGATGTAGTGTTCCACACATGCAATTATGACGTCAAAACGAAGGCACCTATGACGTCATTAAAAATCGTACTTATTCCACATGACGAGAACTTGGCTTGTGCTGAGTTAAAAATAATTTTCCTTGGTGCGGTTTCAGAGATACAGAGGTACAAAGTTTTTTTCCGTTTTTCCAACATGGCTGCTACATCACTTAACCTATGACGTCATAATTATCAATAAAACATGCTACATGAGGAGTCGCTCCGATGGTGAAAATTGTCTCAATTCGACAAGTTGTTGCGGAGAAAAACACAAAACTTCTGTGTGGACAAACAAACAAACAAACAAACGGACCCAAATGCAATGCTCTCTCCTCGGGCGAGGGTAAAAACACAAGTTCTTAAATGCAGGAGGAGACCATTGCACCCATCAAGCATACGCAAAAGTTGACAACCTATGGTTGTTTGTCTGAGATCTGTCCTTTTTAAATGCTCAGCATCAAGCAAGGAAGCAGCACATGCCATTTTTAAAGTCTTCGGTATGACTCGGCCATGATTAAAACCACCGACCTCCCAGACTCAGAGCAGATGCTCTAACCATTCCATCCGAGTCTGGCTGAGGTTGTAGCAGGTGCTCTATCTAACCTTTACACCACCAGGTTTGATAATTACAATCGGGTATTAATTACAGGAGTTTTTAAAAACAAGTTTTGTCACTCTTTATTCATTCTTCAACAGTATATTATTATCTCAAAAGCCTGCAAAGCTGACAGGACCGGTGGATATGTTATTAATGCATGTTCAAACTCATCCCACAAATTCTCAAAAAAAGTTTAAGTCGAAGGATGTGGGTACCGAAACGTTGTTGGAAGTTTATGTCATGCTTTGCGAAAATAGTAAACCACATAAGTGCAATGAATGGTCATCATCTCATGTTGAAAGTATGCATTGCCACAAGGGTGATGCGAGAGCATAAAGCGATGAATACGATTTGCAAAGACAATTCAAGGTTTCCTAAGATGACATGAAGTCCTTTAGAAGGATCAGATGGCACAGGCTCATGCCACAAAAAATTGATTTCTCACACAGTAACAGTGATCGAGTAGTGTACTACCTTTTTGGGTAAATTTTCAGGTAGGAAATGCTTGCAAATTGTCGTGGGCACTCTCACATCCTACAGAAAAGATTTGACAATTCCAACTGTCACCAGTGAGAAATGTATCCAACAAGACTTTGTCCAGTAACTTTAACTGACTCCATTGAGAAAAATATCCCAGGAAGGTTGATGCCAAGCTTTCTCTATTGCATTAGTACTGAACAGGCAAAAATATTTCACTTAACTGAACTCATAAAACAGTTCTGCTATCAAGATCTGAGACCACCAAATATACCTTTCTGTTTCATCCTATGACGTCATTAAAGACGGGGAGAAACATGGCAAAAACATCTCATATCTCGTCTATCTATTATATTTGTCTAACTATTCTCCATATTTAGATCTATGGAAGTGGATGAACTTTGTCAAATAGTCATTACTGTTACATGTGTGGGGTATAGTGTATTCAATAAATTGGAAGACCGCAGCACGGCCCATGTGCTCATGTAGGATAGTTAATTCTTGCCTGAAGCAAAGCTTCACATTTAGGTTAAGTAGTCCTGTTCTTGTGTACCCTTAAAAGATGGTGTTGCTTGCGATCGAGAGATTATCTAGAATAAAGGTGTTGCATATGTCCTTTCTGTCTGAACCGGCAAGGGACAGGCAGGGAAAGGTGAGGGACCCCATGAGGGTAGTTAACGAGGTCCTCAGCAGGCTGTATGAAGTTCGCTCCCTTCTCTCCCCTCCATCTGGTATCAGCGCAAGCCTGACTGAGGACATGCCGTTGCCACCTGGGGCAACGCCCCCAGGAGGACCTTCGAACTGCTGCAATAACGAGGCATGCTATTGGCCGCACCCACTGGCAAGGAGAAGTACCGCATTTCACCCGAGCCATGGGCAGTCATAAATGGGACGGTGGTGGGAAGATGTCATCTTAGTGGCTGTGCCATCACGTGAATAACAAAAAAAGGTTGCGAGGGGAGAGGGTGACCATTTGAGCACCTTGAGACCGACTTTCTTGCTCTTTTTGTCGTTTTTGTTAAGCTGGCCATCGATGAACTGACTGCTTCGCTGCTTTTCAGCTCCTCACCTGACTCATTATTAACAGTCACAGTGCAGGGCCATAAACGCAACATTTGGTGTCAGGAGTAGGATCAAACCCTGCACCAGATTTCTCTGGGGCAATTGGTGTTCAGGAATGCAATTCGGAACCTGACATCTCCAGGGGGGGGGGGGATAAAAAAAATTGCATGACAGTGCTTTTGGTTTTGTAAAAAATTTGAAAAACTTTTTAAACTCTTTGCGTGCGTGGAAGGAAAATAAAGATCGCAGATGTTGAAAAAAGAAAAACATGATGGATTATAGGAAGCACTTTCTTGTAGTAGAGGTTCTGTGAAGAGGAGCTTAAAATGGGCTGTCTGTGCGAGTGTGTATATGAGGTCTGTGTGAGTGTAGGACACCCCCAGCATCACACAGAGAACTCCCTCATGGTGCAGGGTGATATTGTGATGTCACGATGGGTCATAATGATTCAAATCATGAATATGGAAACTAGTTTGATGATTTGGGAGACTATATGAAACAGAATAGAAATGAACTGGGACCACAAATTTAACAAAATAAAGATGACCTGGGGATAAATTTAATAAATTTGGAGGGAAAATTTAATTGTGATCATGAAAATCTCCAGCAGTATGGAGATAAATTTAGAATGAGAGGGATGAGGGCACTCAAATTAAATTTTAAAATGGCCTGGATAAGCATCAATCGTGTGTCGATGTCAACTCGCTGAATGGAAACGAAATTGTCCTGGAAGGTAAGCAAGGCAAAGAGTGGTATTTAGGGGTAATAGCAGGTATTGATTGTCAGGTAGCCACTGCAGAGTGAGTTCACTCACATGGTACGAGGGATGGCACCCGTGGAGATGTGGTTAGACCACACAGTGGTGAAATTGGTGCTTCTTGGCCCTGTGGTGTGTGAACCGATGGCTAGAGCGGTCATGCCTGTGCCATTCAAGGACATGCCTACGCTGTGTGAGGAATCGCCCGTGCCAAGCAAGGATGTGCCTGCGCCGAGCTATGAAGTGCCTGCACCGAGCGAGGACGAGCCTGCGCCGAGAAAGTATGTGCTGCCTGAAGTGTGCATCTTTACAGCCCAAAAGGAGCATGATTAGAGGGGACACGCAGTGTCCATAGTGCTGCAGCGCTTTCAGGATTACATTACTGCTCAGGAATGGCGGTTCATTTGAGATGACCACTGGTGCTGGCAAGAGTCGAGCTGGCTCTCATCTTAGTCGAGTCGCTGCTCGGAGTCGGCAAGAGCGAGCTCAGTGCTTGCTCTTGCCAACTCAGTGCCCATGGGGTGCGTAATAGCACCCATTGGGGGCGGGTTAAAAGAAAATGTACAGCACGCCAATGTGGGTCAGTGAGAGCCCAGATTGGCAGTGTGTAAACCTCTGTTTTTTTGAGATGGTGAGAGTCACAAGCAACTGGTCACTCATGGCAATTGGAAAAGGGAGGAAGAACTGGAGGCTCAAGGGCCACAGCGGCTGCGGGGACAAGGGCAAGCTACTGCTCTGTCCTGTTGGGCTATCATACCATTTCCTCATTTTAGCTCCTTAAACAATCCCTGCCTGGCTCATCTGTAAGTGCATGTGTGAGTGTGTCTGTATTCTGGCTCGAAGTCATTTATTGACACAAAGTATAAGGATATATTCATGTTTTTTTAATTACCGTAGTCATTAGTCATCTTTTTTTGTTCACTGGATCCATCTGTGAAGTGTGTCAGGCTCGTGTCCTTTAATTTTAAGAATCTGTATTTCTTAAGTGAGTGACAGGATGGCCTAGAGGTATGCACACTCACCTCTAAACCGTCTCGCCTCAGTTTGAATCCCGACCCAACTAAAAACCATCATCTCGTTGTTTTACAGGCAGGGTGATTCATCATTGAGAGTGCTTTTCCCAGGGATCGACGTTAAATTGGGCCTCCCATCTGTCGGCATGAGTTGGTGGATGTTAAAGATTCTCCGGTTTCCTTTGTGAAGAATAGTCGAGCCATCTCCGGCACCGTGGCCAAATTCCAAATTCCTGCCCTAACTACTGTTGGGACCCCACAGGGACCCTGCCCTAACTACCAACCTAACTACTAAACCGCCAAGCATGACCCCTGGCCAAGAAACTGCTTCGGCAGAACCAACGCTCCGTTCCAAAGACCATGGTACATCAGATCTCTGTTTTTTTTAAGATTGTGTGCCTGCTCCGCAATCCACCTCCTGTGCTTCGCTCATTTCAGTGACATTGGCTAATCCCTGGGGTGCAAATTAGGTTACCACCCCGATAACTGGCACGATGTTAGCTCATGCTCGGAATAGGATTTCTCACCTCCAAATTGACATTAAGACAGCCATCTGTGGATCGACTGCTTCAGTGTTTTGCAGCTCCTCACCCGACTCGTTATTAACAGTCGTGGCATGGGGCCATAAACTCGACATGACATCACCATCATTTGCATTGGAAGAAGAATGGGGTTTTTTTGCACCCAATAGTCTTTAATCAAAACTTATACTCGTCATGTATTGGTGTATTTTATCGTTAACTTTCCTTATTGTGCAATCTTTTGCTGCAATGTAGAACTTCTGTTTTATTTGTTTATGCTGAAGATGCTGTTTTATCTCAGAACACAGTGGTTTTCGTTTCCTGTACATCCCATTATATTCAACATTGAGATTCCCACCAATCAGACCCCAACAATATCCCCATTTTTTTCAGTTGCCACACATCGTTGTACTGTAACTTCGATAATATTCCATGAACAACTGAGGCTGCTAACACACGTTGTTGAGATTTATACATGTTTATTGCTAAGTAGCTATACATTCACATTCTATTAAACATCCTTTCATTCAACATACCATCGAATGTAAAATTTACACTGGATTAGGCTCTTATTATGGATTGCTCTTCTTGGCATTCCCATTTGAGCCCATTATTCCAGATGCTCAGATCTTAGCTTCAAGTCCTGCATGTGCTCATTTGTCCATCATCTACTAATGTCCTTATAATTCATATAATTTATGTACAAGCTCCACTAGCGCCCGAGTTGAATTACGATGCTTATTATTTAATGCTTGTTGAACCTGTGAGGGGTGTTATAAAAGGTATACGAACAAGGTTCTCACAATAGTGGAAAGACATGAAAACGTTCATTTCAATTTTGCAATAAATAACAATATGCGATTTGTATGTTAAATATTTCCTTACTGATCACAGCAACCTATGTATTCTGAAATTTGTTTTAATTTTTTTTTTTTAAACCATGACATTTCTTGAACTTCAGTGAGAGTCATTTATATAAGTTTCTGAATTGCCCGCATTACATACAGTAAGCCTTTGTTCAAGCAGTTACCATTTGCCAGAGCTATAGACATTCAATCACCTTTATCATGAGAGTTATCAACATTCAGTGTTACTTGGTAAACATTTCAGTGAGGATAGATAAAGGAACTGCTTTGTACATGAAACAGAGCTTCAATGTGCCCAACAAAGAATGGAGCATTGTTTTTTTGGTGTGTGGATGTCAACTGACAATTTTAGATAGAAATAACAAGGTGTACTTTAGCATTCTGTTGCTGCTATTTGCTGTTTTTTTTTGTTTTTTTTTTAGAAATTTCACAAAACAGTTGTTCATGAAAATAGTATCGCTGTCTGGTGCTAAATATTTGTGGTTACATGACAATCAGATGCTACCTGACCTTATGATCAAACTCACCTGCTGGTGAAGGAGTGCTGCTCCCATTGGCTGCTGGGTGCTGACCCGGAATGAGTGGAAGGGCCTGTTGGAAGTTATGAAAGCTCTGAGTTGAAAACGCCTCCATGCCAAAAGAGCCGTAGAGAGGATAAGGAGGGTACGGGAGACCAGGCCACCCCCTGTGGCCAGCAGAGTGGTGCGAGCGGCCATTGGATGCCATCATGAACAAGTTTGATGAAAAAAAAATAATGCTGACCGTCGATTTGTTTCACAATCAAAGCATCAGCTTGCTGTCTGGTTCATTCAGCCATCCACCACGATTATGTTGTCACTTCAAGGTTCTTGCATGAAACTTGTGGTGGTGATATTTAAAAGGATTCAATGTCCACTTTTCACTGAAGGATGTCAATGCACACTCATGCGAGGAAATTTGTCGACGTATGGTTCTACACAGTGGTCGTCACAGCATGATGAAGCAATCATGAGAAAATAATCCATGGAAAGCCTGTAGAGGTCCTGGACAGATCACTCTCAATGGTATCAGATGTGCACAAGTGTCCTTCACCATGAATGGTCATTCGCTGTGCCATAGCAGTGTCCCAGTAGCTAAACAGCACACAAAAAAACAACACACACAATGTAAATATGATACCACACTGTACAGCGAGTCTGCACCCATCCAACAAGTTTCAGCGTTAAAGATGTTTTCTCTAAAAACAGAAAATTGACACTGAATTAATGATTACAAACTTGTCATACATAGTGTATTATTATACATGGTTATTCATTTCCTTTATCACGTCATTCACTTTCAAGGTGTATTCAACAACACGAGTGTTAGCTCTCACTACTCTTCTTTGCTTCATCAGAAGCAACTAACTAAGTATTTCTGACTGATTTCATTTCCAAACAATGATATATATTTAAACACAGCCTCCAAAGCCAGCCGCAGACTGGGCATCCTCCGTTGATTCATCTTTCCTTGGAAGATTGGTGCTACTCACAGTCTCCAAGGCCTTTATCCATAGCTCAATGGAGTATTGCTCTTCCCTCAGGTTCATGCTCCAGCATTACATGTGTCTGTCCTAAATTCTGTGGAATCTAATGTTCACAAAATTATTAGCATCTCCTGCAACGAGGCCAAAGCACAATTTAACTTGCTCTCACATTGCAGACAGGTCAGTGATCTATCATTCTCCAACATTGTTCTGTCTGCTTTCTCAGTCCTCCGACCCTACCCAACAACTCCAAGACACATGCCATTTTCCAGTAACCCCCGCCCCCCCCCGGGTGAAATTTCCAAAATTCAGGCTGACTGCACACCTTAACTCTTTTTATTACTTGGTTCTCCCATCTATAAAACCACCTTCCAGATGGTATTCTGTCTCACTCTTTCCTCCAGGGTTCAACCAGGCATTGAAACGCCACATCATACGGTCTTTATTACCACCATTAACCCTTCCAAACTCAACCCTCGCTCTCACTTTCTGATTTCAGTCTTTCTCCTTTCCATCTTTATCTTGCTTTGGTGTTCATTTATCTTCTTGGTTGTGCCCAGTTGTTGTCCAGCAACAGCACTGTCAACTTCACCTTGCTTTTCGATGAATCTCGCTCTTGCAGAAAACCCCCCAAAAAACCTTTTCAAATAAAATAGTGTGAATCAAGGAAGTATTTACAAACTTCCAACAAGAATTACAGTCAATGCATATTGTGACGTCCACGGGACTTGAACAGTCCCGCCAACGTAGAATGAGCCGAAACGATGGAGGCGGTTTATTTATTTATAACCCAAACATGGCGGTTCTAATC
>NC_140963.1:75487619-75520119 GCF_056783735.1 Eptatretus burgeri | reverse complement strand
CTCTCTCTCTCTCTCTCTCTCTCTCTCTCTCTCTCTCTCATTGGATGACCTCAGAACATAATTATTGTTTTGGACCTGCTGTCCGGAGAGGTCCTAGGATTATTTAAGAGTCAAAACCTCAATGATGGACAAATAGTGGTTGATGATCCAGGTGGTCATTGAACCAGGTCGCCATTAAGTAGAAGGGCTTCGTTAAATCCCTCTCTGCTGCTTTACCAGGAGGCAGTTTTAATATGGCAAAGCAGTCTCATGGCAAAGATTACTTTGGGTTGTTTGCCATTGCCTTCTCAGCATTAAACATGGAAGAAACGTGTAGTTTGTTCAGGTTGCCGGTGATAACTCGCCTACTCTTCGTGAAAGGCATCGTGGGATATTTAATGTCGACCAGCAAATGATAGCAGATGGGACACCGAGTTTAATGTCAATCCAAGGGATTGTGCATGTTGTAATGTAATGCCCTGCCTACGAAACAGCAGAAAGTTTGTAGTCGGCTGGGGAATCAAACCCAGACTAGACAGTTCAGAGATAAATTGTGCTGCTGCTGTACCGTCTTGGATACGATTATCATCACAAACAATTAAAAATCAGAATGTCCTCAAAAAACTGAAGAACACTTTACGATATAAAACCATATTGTATGAGAAAAACTATACTTTCTTTGTTCAATAAAAATCATCATGAGGTACAACATTGTTTGCAGGTGTTCCCATCTGAGCACAAATCCTATGATACTGGGATCCTGATTGAAATTCCATATGCTATACTGTATTGATTTAACAATGTCAATGAATTTCCTTGTGATTCATGTAAAAGTACACTGCTGTATTCTTATGATTTCTACAAAGTATGGGGGAAATTGATTAATACTTGGTAATTTGGGAGTTTTACAAAAAACAATAATACAAGTCCTCATCGAGGAAACATCCCCCAACTGCACCTTAAAAATGGGATGTGTCGATTTCACATTTAAATTAATAAATAAACAAATAACCAAATAAATAAATTAATATGCATGTAGTGGAAATAGTGAAGTGTATACAAATAAATAAATTTACCAAAGCTTTGTGCTGGTGATGTATATGGTATAAGATATGTAAATAAATAAATAAATAATTCAAGGAGACATGTCAGAAGCGGTGATGGTAAAGTGTATTTGAGGGGTTTTCAACCTTTATAAATGTGGACTACTTTTGCTCAGTGGCATTGACTGTGTACCAAACCAAGATGACGAAGTAAAAAAATGTTTGATAAAAATATGATCTCAGAGCATGAATTAATGAAATAATAAGATCTTAAGGATGAGCACAATTTTATTCTCAAATACAATTTTGCATAAAACACAAAAAATACTTTCAAAACAATGGTTCACTGCACAAGGAGTTTATTCATCATAATTCATTGCTATTTTTAAAATGTGTCTTTTTGCAATATTGCTAATTTTCATCTTAACATGAACATGAGGCCTGTTTAGTAGATCATCAATACAAGGACTAGTTTTTGATAGAGCGCATTGAAGGTCATCTTCAAGTTGCGGTCTTGTTTGAATTTTAGATTTCATCATGAAGAGGGATGATAATCCGGTCTCACACAGCCATGTGGATGGAAACACAAACAGGGTACAAACAACCAATCTTGCAACCACAGGGTATGGATTCAGCAAATCACACCAGAAGTCTAAAGAGTTTTCTCTTCAAAAACATCCCAGGTTGTAGAATGATTCTGGAGATCAAAGAGAGACTCTTAGACAGGACCAGCTGGCTATATCAGGTCATCAAATCAAAAAGGGGTTTCAAACTAGCATTGCATTCAATTCAGGAAATTCAGGGAATTCAGACATGAAGTCTACATTTGATGAAGTGAACTGGCTTTGAATGAGGATTTTCCTCTTTTTTGTTTTTAGCTTTGAAGTCGCTTTAAATGAGGATTTTCAAGAACCCTAACAATCCCTCACCACCTCCACGTTCATTGATGACATCAGTCAGACTTTAGATAAGGGTAAACCCTCAGATATCACGGGTTTCGACCAATTGCGAGCAACCTATTGTGTTCCGATTTAGTTAACGCAGGATTTCATTTTGGCCAATCACAGTTTTGAGCTGAGAGGAGTCATCATTTGTGTCTGCATGTGCGATTACCTCCCACTGCGAGCCTTTTGTCGTTTCTCGTGTACCATTATTAATGGCTCCCAAATGTAAAACGATGGACAGAATTGGTTGTGCGAAAAAGGCAGAAAAAAGGTTATATTGTTGCGTGAAAACATCAAGTTGTTAGATAGATTGGCTGGAGGTGAAAGTGCGGCATCTGTCGGCCATTACGGGATCAACAAATCAACTGTGCAGTGTATCCGTGAAAATGAGTCAAATATCCATGCAAGTGACGCCGCCAACTCTCCACAAAGTGCAAAATTCTCATTGCAATCCCGTGATCCTTTCATTGAAAGGATGGAAAAACAGCTTGTTTGGATCGAGGACCACACAGAAAAAAGTGCCTTTGAGTGCACCGGTGATACAGGATAAATAATTGCGGATTTATCAACATTTCCACGAGGCATCCGAGGCCAAGGCTCCTCCAGTTCAACCATGGCTCCCCACAAGTTCCACACCAGCAAAGGCTAGTATGAGAAATTCAAAAGAAGATTTGGCCCCCATCACTAAAATTAGTCGAGGAAGCAGCAATGGCAGATCATGATGTTATGAAAAACTACGCACCGCAGCTCATGGAACTAATTGAGGTGAAGGGATTTGTGCCAGAGCAAGTTTTTAACACTGAGGAGACTGGATTATTCTGGAAAAAGATGATCATCTGACACCTTCCTGTCTAAGCAGGAAAGATCTGCTCTGGGGTTCAAGGTGAATTGGATAAGGATCGTCTTACCCTTCTTCGATATGGCAATGCAGCAGGTGACTTCATCGTAAAGTGAATGCTGCTCTTCCAATGGCTGAATCCCACTCCCAGCTCCCTCTCCCCAGCCTAACAGCATCATCGTCATCCCAAGTTTAAAGTTGTGGTTTATATTTATGGCAGAGTACAGTTTGAGTACATTATACTTTTCCCCTCACCCACCTCATTGTTTTGTAAAAATCACCTCGTTGTTTTGGAATAAATAAAAAAGGTAAAACTCATGTATTTTTGTTTAATTTATACTGTATTTATTGTATTTCCATGTTTATTTGAATGTTAACATGCTTTATATATATATATATATATATATATATATATATATATATATATATATATATATATATATATATATATTTAGATGTTTATTTCAATTCCAATGTGTTCATTTCTGGTTGCCGCCGATATTTCTCTATATTTTCTTGAAGCCCAGGAACTGAACCCCCTTTTCACATTGGCCCTTGGTTTCCACTATCGCGATTTTAACTATCGCAGCATTTTCCAGGAATCTAACCCCCACGGTATTGGAGGGTTTACTTTTCAAAATCCCCACGTCCAATCATTGTGTTCCAGAGGAATGGTTAAGGTGACCGCATTGAGCCAGAAAAAGTATCAGTCTGTAACATTTCTTGACCATTCAGTATCGGTAATAAATGGGGATTCTTCTTCTCCTTACAACTGACCCATTCGTTTTTGTGAAATATAATCACCAGGACAACATACAGTAATTAATGTTCTCTAATCTATTTGCATCATCAGCAAGAGCTGAAGTGAAAGATGCTGCATTCTAAGTTGTTTTGTCAGTAAATTTGGTGGAAAAAATCTCTGAATCACAAATCTATAAAAGAGAATAACATATATGAAAATATCCCAAATTGTTTTGTCTGTCGTGTACCACCAGAAAATCCCATACATACCACCGGTGGTACATGTATGATCGGTTTGGGAACATATGGTGTATAAGAATAAATAAATATTTCAAAGTTGTGTTGGTAGTGGTGGTGGTGAAGTGTATCTACATAAATAAATAATAAAAGGTGTTATGTCGGTATCAGTGATGGTAACGTGTATATAAATAAATGATTCGGGGGGGGGGGGGTAAGTAGGTAATGGTGAGGGTAACGTGTGTGTATATATATATATATATATATATATATATATATATATATATATATATATATATATATATATATATATATATACATATATATATATATATATATACATATATAGATACACATATATCTTCTTCTTTCAGCTGCTCCTGAAAGGGGTCGCCACAGCGGATCATCCGTATGATCCGCATAGTGATTTTGCACATGTTTTATGCCGGATGCCCTTCCTGACGCAACCCTGGTCGCCTCATACGACACAGGGATAAAATATATATATATATATATATATATATATATATATATATATATATATATATATATATATATATATATATATACTTCAAGGTGGTATATGTTGGTAGTGGAGATAGTAAAGTGTATATAGGCAAATTGATAATTCAAGGCAGTGGTGTAGTTAACAGTGATGGTATAGAATACATAAATAATTCAAGGTTGTGTGTTGGGAGTGGAAATGGTAGTGTATCTACTGAACAGATAACTCAAAGATTTATGTTGAAGTGGAGAGGGTAAAGTGAGTAAAGAATAAATAAATAATTCAAAGTTGTGTGTTGGCAGTGAAGAAAGTAAAGCGTACAGTCGATAAATTAATTACGTTTACTGTATATAAATAAATAATGTTTTTAGACAATCCTGTACTATTCTCTCCAGTCAAATTTGTTGATAATTCCAGAATTTCTAAATTAGCTCTGATCCCAAAATCATTCGACATGCCTCTTGCCTTGATGTTATTGCATAGAGGTGCCTTATATGAAAGAAATACATCCAGCCATTTTCGAGTGAAGGCTGCGGACGGATGGACGGGACATTAAATATGAGCCCCAGCCAGGCTAATGCCCAGTTTAGGGACTAAAATTTATGGGAAATAATTAACGAAAACCGGATTTATCACATATATGATTTTAAAACTTTACACACACATTCTGTGAAAGTTACAGTGGCCAACAATAGTATTCACCCATCCACCCATCCATCCATCCATTGGAACCACTCTGGACAGAGTGTCAGTGCTGCCAAAGCAGTGTCTTGGGCTATTGGGCACAATCTTGGATGGGTTGTCACTCTGACGCAGGATACTCGAATGGCTCGATCAACCCAGCAAGCTGGTACTCATTTTGCTGACCTCAGAAGGATGACAGGTTGAGACAACCTCACCTGGTCTTAATTCAATGACCAAGCAGGATTTGGACTTAGGATCCAAGGATCCCAAGCTCACCACCCTAACCATTAAGCCAACACCAAGCAAAGGATTCACCCCTGACTAAAAATGCCATATTTAGATGAATTACGAATTATGAAAAAAAATTATTTCTAAACGAACTTTTTAATTCACAACTGAAGAGATCAAACTAAAAACTGTTATAGATAAAGGAGGTTACATATCAGGAATACTCACAAAAAACATGCACAAATCAAAATTCACTGGTTGCAAAAGTATTCAGCCCCATTGGTGAGTACTTGGTGGAAATACTTTTTACAGCAACGACTAATATGAGTCTTTTTGGGTAGACCTCCACCAGCTTTGCACAGTGAGATGGTGAAGTCTTTGCCCATTCTTCATGTGAAAATTGCTCTCGTTCTGCCAAGTTTGATGCGGATTGTCGATGGACTGCAATCTTTAAGTCTCACCATAAATGTTCAATTGGGTTCAAGTCAGGACTTGGACTGAGACATTCAAGAACATTTATTTTCTTCTTCTTCAGCCAGTCCAGTGTGGTTTTAGCTTTGTGCTTCGTGAATTTTCCATTGCTCTGCTGAAATGTGAATCTCCTACCCAGTTTCAGATTCATGGCTGACTCAGGCAGGTTTTCATCAAGGAGTCTCCTGTACTTTGCACTGTTTATTGTCCCTTCTATCCTGACAAGCTTGCCAGTCCCTGATAATGTAAAGCAGCTCCATGACATGCTGCTGCCACCACCATGCTTGACAGTAGAGATGGTGTTTACTGGGTGATGTGCTGTGTTAGGTTTATGCCAGACGTAACGCTTTGAATTTAGACCAAAAAGTTCAAATTTTGTTCCGTCTGACCACACGACTTTTCTCCACATGCCTGCAGTATCATTAAGATGCTTTTTCGCAAACTCCATACAAGCTTTTAGATGCGTCTTTTTCAGTAAAGGCTTCTTTCTTGCCTCCTGTTTATAGAAGCCAGCTTTGTGAAGAGAATGGGATATTATATTGTTGATTGATGAACACTGAACACCATCTTGGATATAGAGCCTTGCATATATTTCAAAGTTATTGTTGGATTTACAGTGACATCCCAAACCAGGTTCCTGCTTGCCCATCTGCTGTGTTTGGATGTGCGACCTGATCTGGGTAGAGTCTGGGTGGTATGATACATCTTCCACTTCTTAATGATGGATTTCACTGTCCTCAACAGGATATAATGAGTGACTGAAATCTTCTTGTAACCCTCTCGTGAACAGTGCTTCTCCACCACTTTATGTCTGACTTCTTTGGAAAGCTCCTTGGTCTTCATGTTTGCCTTGTTGGTTGACCAAGTGCGTTGCACCTTAAAACTCCTTAGATAAGTGTGGAAGCTTAATTTTCAAGTTAAAACAATGACAACAAACATTTGAAACCTACATTTATTTTTTAACCTTTCAAACAAATAATTTGCCCCTGAAGAGATTTAGGGTTAAATAAGCAAAGGGAGATACTTATGCAACTGGGAATCATCTTATTTTCTCTGTTAATCGAACTTATTCACGTTTTATTTGCATTTTTTAATTTCACACTTTGGAGTAGTTTGTAAAGATTACATGTATGAGGTTTGGTTTGAAAGCATCATTAAATAAGCTCAGGTGGCATCACAATGTGAAAACTTTGGATGGGGGTGAATATTGGCACCCTTGCACTTTTTTCAAATAACTATCAAATTTGTCTAAAATTAACTTGAAAATGACAAAAGTATTTCATCTCCACAATTTTTTATTTCAGTGTTAATATTACAGAACCTTTGTTTTTTATTCAGAACTTAATATATCCTTATAAATAAAAAAATAAAAATAAATGGCATTGACAAAATTATTGACACCCTCGACTTAATATTTGGTAGCTCAGCCTTTGGATAAAATAACTGCAGTTGAGCACTTCCTATTGGCATGAATGAGCTTCCTGCACCTCTCTTCTGGCAATTTGGCCAAACACTCTTCTTGTGCAAACTTGCCAGTCCCTGCTGATGAGAAACATCCCAATAACATGATGCTGCCACCACCATGCTCCAGAGTAGGGATTTTTTTTTTTTTTTTTTTTTTTTTTTTTTTTTTTTTTTTTTTTTTTTTTTTTGTATACCTTGGTCGAGGCTCGTATGAGAGCTAACACACAACTCACAGCAAGGAGGCATGAGACAAGAGGGGTGGGAGTGGAAGGGACAAAACATTGGGGAACAGACACAGGTGAACTGTGGAAGGGAGAGGGATGGGGATGGGACGGGGAACATGGCGAGGAGAAGATGGACATTACAGGGACTTTCAGGAAGGAAAGCAGGAGAATTGAAGGAAGTGGGCATGGGTGGATTATCGGGGTAGAAAAGATCGAGGATTTGGATGGGGGAAGATAAGAGGTGGTGGTGAACAGCTGTTTTGAAAGCCTGGAGGGAAGAATGGGAAAGAATAGAGTGAGGAAGTTTATTCCAAAGGCGGGAAAAAAGAGGAATGAAAGAGTGAAGATGAGCAGTGATTCGTGATTTTGGTAGTTTTACCAGAAGGGGGTTGTTGGCGGACCTTGAGCGCCCTGTGGAAATGTGGTTGGGACAAATCGCAGAGAGAGCAGGGGGGGCAAGGCTGGAGAGGAGTCGGTAGAAGACAGAAAGACCACCGACCAACCTGCGGTGATTGAGTGAGAGGCCCAAAGACTCAGCTTCATTGCGGGAGATGCCAATGATCTTAAAAGCCCTGGTTTCGACAGCGTGAAGTCGAGAAAGGTGGGAGGCAGGAGCACCAGCCCAGAGGGGAGAGCAGTACTCCATCAGGCTACGGACAAAAGCTTTGTAAGTAGTCAGGAGCTCAAGAGGGCCGAGGAAGGACTTTGCACGACGGAGGTTTCCCAGTCGGCGACTGGCTTTTGTTCTTTGGGTGATGTTCTTTGTGTTCTTTGGGTGATGTGCTATGTTGGGTTTGCACCAAACCTAATGTTTTGCATTTGCTTGGGATATTGTTGTCACATGCACACAGTGACCAGTCTTTGCAATAGAGGCCGGTAGCTCTTTCAAAATTGCCATTGGCATCTTGCTGGCCTCTCTGATCAGTCTCCTTCTTGCTTGATCACCCAGTTTGGAGGGACCTCCTAATCTTGGCAGGGTCTTGGTGGTACCATACGCTTTCCACTTCTTAATGATTGTCTTGACTGTTCCAAGGGATATTCAATGCCTTTGAAATATTTATATACCCATCCCCTGATTCCACAGCTTTATCCCAGAGGTTTTTTGAAAGCTCCTTGGGTCTCATGGTTGAGTCTTTGCTGTGAAATGCACTACTCAGCAGAGGAAACATACAGGAACAGCTGATTTTATTCTGAAATATTCAGAATCACAACAATTTAACACAGATGGAGGACAATTAATTTGATGTGTGATTCTGAAGGTGATTGGTTACACCTGAGCTAATTTACAATTGTTTTTATAAGGGAGGTGGACACTTATTCAACCAACATATTCTAGTTTTGAATTTTCATTAAATTTTCTGAAATTTATAGAATTTGTGGGTTACAATGTAAATAAAGGTGGAAAAAGTCTGGTTTAATGCAATTTTATTTCAGGCTATAAGGCAACACAAGATGAAAACTTTGAAATGGGGTGTAGACTTTCTATAGGCACTGTATGTGTGTGTGTGTGTGTATATATATATATATATATATATATATATATATATATATATATATATATATATATATATATATATATATATATATATATATATATATTAGGGTGTGTCTCATGACTGCATGAAAAATTTAAGTTTGATATTTTATATCGGCCAGGTAAAATTTGTGTGCCACTTTATACAAAAATACCATATCCAGAATTAAAACTTGACAGCACAACATTTACTACTTGCTCAACGAGACCAAAGGTATACACAGTTGCGCTCAAAGCCAGTCACTGGTGTGTTTACTGGCATTGTGGCCAGCCATAATATTTTTTTGGTGACACACCAAAGCAAAATAGATAAAACATAAATATTATTAATTTTAAGTTTTGTTTTTGAGTTACCCTCTCCAAAGACAGCCCTGCACAATGCACAGCACATCTAGCCTGCGAAGCCTGACAGTGCAAAGCAGCACCACACATTCGATCGACAGATCACAATAAATTGTAACAATTTTATATCGCAGGGCATTGGCTGCAGCATACAGCTTTGTATTATTTATCTCGACTGCCGGTTGATGTAATCTTTGTGATGCTTATTCCATTCAATGTTTGGCTGTTTGCCATTGTTTGGCTTGTTTGCAGGTGAAATGGCGAAGTTAACTCGGAAAAAGACTGAGATTTGGTTGATTGGTGACACAGAAGATCACTTCAGTTGTGCTAAGCTACCTTCACGAGGAGAGATGCTCAAGGTGCTGTTTGATTTTCATATACAGAAAGAACATAGTCTAAATGACAGTGTGAAGGAAACGGTCACAATGATCCTACAAATTTGGGAACGAGCACGGATACCAACGAGGGCTAAGAATCATCTCTGGGATCAGCAATGACGTCTTCACAAGGAATGGCAGGGCCTGAAAAAAATATCACAAGGAAGTCAGCGACAGAAGAGGGAAAGCGTGATGCTTTCAGGGATTCTTTGGACAATGTCTTTGATATTGCACATGAACAGGCCATGACAATGATTAAGATAGAAGAGGATCGGCAGTTTTTGAAGGCTCAGCGTGAAAAAAGACGTCATGGTTCGATTGCAGGAATTGACGTGAAACTCGCAAAGCAAGAAGAGAGAGCACTGGCGAGATCAGTAGCAGTTGCAGTGCGTGAGGAACAACATCATGCAAGCTCAGCAGCAGTGACAGATGTTGTAGTGCTTGATTCATCATCTGAGGAAACAGCATTATCTGCAGACAGCTCAGAAGAAGAACCAAAGAAAGCTTCAACATCTTCTGGATCACGGCGACGGAAAAGGGGAAAAATCTCTGTAGTTACACATGAAGTTGCAGCAGCGCTAGATCGCACCAAAACCAGCAGCAGGAATGCTACTCATATTTTTTCTGCCATGGCTACGTCCGATCAGTTTACAGCACCAGTTAGTGAACTGATGATCAGTCCTTCTTCAGTCCAACGAGCAAGAAAAGTTCAACGTGCAGCTCGAGCAGCCGAGATTCGTGAATCTTTTCATCCACTCGTTCCACTAACATTGCACTGGGATGGCAAGATAATGCCCAATTACACAGGAACTGAACAACTGTCTGTGGATCGACTTCCTATTATGGTGTCTGGCAAGGAGGTAACCAAGCTTCTTGCCACCCCCAAGCTATATTCCAGCACTGCTGCCATTATGGCAGAGGCCTATATGGCTGAGATAAGGAGCTGGGAACTGGAGAACAGAATTGTGGCCTTATGTTTCGACACAACAGGAAGTAATACAGGTATAAAGGGCGGCGTTTGCATAAAACTCGAAACAGAGTTAGGAAAGGATCTTCTGAACCTTGCCTGTCGACATCACGTGTCTGAAATTGTTTTGGAAAAGGTTTTTTCACTGTATTATGTTTTTAGGTCTCCAAAAACCGAAATCTTCAGTCATTTCCGTGATCTCTGGCCAAACATTGATCAATCAAAGTATCGCACAGCTTTGGATGATGTAGATGCATCAGAGCATATAGATGATATTCGAGAAAGTATCATCACCTTTGCCATGCAGCAACTGAATACTAAGCATGCCAGAGATGACTACGAAGAGCTCTTGCAGTTAAGTCATCTTCCTAGGAGCTACTCCACCAAAGGGAATTAGGTTCAGGTACCCAGGGGCAGTTCACCGTGCTTATTGGATGGCACGTGCCATTTATGCCATCAAGATCTGGCTTTTCAGAGATCAGTTCCACATCCAACAGTGCCAGAGCACAACGAGGGCATCTGTACAATCCCACTCTCGCATGGTGTGGAAGCACTTACTTCGAGTGTCACTTTTTGTGACCACTACCTATGTTAAATACTGGTTCACCTGTCCATCAGCCGGCGAAGCCCCAAGGAATGATCTTCAATTCTTGAAGGCACTGCATAGCTACCCAGACAAGGAAGTCTCAAATGCTGCTTTGACTGCATTTTCCAGACACCTGTGGTATTTGTCGGAGACCTTGATTGGCCTCAGCCTTTTCTGTGACTCCGCCACTGTCAATGAAAAGCGCTGCATGGTCCACAACATGCACAATAACCAGGGATCTGATGAACCCCCAAAAAGGCTTCCTCACATAAAAGATCCATCTACTATGGCACTACCCGACTTCATTACCACTTCCACCATCAAGCTGCTCCAGATCCTGGGACTGGATGAAACCTTTCTTGAAGAAGACCCACAACAATGGGAGGCAAACAAATCATACAATGAGGCAACAAATATCATTTCTGCCCTACGAGTGACAAATGATTTGGCAGAGAGAGGAGTCGCTCTTATGCAGTCCTTCAATGAAGCCCTGGTCCGCAATGAGGAAGAAAAACAATTTGTACTACAAATGCTCGAGTACCACAGAAACAAATTCCTGAAATCAGTGAAGGCCACTGAAGTGAAGGGAATTGATAACTTAAATCAGTGATTGTTTTTTATATCATTTTGTACAGTGACTGTTCCCTTTGTGTGTTTTATATCATTGTTTGGATGCTTTAGCATTGAATTAAAATAAGCTACAATATCGCGCATTTTGCTCTATGTAGTAAATCTTTCTGGGCTTTGAGCAAGTTCGAAATATACTCTGATTTTCGTATAAATTGGCATATATCATTTTTTTCTCAAGTGGCACACAATGGCAACCTGGCCAGTATTAATTTCAAAAATTCAAAATTTAGACACACCCAAATATATATACACACACACAAAAGTGAGTGCACCTCTCACTAATATATAAATAATTCAGTGTAACTTTTTAAGCAGCCGTGCTGGAAGCAAAAGCTTAGAGTTGATGATAGAGTCGACATTCTGCAATATGTATGCAGGCACAAAACTGCCATTCCATAAAAAACAATGTGGCATATTATTAATATTTCTGAAAGAGGAGGCAACAAAAGTGAGTACACCTCTGCTATTGTCTGCACAAGAAGTAAGTCAAGCATGGTAAAACAGCTTCAATTTTCATCATTTTCTGCATATTTAAGTCAGAGTTTTAAAGGTACAAATATGCACTAAACAATACACACAATGTCCATCGAGCTGCAACCTCCCTGGTATGTTAAAAGTGAAGACATGTACTCAATGCAGTAATTGTCTATCAGCTTGCTGAATAAATAATTGCAAAGGAAATACTGTACCAATCACCATTGAGAAAGCAGCATGGCTCCTCATGGTAAAGAGCTCACAAAATATGTCAAAGATCGAATTGTTGCCCTCCATAAAGATGGCCAAGGATGCAAGAAGATCAGTGCTTCTTTGAAAGTAAGCCCCAACACCGTGGCCAAGGTCATCCAGAGGTTCTCCAAGAAACGAACAACAATGAGTTGCGCTCGCCAGGGCAGACCAGCAAAGATGACTGCATGTACTGTTCACCAAGTTCAGAATCTAGTCCTCCAAGACAGACGAAAAAGTGCCACCAAAATTGCTGAAGAGATTTCTACAGCTTCTGGCCAGTCTGTTCGTACGCAAACCTGAAGCAGAGCCACAAGAAATCTCACAAACAGTTTGCTGAAGCACATCAATCCAGCCCCTGGACTACTGGCAACATGTCCTATGGTCTGATGAAACGAAGATCAATTTGTTTGGATATGATGGAGTGCAGCATGTCTGGCGGCGACCTGGGGAACAGTACCAAGACAAGTGCGTTATCCCTACTGTCAAGCATGGTGGTGGTGGTGTCATGGTTTGGGGATGCATGAGTGCTGCCGGTACTGGAGAGCTCAAGTTCATCGAGGGAAACATGGATTCTTCAATGTACTGTGACATCCTGAAGGAGAAGATGTTACCCTCCCTGCAAAAATTTGGAAGAGGAGCTGTATTTCAGCACGATAACAATCCGAAGCATCATTCCAAGCAGACAACTGCCTTTCTGAAGAAGTCGAAGGTCAATGTGTTGGAGTGGCCAAGCATGTCACCTGATCTAAACCCAATGGAACACCTGTGGGGCATCCTGAAATGTGAGGTTGAGGAACGAAAGGTGTCCAACATCACGAAACTTCGAGAAGTCATTGCAGAGGAGTGGAACAGGATCCCAGCAAAGACATGTGGAACACTGGCCAACTCCATACCGAGTAGAATAGCTGCTGTGCTCAAAAACAATGGTGGACATACAAAATACTGAAAACAATAACGCTTCAATGTGAGAAAGTACATAGGGTGAACTCACTTTTGTTGCCCCCCCCCCTTTTCACAGATATGCCCAGTTTGCAACATTGTTTCCACAGAATAAATATTTTGGGCCTGTACATACATGTATGACAGAATATCTACTCCATCATTTCTTTGAGTCTTGTGTTTATAATACATCTAAGTAAAAAGTTACAACAAAATATGTACATTTTTGTGAAGGGTGTACTCAATTTTGTGAGATACATATATATATATATATATATATATATATATATATATATATATATATATATATATATATATATATATATATATATATATATATATATATATATATATATATATATATATATATATATATATATATATATATATATATATATATATATATATGAGCCTGGTGTTGGCGCAGTGGTTAGGGCAGCGGCTTGGGATCTAAAAGGTCCTGAGTTCAAGCCCCGTTGGGCCACTGAATTAATACACCAGGGGGTTGACTCAGCCTGTCATCCGTCCGAGGTCGGCGAAATGAGTACCAGTATACTGGGCCGGTGTATACCCCGGTTAAAATAGGTGTACCATATCCCTGTGTCGTAAGAGGCGACCAGGGTTGCGTCAGGAAGGACATCCGGCGTAAAACATGTGCCAAATCACGATGCGGATCATATGGATGATCCGCTGTGGCGACCCCTAACGGGAGCAGCCAAAAGAAGGAGAAGAAATATATATATATATATATATATATATATATATATATATATATATATATATATATATATATATATATATATATATATATATATATATATATATATATATCCGACATGAAATCAATTTTGTTTGATTCAGAAATTCCACCAGCATTCATCTATCACCAATGACTTCTACGTCATAATTATTTCGACCTTCTTGTGGAGTCGGTTGGGGAACAGTTGTTGCCCAAGCCTTTGACGAAAGGGCGAGCCAGGAATGACGTTCGACTGAATGTGACAGGAATTTGGAACTTAGCCAGGGTGCCGATGATAACTCGCATACCGTTTGTGATTGCCACCATGGGATCTTTAACGTCCACCAACAATCAGTGTCAACCGATGAGTCCTCCGACTTAACAGCTATCTGAGTGATGGTGCACACACTGATGGATGTATCACTCTGCCTGTGAAACTCCAGGATGACAGTTTAGAGCTTGGCCAAGATTTGAACCCTCACTGCACAGCTCAGAGGCGAGTAGACATACCTTTAGGCGATCCTGCCATCCTATCTGCATCAATTAAAAATCAAACTTCATGAAATATATCATGATTACTCTCTTAGTTAATCAAGGATGAGACTGAGACAAGTCTAAGTTTAGTTTTGGGTTTTTTAATGGCTTTGCTCCAGTATTTGACAAATTTGTTATTTGACGACTCGTTTCTGTGAGTATTTTTAATTACTATGACTTGTTGTATGAAAACATTAACTATTGACTTAAAATATCAGTGAGTTACAAAAATGCTGTAATCTACTTTGACACTCGTCTTTCAGAAATTAAAAACAGTTTCCACTCCAGCACAGTATCTAATGAAAACAATCGTTTTGTCAGTGTTGCCTTGCATTGCGTAATTATTTCAAGAAATTCCATTGCACCTGGAGTCAGTCCAATTACTCACCCAAATAAATAAATGTATCAAAATGGCCGTCAAGTTGTGTCATCCGTCATTAAATAAGTTGTGTTTCTAGCTGATTGTGCCTTTTAAAGTGTTGAACTGTGAAATACAAATGTTTCTATTCTATAAAAGTCCTGCACATACATAACTCGTATTCCTTTCTGAACGTGGGTCAACCAAACAGAGAATTAGGCCCTAAAGAGGATCAATAAGTGACTTAGTAACCACATGGAGTTTGTTTCGAAATAAATCTTGCATCCTCAATCTTGGTCAATGTTCATGGAATTTCAACACACTGTATAGCTCAATGTTACAAATAATCCAGGATGTTTGGACAAAGCGTGAAATATGATAATTTATAAACCAAAACGTCACTGTAACGCATGTCATTACGTCCTTCTTGTGCATTTGTGGCACCTCATCAGTCTCAAGATATTGGGGTCTAAAAGTGTATTCATGTTGCCTGCGAGTTTTACATTGTAAGCGATTTTTTTTCTGGCCGATGAAGCCTGATAGCAGAAGTGTCAAAGACTGAGTCTTAAAATACTGCACTTGCACACATACCTTGGGGGTTATTGTCTTTGGAGGGGTAGACCCTTTACTTTCTATATTTGATTACTTGGAGTCTCACTAATATCAGATACTAACCTTTTAGACTTTCAGTCTCACATATTGTATCACTTACTAATCATACACGAAATACAATGTACGAAGGCATGTTAAAAAGTAATGCCTCCTTTTATTTTTCTTCAAAAAGGGCAAAAATATTTAAATTAAACAAAGACTAGATCCTTTCCAAAACGACTTCTGGCAATCCCTCCCATCTACTTTCTTATTAATCCCCTTGAGGAAATTAATTCACTCAAACTCCTCGGTCTCACTATCAGCCATGATGTTTCTTGCGCCAGCCACATTTCTAAGCTGGCGTCCAAAGCGAGTCACCAACTGCACATTGATTGTTGTACAAGGCCTTCCTTGGCATGCCTGAACTATTCACCCAACAAGGTCTTCATCCACAGCTTGATGGGGTATTCATCGCCCCCACCCCCTGGGCTAATGCCCCTGCCTCACAACTAGCTGAACCTGACACCATGGAAACCAAGGCCGTCAAGATCATTAGAATCTCCAGCAATGAAGCTGATTTCGTGGGTCTATCATTTTCAAATCACAGATAGGTCGATTGTCTCTCTGTCTTCCACTGTCGCCTTTCTGGTCTTGCACCCTCTGCTCTTTCCGTGCAATTTCCATTACCACCCTCCCCCGAGGTTTCTGCAAGGTGCACGAGGTCCACCATCAACCCCCTTCTGGCGAAACTCATAAAATCCAGAACTACTGCTCACCTCCACTCATCCGTTCCTCTTTTTTTTCCTACCTGTGGGAATCAACTTCCACATTCTCTTAAATCTCATCCTTCCCTCCAGGTCTTCACGACAGCTGTTCACTACCATCTCAGATAGTCCCCAATCCCAAACCATAATCTTTTCTACCCCCAATAGTCCCACAGCCATCTGCAACACCATGCCCACCTCCTTCGAAATTTCCAGTTTTTCCTTCTTCAGAGTTTGCTTCTGTATCCATCTTGTCCACCCCATGCATTTGTCCAACTTCCTCTATTATGTCATTTAACCCTGCTGTAAGTGTTTTCCCCTCTTTCTACTGTTCCTTTTGTTCTGTTTCATCATGATCCATTGACTGTTCTAACTCTTCCATGTGCCTTGACTTTGTATACAAGAAAGTACAGTAACATCAATATTTACTCCACCAAGGTGCATATTTATTTCTCAACATAATCACCACAGTGTTCCACACATTTCTGCCAACGTTCAAGTAGTTTTGTGGTGCCATCACAATATAACTGTGCATCCTGCTGACAGAACCAGCCCCTCACAGCAGCCTTGACATCATTGTCAGAAAAAAAGTGCTCCACGAAGGTGTTCCATAAATTTGGGGAAGAGATAAAAAGCTGACAGAGTCGAGTGATCGATCCTTCGTGGCAGTCCTCTATCAACCGTCTCTTATGCTCAGGATTGTAATGGTGTTCCCAATAACGCATGGACGATATAATTGTACACGCATTATACACGTACACACATTCTAATAGGACATGCTTTATACACGTACACGCATTCTAATTGTACACACATTATACACGTACTCACATTCTAATAGGACATGCTTTATACACGTACACGCATTCTAATAGGACATGCTTTATACACGTACACACATTCTAATTGTAGACACATTATACACGTACTCACATTCTAATTGTAGACACATTATACACGTAATCACATTCTAATAGTACATATTATATACACGTACTCATATTATTATTGTATATACACTACATGACCAAAAGTATGTGGACACCTACTTGTCAACATCTCATTCCAAAATCATGGGCATTAATATGGAGTTGGTCCCCCCCCACCCACTTTACTTCTACACCAGCCTCCACTCTTTTGTGAAGGCTTTCCACTAGATGTTTGAACCTTGCTGCAGGGATTTGCTTCTATTCAGCCAGAAGAGCATAAGTGAGGTCGGACACTAATGTTGAGCACTAATGTTGGATGATTAGGTCTGGCTCACAGTTGGCATTCCAATTCATCCTAAAGGTGTTCGATGGGGTTGGCATCAGGGCTCTGCAGGCCAGTCAAGTTCTTCCACACCGATGTCGATAAAACATTTCTGAATAGATCTCACTTTGTGCACGGGGGCATTGTCATGTTGAAACAGGAAAGAGCCTTCCGAAAACAGCTCAGTTGTTTTTTGAGCTTTCATCCCTCAATGGTTTTACTTTTTTTTTTGAAATGTTCTTTTTCTTGTTTCTGCAATTTTGGGGAAGTGATAAAATGCTTTAGGTTTTAAAATTGTTGTTACGGATAATGTGGAGTCTGGTAATACTTCGTGATATAACTGTACTCCGTGATACTACCGTGTTCCATGATACTGCCATTCTCTGTGATACTACTGTATTCCCTGGTTCCACAATTCAGATCAACATTTGTGGCTAGTGAATAGGATATAAAGTCAAGTAAACACACTATGTTTGCTGCTTTATCATCACTGCAACGTAATACATACCTTGGTTTGTTATGCAATCCACATGTCGTTGCGAACCACAGCAGACGATGAACTTATAATAAAAACATAGGAGCAGTACCCCTGGGCGCTCACCTGATAGCAGCTGGATAAGATAACCAGGGACCCACTGGTAGACATGGATGACCCACAAAATATGTGACAAAGAAGAATAGAAAGTAAATACCTTTGGAAATTTTTTAAAAGCTATGAACAAACTTTCGTCGATCACAGGTGATAATGGTTGTGGTCAAGTTTCATCAAAATTGCGTATGTAGTTTCTGAGAAGAAAGCAAATACATATTTGTGGGGGGGGGGGGTGGGCAAGCCCCCCTTAGACCCCATTTTTCCTAATGTCATGAGCAAACTTTGGTATATCACAGTTGATGAAGGTTGTCGTGAAGTTTCATCGGAATTGTGTGTGTAGTTTCTGAGAAGAAAGCAAATACATATTTGGGGGGGGGGGGCAACGCACCTGTAAACCCACTGGACCCTGACTTTTTTTTAACCTCCACCATCGAAGATGGATGGAGGATACTGTTTTCACCCCTGTCTGTTTGTGAACAGTATTACGGAAAAAATCCTGGACGGATTTCAACGAAACTTGGTGGGGGGATTAGGTATGGTCCAAGGATCATGCCATTAGATTTTGGACTTTGTCCAAAGAAAAAAAAAATTTTCAAAAAAACTTCGATTTTATTTTAAAAATATTTGAATTTTTTTTTTGCATTTCTACATGTTTTAAGTGATTTCCAACCCCCAAAAAAAATTTGTTGGAGAAAAAACAAACAAATTTTGCAACTTTTTTTCAAAAAAATTTTGATTTTTTTTTTTGGCATTTCTACATGCGCGTCGATCTAGTTTAGTTTATTCAATCGTGATTCAGTAGAGTCTGATCCGTTTTGACCTACAATGAATAGGATATCAGGTTCACTTAAGTGACCCAGCAGTATTGGCAGCGGAGGTTTTGCACTCTACCGAGTGCTCCCCCTCTAGTTCATGCTGTGAACAATCTTTGCTACATCGCGGGTGATGGAGGTTGACGTCAAGTGTCATCAGAATTGTGTGTGTAGTTTCTGATAAGAAAGCAAACACCTATTTTGGGGGTAAACCACCCTGTAGACCCCCTTGGACCTCGATTTTTTTTTAAAGGCGTGAACAAACTTTGGTACATTCACGGTGATGAATGTTGTGATAAAATTTTATCAAAATCGTTTGTGTAGTTTCAGAAAAGAGTTGCAAGTATATGTGGACAGATGGACAGAGGGACGGACAGATGGTCGGACAGACGATGTGCCACCCCATAAGCTCTCTGAAACTACGTTCCAAGTGAGCTAAAAACCGAATGACACGTGGGGTGGGGTCGATTTAGACGTTCGCTTTTCATAAAAATTTTCATTAAATTCTTAAACTATATGTAAAAGTAGCTCCAGCTCGGTATCAGCATACATGGCTCCATGTGCCTGTGAACAAACAAAGAAGACGAAGAAGGCTGAATATAAAAAGCTATACATCTTGAATGCGGATGGGCTTTGCATTATGCATTTCTAATTTTGATCTTCCTCTTAGTTTGTTGTATATTATTCAGTATTCAGCAAATAAAAATGCTATGATGAATATCACATCAACAATCTCCCCCTCTCTGTTACTCACACCACCGAATTTTATCCATATCCCGAAAGAGGATGCAGACGGCCTTTGCTTTTCTGGTGTTTGATATATTTTTTGGGGTTCCAAGCCAACAATGCTGGGTAACCTTTTGTTTTTCTTTAGTTTATTATTATTTTTATTATTCCGCCGGCGATTTTCGGGTTTTTTCACTTTAAAATTCATTTTCTTTGCAACCGTTAAGTCCGACCGACACAAAATTTTCACCGTGGTATGCATCTATTATTGGTAGAATATTTAATTGACTATTATGACGTCATATATCACGTGGTACGGGCGTCATCTTTGAAAAACGAAAAACTTTGGATCTCTGTATCTCCGAAACCACACGATTGAAAAATTTGAAACTTGGCACATGGCAAGAACTGCCCATAGGGAAGAAGTGTGATTTTTCTTGACATCATCGATGAAGTGGAATCCCGGTGAAAATTCGACACGTAGAATGCTGCATCACTTTTGAAATTTCTTGAGTGTCATCTACGCAACTTCCAAAGAAAAAAAATATTTTGACGTCATAGATCACGTGGTTCAGCAGCCATATTGTTTTGAAATATATATATATATATATATATATAAATATATATATAATTTTTTTTAGATCTTCTCCACAGCCTGGTGTTGGCTTCATGGTTAGGGTGGCGGCTTGGGATCCAAGGGTCCTGAGTTCGACTCCGTTTTCTACTGAATTAACACCAGGGGGTTGACAGCCTGTCATCCATCCAAGGTCTACGAAATGAGTACCAGTGTACTGGTCCCGGTGTATGCCCCGGTTAGAACAGGTGTACCATATCCCTGTGTGTCATAAGAAGCGACCAGGGTTGGCATCAGGAAGGGCATCCGGCCATAAAAGAAAACATACATTGCCTCAAGAAAGGAACTATGATTGCATGGAGCCCGTAAAAAGCTAACCCCTGCTCAGCAGGGAAAAATGGCTGTAAAAAGGCTGGTTTTTTTTTCTTTTAATCTTCTCCACAACGGCTGGACAGATTGAGGCGAAACTTGACACACACATTCCCCAAGACATTGTTTTCCAAATTTGTTAATTTCTAATTGATAGGTCACATGGTTTGGCAGCCATATCGGACTGAAGAAAAATATTAAATATTTTCTCTGGAACCACTTATCCCATCAAAGCAAAACTTTGCAACTATCACCTGTTGCCATGGCTGCATATACAGTAAAAATATAATGTCACAAGTCACATGGTTTGGTGGCCATCTTGGATAGAAAAACGCACCTTATAAAATTTACACGAGACTTCACAAGTTTGATCCCCTACCCCATTCGAGGCAGAATATAAGTTTATGATGTCATAGGTCACGGGATAGTCAGTCATATTGGATTGAAAAATTTATGAAATTACAAAATCTTTTTCTCCGAAACGGCTAAACAGATTGTGGCAAAACTTTACACTCACGTTCTCCCAGACATGTTTGAACAAGTTTGTTAATCTCGAATTGATAGGTTACATAGTTTGGTGGCCATATTGAATTTACCCTAAAACATTCAAAAATCTTCTTCTCCAGAACAAGTGATCAGATCGAGGGGAAACTTCACAAACGTATTCTCCAAGAATAGCGGATGTAAGTTTGTTAATGAATAATTGCTCAGTCACGTGGTTTGGCAGCCATGTTGGATTGGATAAAAATATTAAATAATGTTTTCTCTGGAGGAACCAATTAACCTATTGAAGCAAAACTTTGCAACTATCATCTAACCCCATGATTGAATATAGAGTAAAAATGATGACAAATCACGTGGTTTGGTGGCCATCTTAGATAGAAAAACACACCTTATCCGATCAACACGAAACTTAACAAGCATGATCCTCTACGCCATTAGAGGGAGAATATAAATTTATGATGGAATAGGTTACGTGGTCCGGCAGCCATATTGGATTTAAATTTTTAAAAATTAAAAAGTCTTCTTCGCTGAAACGACTGAACAGATCGAGACGAAACTTTACAGTTATGACCGGCTATCCATGACAAAGAAAAACTTCCAACTTCCTTTTGATGTACAGTAGGTCACATGGTTTGGCAGCCATATTGGTTTGAAGGAAAAATATTAAATAATGTTTACTAAGGAACCGCTGCGTCAGTCAATGTGAAACTTCAACGTTATGACGTTGGAGACATGGTGAATATATGTTTTAAATTTCAATCCGATTGGCCACAAGGTCTGGCAGCCAGAATTATTTAATTATTTGAATCTGAGAACTTTTAGAATATTTTTGAATTTTTTTTTTGCATAAGGCTCACTCGGCTGCACCTGCATACATATGAGGGTACAGTATAGCAATTAAATTCATATTGATGATGGCCCCAGAATAAATGGTCAACTGTGTATATCATAAATGGATGGAACGTGGCCTCTTCCTCAACGCAAAACTTGTGAATCCAGTGTTGCAGAGAAATGTGTGGGGCCTCACACTCAGGGGAATCCCACTTTACCCTCTGCACCGATGTTGTCCACATTTATTACTTTGTGTTCAAGTTTTTTAAACACCAATGCAATTGATACTATGTATTCAGTAAAAAGGGCTAAATGCTGATGTAATAAATAGATTGAATTGGGTTTGTTACTAAGTCCATAACTCATCAATCCCACATCGTGGAAAGACATATGGGGGGCTTTGCATTACTTGGTGGAGTTCCGGTTTATCCTGTGGATCCATGGTGACATTTCCCGCACATTTATTACTTGGTGTTCAGGTAATTTAAACACCAATTCAATTGATACCGATGACGTCCCCAGGAAAAAGGGCTAACTGCAAACGTAACAAATATATTGAACACTTCATCGGTCCATAACTCGGCGGTCCAGTGTTGCTTCGAAGCCGGATGTCTTGGTATCCGGTCATCACAGCCAGCAGTTATAAAGTGGCAGTTCTAGTTATTAATTTTATTTTTTATGTGCAATTTTATTAAAGTAATAAAATGCTTCATGTTGTATATGTTTTGTTATTTTGGTTTCGATTAAATCCATCTATGTCTTTAAATTTGGCATATGGTACATTCTACCCCTACCCCTTCAATCCTGACCTTTGGCTCAGTCCACCATGTGGATTACCACATATCATATTGTGACGTCCACGGGACTTGGACAGTCCCGCCAACGTAGAATGAGCCGAAACGATGGAGGCGGTTTATTTTTTTATAACCCAAAGATGGCGGTTTTAATCGCTCTACCGCAAACGGGACGAGGAAGGTGGCACGAGTCGCTTTTCACTGAGTTAATAATGTTTATTTCTCTAACCAGAAATAATAAGACTTGGCAAGAGGAGGGATCCGGGGCGATTCGACGGGATGGTGGTGTGGGTTCGGGCGTGGGGAAAACACAAACAATTCCAATGGATATACAAATCTCAAACCCTCTAAGGCGCCAGGTGTACACACACACACACACACACACACACACACACACACACACACACACACACACACACACACACACACACACACACACACACACACACACACACACACACACACACACAACGTAGCTGGTCCTGGTGGTCAGGCTGGCCCGTGGTGTAGACGCAACAGTCCCTGGATTGGCGTCGGACGAGCTGGCGTTGCGCTCGTCAGGGGCAGGAGACACCGTGGAGCTGTCGACCTCCTGGTGTCGGCCCAAGTCCGCTCACAGCCGCCAGGGAGCCAGTTCTGGCGCTAAGTTGCGAGCAGGAGAGGGAGGCAGGTCCGCCCGCCGTTCGACCCCGTACTCCGAGCCAGCAGAACCCCAGAGCCAACCAAGGTGAGGCACGAGGCACAGCAAGGCCACGAGACACGACGAATCCAAGAACGAACCAGCGCAACAACAGAGCACGCTCCGAGCCCAACAGCCTCCACCAAACAAGGTTTTTTCTTAATCAATCTTCTTCTTCCACCCCTTTTCCCCAAACAGAACCTTTTTATCCTCGAGTCCTCGTCACTTCCAACCGAGTCGTTTTATTGGCTCTCCGCCGTCGCCTTCCGCCAATCGTGATCACGGGGCGGAGCCATCCGCAGCACTGTCCTGTGACGTCACGGCAAGCCTCCAGGGAATACTAAAAGGGTTTACGCAGACACACTTACCCTATCCCGTCTCCCTATCTAATTACGTGACAATTATCATTACCTCCTTAAAGAAATGGACATTTACTAGACAACTTATCACCACTGAATTGCTACTTATTACATCGAGATCCTGGTAAACTTGAACTGCATGGCATACCTAATTACCCTTTGAATGCATACCCCCCCTCAGACGTAACAATATGTCGATGTGATTATCGTTTTACAAATAATAAAGTGCTTAATGTTTTATATATTTTGTGATTTTGGTTTGGATTAAATCATCTAAGTTATTAAATTGTCTTCATACTTGTTTCAGTATATATGGGTGATGGTTTGGACATGTATCACTTTTGGAATGGCTCTGTCCACTATCCATTACCCCCCCCCCGCCCCCTCCCACAACATCCAACCCCATGATCCTGGTCTGGTTTGCTTGAGTCCACATTTACGTTTAACTTCCTTTCATAATAAAACGATTAATGTGTTTTACATTTTTTTATTTTGGGATGCATGCACCAGCCAGGAGACAAAGTAATTTCCTCGCTTTGGAATCACCATCATGGCTTCAGTAGTTATTGAGATAGGTTGGGCTACAGTTTTACATTGTTTTTAGAGGGGAAGAATCAGAAGACTCCATGATAATATATCATAGTATGTATGTCTATACACTGAACATAAATGTATATATATATATGTATATATATATATATATATACATACACATATACATATACATATACGGTATTATCAAGTAAATAAAATTTGTCTCTGTCTGCCTGTCTGTAGGTTCGCATTTTTTGCAAACATCGCTGGGCTGACAACCACCACATTTGGCACACAGACCAAGTTCGACCCACAGATTGTCCAAAGGGTATATTTATTCACCACCTCAGCCTTTAAAGACCACAAAGACCCCCTAAGATCCTTCAAGTCCCCAAAGACCCTTAAAACCCTTAACACCCTGTAGACCCTTAAAGACCCTTCAAACCCAAAGACACCTAAGACCCCTTAGACCAACCACAAAGACCCTTTCGACCGCTAAGATCGTGAAGACCCAAAGACACTTTAGACCCCAAAGAACATATGACCTCAAAGTCCCTTTAGACCCCAAAGACCATTTGACCCTTTAGACCCTAAAGACCTGTAAGACCAGTTAAGACCCCAAATACCTGTAAGACCCTTAACACCTCCAAAACCCTTGAGACCCTTTAGATTCCAAAGACCCCAAAGACCCCAAAGACCCTGAAGACCCTTTAAGACCTCGAAGACCCCTGTGACCCCTAACACCCTTGAAGACCATTTTAAGTCCCTTTATGACCATGAAGACACTTACGACTCCAAAGACCCATAAAACCCTTAAACCCTTCAGAAAGATTAGACAGCCTGGACCTTTGACCATTTGAACCGTTTTAGACCCTTGTTACAAGTCTGAGAGATTAGCTACTTTTGACCCCTGAGACACTAACTACCATTGGAACGTTCCCTTTCGAGTTTAGACCATCTAGAACCTTTTAAGCACACACCACAAAAACCTCTATAGTATTCTTGCAAAATACAGACTATTGTATACTTTTTTCAGCAAGTAATGCACAAACTCAACCCACCCAGAGGGCGGGTACTCTGCTATGTAATATCTTACAAGTCGCCTGGAAGGGGCGGGAGTTCAGAGGGGGTTGGGTGGGAGGAGGGAGGGGAAGGTGTGGGAGGAAGGACCAGGTGTTTCCCAGCAAAGTTGGGTACTTTTGCTCGTATATACATACATCGACATATTATAAACTACAGCATAAACTATACTGTGTATGTATATGTTTATGTATATGTATATGGACATGGTCCATGCCCCACTGACTGTGACTGGTGAGGACAGATTATATTTGGCCCCAACAAGTGCCATTTGCCACGTGGACACATTGTTGATGGGAAGGGGTGGTAGTTCACCCCAACACAGCTGTAGGTAAAGCAAATAGGGTTTTAGGTAGTATTCGGAGAGGGATCATTTATACATCAAAAGAGGTGGTGTTAACATTGTACAGGAATTTATTGAGGGACACATCTAGAATATTGTGTGCAATTCTGGTCACCAAAGTTCCGGAAGGACATAGAGATGCCATAGAGAGGGTTCAGCACAGGGCTACTAGATCGATTTCGGGCCTAGCTGGACTCAGCTATGAGGAGCGGCTGAAGGAGACACGGCTTTATACACTAGAAAGGAGGCGGTTACGAGGAGATATGATAGAGATGTTCAAGATGATGAAACGTATAGATAAAATAAGTGCAGATGAATTATTCAACAGAGTAGACAGTGATAGGACCAGGGACCATTGCCTGAGAGTAAAGAAGAGGAGAGTTAAGATGGTAGTAAGGCAGGGTACTGTTACTCAGAGAATAGTTAATGCATGGAATGGTCCCCCTGGAAAGGTAGTGGCAGCAGAAACAGGAGATAAGTTTAAATTTAATTAGATAGGTACCTGGAAGTTATGGAGATAGAGGGGAATGGGGATGTTGACAGGACTTTTAGGTAGTTTGAGCATTGATGGGTGGTTGTGTGGATGTGTGGATGTGTATGTACTGAGCGCTGTTGGTGGGGGTCTTGTCAAGGGGGGTTGTGTGGTTGATGTGTGTTTTTAATGAAGCCCATGCCCCCTCCTCCCCTGAGGGGAAGAAAATAAATACAAAAACTACCAAAAAAAAACCCATAAAAAAACAAAAAATAAACAAATAAAAACAAACAAAATAAAACAAACAAACAAACAAACAAAAAACCCCAATTATTTCATCAATTAAAAACTTTTTTTTGCATTTTCTTCTTTGGATCTTGTGTGGATAAATCAGTTTCGTGTTTGCACAGGCATGATGGGCTGAATGGCCTCCACCTGTGTTAGATTTCTTTGTATTTCCTTGTATTGTGTTACATTCACCAATCACAACCATGAAGCACCATTGACGTTATTCAGCAGTCGGGAATGTATAATATTTGAAATTATTAAATCCTCCTGACTTGGACCAACGCTTTGCACTTGTTGGGGCCAAATACGACCTGGACTCACCACCCATAGTCATTGGGGAATCAATAGCGAGTGTCGAAGCCGAAAGAGCATCAAAAGTCACCAGGTGGATGGAACAGCAATATGTCGCCCTGATGAGCCCAAAGAAGGGCGAAACCAGGTTGCTCGCTTCACTTTTCATCTGCTTGGTGACAACTTTTGACTTTGCCTCACATGAACTGTTCGATGCCCTTCAGGGTTGACAGGCATGACACCGTGGTGATGAGGTCATCATGGCATTGGTCCAAGTCAGGAGAATTAAATAATTTCAATTAAATATAAAATTAAATATATATATATATATATATATATATATATATATATATATATATATATATATATATATATATATATATATATATATATATATATATATATATATCTTCTTCTTTCGACTGCTCCCGTTAGGGGTCGCCACAGCGGATCATCCATATGATCCGCATAGTGATTTGGCACATGTTTTACACCGGATGCCCTTCCTGACGCAACCCTGGTCGCCTCTTACGACACAGGGATCTGGTACACCTATTTTAACCGGGGTATACACCGGCCCAGTACACTGGTACTCATTTCGCCGACCTCGGAAGGATGACAGGCTGAGTCAACCCCCTGGTGTTATACGACTTGGTATATACATATATACACATACATACATAAACATGTGCATATATACATACACATATGCAGTATACATATATATATATATATATATATATATATATATATATATATATATATATATTCAGTGGCCCAACGGGGCTTGAACTCAGGACTTTTTGGGCCCCAAGCCGCTGCCCCAACCACTGCGCCCACACCAGGCTTAAAATTAAAAAAAAATTCTTTTTTTTTAATTAAAAAAAGTATATGTATATGTATATGTGTATATGTGTATATATATATATATATATATATATATATATATATATATATATATATATATATATATATATATATATATATATATATATATATATATATGTGTATATATATATATATATATATATATGTGTATATATATATATATATATATATATATATATATATATATATATATATATATATATATATATATATATATATATATATATATATATGATATATATATATATATATATGTGTATATATATATATATATATATATATGCATATATCCCTCGAACTTGATGAGGCAGCAGTGCACAGGTTGTGTCTCGAAACAGCAAATATACGTAAACTGTTAGCAACAAGCACTGTCTGCTTCATGAACACATTGTCTCTGCCCTGATAATCAACAGTTTGGAGGTGGAGTTGCAGTCAGGAAGGACAAATTAAACAAAAAAGTGCATATCTGATCCAGAATGAAACATGATGCTGACGTCATGTGCATAAGTAAACCAAAACATCGCCTCCAAACAAGAATAATGTCCAGGTGGTGCTCAGGTCTTTAAAGACCAAGATTTATGGTCACAATTCAATGAATGAAGAACTGCTGATCCAGATTTCACCATTATTGTATGCTTGTCAAGATGACATACTGTGAAATCGTATATTTGTGACCATGCCAAAAGGGTGAAATTAAAAACGAAACTGCTGACTTGATGAGGCAGCAAGGCACAGGTCGAGTCTGACAACAGCAAATTCTGCACAATCTGTTAGCAACAAGCATTGTCTCCCACACAAACTCCCTGCTAATCAACAGTTATTAGGTGGAAGTGCAGTCAGGAAGAATAAATCAAACAAAAATTGCACATCTGTGGAAGACTTATGCGGATGACGTCTGTGTCATGTTGCATTCAGTCAGACATGCAACCTGTGTTGTTGAACACATATATATATATATATATATATATATATATATATATATATATATATATATATATATATATATACACACACACACACACACGGTTGGAGCTAAAAAAAAATATTGGCACCCTTACACTTTGTTCAAATAATGCACCATTTCTTTCAGAAAATTGTTGAAATTAAAAAAATCTTTCGGTGTCCATATATGTATGTATATATATATATATATATATATATATATATATATATATATATATATATATATATATATATATATATATATATTGTTGCGGTCTTCGCGCCCGCCGGCGTGCTGACGGCCACGTAACTCGAATCGCGGCACGTCGCCCACCGGACGGACAATCCAGTCGTGACCCTCTCGGACTAACGCCGGGAACCAGTCACGGGTGGACCTTTCGGTCTCACCGCGATCGAGCCAATCAGCCCCCGCGTGGGATAGGGTTGCTCGCCAAATTCGACCTACCTAAGTACCCACGCGGAGGGTAGACCGGGCGATCGCACCTCGCCGCAGGTCGACTTCGGACACGGGCCACTTAAACGACCCGTTCCGTACTATCAGAATAACCGAGCGGTGTTATCGTCGACCTCGACGGTTCGATTAATTATCGGGCGTACTCAGCCCACTACCAACCCTTTACGTGAAGCAAGATGAGGGTTCAATGGGGGAAAAGACGAAGCGAAGCGGGAGAACAGTTCAACAATAAAGCACATTTATTCGCGGCACACGGGAAGCACACAAATACAATTCCACCAAAAGCACACAAAAAAAGAAAACACAATTCCATTTACACAAAAAGCAAATATAAAAGTGAAAACACAGTGCAGAGCTAATACCGACTACCGAGCACACGGCAACACTTATACAATTCTACTTCACAGACGGCGCCGACAACACATACCCAAAACCAAGGAAAAGAAACACCCTCAAGGATGAGGCGGGCCTGAGGCCGAGACCGGGTCGCGCCTACCCGTCTGGTGATGAGACGCGGAGCGGCGATGGCGCCGCACTCCGCGGGCCTCGCGGACAGTGCCTGGCAGGGGGTGGGAAAAAGGGGCCCCCTTGGTCGCACTATCTCAGCGCGGGGGGAAACAGGAGGGGGTTGCTGATGCTCGGGGTATAGAGGATCTTTATTATCCCTGGTGTGCGTCTCCACCTCGGCCAGGTCGCGCTGCCGGCCTCCCTCGGGCGTGCAGCTCCTGGCACCGACGCGAGCACCCCCTCGTCTGCCTTCGCCGCTGCCGCCTCTCCGCCTCTGGACTCTCCACCCTGGACTCTTCTTTGGGCTCTCCTCGTTCGACTCTCTTCAGCTTCTCCAGCTACTGCAGGCTTCGGGCTCCAGACTTCCACACTGCTCTGACTGACGAACACCGTCCTTTTATCCCCCCGTAGCTTCGCCTTTGACCCCCTCCCTTCGACCTTTCACCTCGCTCCCCATTGGCCCGAGAAAAAGTGGGCGTGAAGGCTTTTTGATCCACAAATTTGCATATATCGATCGTTTTGGAGGCGGGGCCAAATCGCCCCTCGCTCACCGATTGGACGGCAAAAAGTGGGCGTGTGTCGGTTTTGATCCGTTTTTGAAGCACAAAATCCGTGATTTTGTACACGCTGTTCAACGTGCGTCCTGCACGAGTCCAACATCGGTACCCACAGCGGGGCAAGAACGGTGGCGATGCTACGGTTGCGAGGTGTGACGGGAAGGTCGTGGCGGTTGTGGTGAAGCGGCGTTGTGGTTGGTGGTTGATGTTGTGGTTGTGGTGGTAATCATGGCGGTTGGTCCAAAATAAAGATAGTAAAAGAAAAACGGCTATCCTGAAGAGTCGCAGCTCGCATAAATGACATGTATTCCCACTAGACAACGGGTTCGGGCCTAACTACACATGTACTTACCGAGATACCTCACCTAAGGGACCTGAATGGTGGTTTGCGAATCTGGTAACCACAACACTATATATATATATATATATATATATATATATATATATATATATATATATATATATATATATATATATATATATATATATATATATATATATATATCTTTGATATGCAATGGAACAAAAGAAAACAAAGGCTGAAAAAATTATAAATATTAGCTTATTCCACACAGAAATCCCAAAATATCCTGGACAATATTATTGGCACCTTTCAGAAGTTGTTAGAAATAATTCGATTTCAAGCAGGTGATTCTCCTTTACTTTGGAAATGAACTCACCTGTGGTGAGTTGCAGGTGCCTGCAATATAAAAATCACTCATTCAACCAGTTTGAATAAAGAAAAGGAGTCACTTTGCCGTTTTGTGTCACTGTGTACCACAATGAGCATGGAGAAAAGAAAGAGAACCAGAGAATTGTCTGAGGGGGTCAGACACAAGATTGATGATGATGATGGGACAATCTCATGGCTACAAGTTCAGCTCCAGAGACCGTGATGTTCTTTTGTCCACCGTACACAATGTTATCAGCAAGGCTCATGACACTGCAGCCAACCTCCCTGGACGTGATCGCAAGAGAAAATTTGATCGAAGATTGTAGCAAAGGATTGCTTGAATGGTAGAGAAAACACCTCAATCAACTGCCAAACAGATTCAAGCTGACCTTCAGACACAAGGTACGACAGTTTAAACTCACACCGTCCGTCGCCAACTCAATGAAAGGGGGTTCTATGGTAGGAGACCCAGCAGGACACCACTGCTGAGAGAGAGACAAAATAAAGCTCAACTGGAGTTTGCCAAAACACACCTGAATAAGCCCATATCCTTCTAAATGTCCTGTGGACAGGTGAGACCAAATTAGAGCTTTATGGTAAAGCACATCATCTCTAGGTTTACAGAAAACAAAATGAAGCCTTCAAAGAAAAGAACACCTTCCCTACAGTTAAACATGGAGGAGGTTCAGTGATGTTTTGGGGTTGCTGTGCTGCCTCTGGCACTGGATGCCTTGAATATGTGCATGGCATCATGAAATCAGATTACCAAGGCATTTTGGAGCACAATGTTCAACCCAGTGTCAGAAAGCTGGGTCTCCGTTGAAGGTCATGGGTCTTGCAGGAGGAGAATGATACCAAACACACTTCAAAGCACCCAGGAATGGTTCAAGAGGAAACGCTGGACTGTTCTGAAGTGGCCAGCAACGAGTCCAGATCTAAATCCCATTGAACACCTGGGGGAGATCTGAAAACAGCAGTTGGGAGAAGGCACCCTTCAAATCTGGGAGAACTGGAACACTTTGCACAAGAAGAGTGTTTGGCCAAACTACCAGTACAGAGGTGTAGGAAGCTCATTCATGGCTCCAGGAAGCGCTTGACTGCAGGTATTTTGTCCAAACGCTCTGCCACCAAATATTAAGTCTTGGGTGTCAATAATTTGTCAATGCCATTTATATTTATTTTCTGATGTAAAAGAATATATTAAGTTCTGAATCAAAAACAAAGGTTCTGTCATATTAACAGTGAAATAAAGACCCGTATCTTGCCAAAAGGTGACCACGTGTGACTTATTTAAGGTCACACTGAGGTGAACAGAGCTGCTATCCACCAGGAGCGACTCCTTGAGGAATATCTGCCTACGAGAGATTCCGATGAGAATCGTTCTACAGAGTAACCATGAAAAATATGCGTTTGCCTCATAACGTCAGCAAATGACGTAATAATGTCTCAAGCTTGATATATCTAGAAAGCACTCATCGAGGTGTTCAATTTGAGGTACTACACGATATGTTTCC